>NC_090749.1:42672271-42702271 GCF_036898095.1 Palaemon carinicauda | reverse complement strand
GATATACAATAAAATATCATCGTTTCAAAGTTTCCTCATTGACCTTTTTAAACCTTTATTAACGTATTTGCGATGCCTTCACTCGTGAGTAGCATAATATATATAACTAATTAACAATTTATCATCTCAACTACTATTTTAGATATGTGGCTCATTGCTCTCCGTGAAACTTGATGGAAATAGATTAATATTGGCACCATTTATGATATCTGTTTGTCAACATTTTTGTTTACATGAGGGCCACTATCTGAACTTCTTTGTTATTCGATATTACCCTTAATGAGCTCTTCTGTTTTCCACTGGTTAGGTTTCGTTTACCCTCAGAAACAGGTTCACTTGACTTCACTTGTTAAAGCCCAATGACATAATTTTTATATTTCTCTTGAGAATCAGGATCAACTGTCATCACTTGTTAGGCCCATCTACGTCAATTTTATGATGTTCTTCCTCAGAGTAATATTCAATTGACTTCACTCTCTTGTGCCTGAGAGCTGTTAGGTTGTAACTGAGAGCTTCTCGTGAATGCAACTGAACTTTACTTGGTCGGAGCTTGAGTATTTATACAATCCGTTCCAGTCAAAAAACGGCTCTAAAATTCAAACACAATGGTCCAGGAAAATACACGAATGAATGTTATTAGTTACAAGGGAGAGCGATAACGACAATATACTAAGAATAAGAAATACCATTACAGTGTACAAGTGTGTGTGATACACGTGCGGTGTATGGCTCTCCCCCCCCCCTACAAAAAGGCATACGTTTGAAATATGGTGCCCTGCTCTTGAGAGGCGTACAGTATGCGGGTTATCTGGCAGTAGATATGCAGGTTTTAGGTGATCAATGGAGACCCAGCTTTCTTTGTTACTCATATTGAGGAGGCATGCTTTCGGCGTACGACGGATCACGAAGAAATGACCCATGTAAGGGGCCATTAACGGTGGATTAGTAGTGTCATTGCGCAGAAAGACATGCATTGATGGCAAATCATTTAGTATGTGTTGCTTAGCTTGTGGCTTGTAGGTCTGGCAGCATAAAGTAAATTTTTCTACAATGTGACGTAGGCGCTTCAGATTGTCAGAGGAGGTTGCAGATGGAAAAAATTCCGCAGGGACGACCAACTCATCTGCATACACCATTCCAGCTATTGAGACATCCGGGGCATCTTTAGGAGTAGCCCTTAGTCCCAGGAGGACCCAGGAAAGCTGGGTAAACCAGTTGTATTCCTTGCAGTGGGACATCAAAGCTGCTTTGAGGGTACAGTTGTCTGAGGAAGGATGATACCCAGGAGATTCGCTAATGATGTCCACAATTGAGAGGTGAAAGTGATACCCCTGTCGGAAGTAATATGCTGAGGGACATCAAATTTTGCTATCCATCAAATGTACATGACATGGACGTTGCAGTTTCCATGGGAATGGCTTCAGGCCAACGTGTAGAGCGGTTGATGACAGTAAACAGGTAACAATATCTTTGTGTTGTGAGAAGGGAACCTATATCATCGACGTGAATGTGGGCAAAGCACCCTTGAGGTTGATGAAAGGTGCCCATTCTTGAATCCGTGTGTCGATATACTTTTGAGGTTTGTGATGAAGTACAGGCGCATACCCAATCCTTAGTAATGCCTTGCCAAAGGAACTTTGTTTTTAATAGCTGTGTTGTAGGACGGCACGAAGGATGTGAAAGGCCATAAATGAAAACGAACCTCTGCCGGCGCATGAGAGAAGGTATCCATGGCCTAGGTTTACCAGTATTGTCACAGAGAAGGGTAGAGGTGGAGTTGTCGAGAGTGACGTCCTCCCAATGGAAGGATGTGCAGGATGTCCAACATGCTTGGTACTCTGGATCTTTTCATTGGGATTCTGCCATGGCGTTCTAATCCAATGCCAGGTGAATGGCGCCCAATTTGTTTTTTTTGACAGGTCATTGGCAAGGGATTAATTTTCCCAGGGAAAGGGCTGACGGGTACAATTGTTTTCAGCCATGGCAGAGAGATGTCGGCGTTGACGGACGGACTAGGCATCAGGCTGTCGAGCGAAGGCATGTGATCCGTGCAAATGACGAGGGGTGGCAAGCCTTCCAAGAAGTGGCAGAAGTGACGGACAGTCAAGTGCAAAGCCACCAATTCACAATCGAAGATAGCGTAGCCGGATTCCGCCTAGAACAGTTTTCTACTGAAGGCCAGTGGGGGTGCGGGGGCGGGGGGGGGGGGGGCAAGCTGTTGACCACCTGCTCGAGGACTGCCCTAATAGCTACGTCACTGGCATCGATGGAGAGAAGGAGAGGTGTATGTGGCACAGGAAGAGTGGAGCTGCAGCGGTTGATAGGGCATTCTTTGCATTGCAGAAGGCCGCTTCTTAAAGGGGACCCCACTTTACGTCTTTTTGCTTGCCCTTGAGGGAGGTGTACAGGGGGGGGGGGGGCTAGAGTGTTGGTGATGGTGGGTAGGAAACGGTGATAATAGTTGGTCATGCTCAAGAATTCTTGCAGTGCTTTGACGGTCGAGGGCGTGAGTAAGTTCTGAATGGCTGCTACCTTTTCATGGAGGTGGTGGACTCCTTCGGGAGTGATACAGTGCCCCTACGAATGATACTGCGTTGGCGACAAAGGTACACTCGTACCGGACTACAAGGCCGTTCTGATGTAGGCGATCGAGCTCACTACAACTGATATTTATTTAGTCGGACCTTTAGTATCCATACGACCCATTCCAGTCAAGAACATCACAAAAATTCAAACACAATGATGCAGGAAAATACAGGAATGAACAAGTTATCAGTGACAGGGTATAGCAAAAATGACAATATACAAAAAATAAGAAATACATTTACTTACAAATCACCAGAATCTCATTTATTTTCTCGCATTACCACCAAGGATCTCATTTATCAAATCCTGCGAAACCTCAATTTCCTTTTTATTTCATCGTTCATCCCCGAATCTCCTTTTAATCTTTCTGGCCCATCGAAGACATTGCTTGTTTTTTTTCAATTACAGAGACAAATTAACTTCAGCTGATTGTTTGCTTCTATGTTTGGGCAAGAGCTTGGGAATTTGCTCGATGGAGCCTTAATTAATTCTTAACTAATCTCTCTCTCTCTCTCTCTCTCTCTCTCTCTCTCTCTCTCTCTCTCTCTCTCTCTCTCTCTCTCTCTCTCTCTCTCTCTCTCGTAAAGGAATTGAAAAGAGGAACAAATATAGACTAAGGACGAAAAGTGATCCCTTTCTCCGAAAGCGTGACATTGGCTATGACTTGGACGGCGCTATTGGCTTCGATAAAGATTCGTTTAACGATTGTAATAAGAGTCCATCTCCCGGTATCGCCCACATCAAAAGAGAAACTGTAATTGATGGTAATTAAATGGGGGTAATTAATACGCTTTATATCTTTCATTATATTGGGGAGATATCAGTTGTCTCTGAGATGGATGGTTCAACGTATTTGAAGTCGAATGAAATATTTGTTTAATTAAGTTCCCGTTCGTTAAGTTGTGTCTGAGTTATGGGATGGATTCAGGGGAGGTTTATATTTATTTATATTTTTGCTGGTGTTCGTGTTCCATCAAAAGTGACGGAAATATCTAGGATATTTCATAGTTGCCTCGTATTTATTATATTTTTTTCCTTTTCTCATCTCTTCAAGTTTGTGATAATTAAACATAGACTTCCTCACCATGGAACAATTTGTGTGTGTGTATATATATATATATATATATATATATATATATATATATATATATATATATATATATATATGTGTGTGTGTGTGTGTATATATATATACATATATATATATGTATATATATATATATATATATATATATATATATATATATATATATATATATATATATATATATATATATATATGTATGTATGTATGTATGTATGTATGTATGTATATTTTGTCACAATCATCAACAACAACAGACGTAACTAGTCCAATGCAGGACAAAGGCCTGTGACATGTCCTTCTACTTGTGTCTGCTTATTTATGGTCTTTCTTTGTTATTCCACACCCGCAAACTTTTTTGATGGTCAATTCATCGTCTTTTCTTCCTTCCCCCTCCTTCTTTTGAAATCTCTAAGGAGCCATTCTTCTATTTTTAATGTCAATCTATGATCTGTCATTCTCATTTTATGTTGTGCCCATGTCCGTTTATTTTTCTTACATGTCGCTATAATATCCTCTACTGCAGTTCGCTCTTGTATCCATGTTGCTCTTTTTTTTTTTCCTTTGTTTTATGCACGTCATTATTCTTCCCATAGCTCTTTGAATTGTAACTATCTTGTTATAAGGCTTCAATAAGGCTCCAAGTTTCTGATGCATAAGTTAATACTGGTAGGACCCTCTAATTAAGTACTTTTTTTTTTTTTTTTTTTTTTTTTTAGAACAAGTGACATTTTATTTACTAAAAGCTCTCCATCCTATGCTTATCCTTATTCGAATCTCGGTCTCGCGTCATATGGAAATACTGTGTCCTAAGTATTCATATTCATTAACATCCTCTAGAGGATGATCCATAACTCCTATATATATGACAGCAGACCGGGGGGCGGTGGGGGGGGGGGGACGAAGAGCAGACCATGCGCTTTTTTGTTTTTATTACAGCATGTTCCAGTTATTTGTCGTTAGATTATATAACTTAAGGCCTCAAAAGACACTATTTTATTAAACATTCTGTGGTGTAAGTTTAACATTTCCTTTGCCTAATCCAGGTGACTCCACCACTTAATGTCTAAAGGGAAGGGTAACCATTACGGTTAATGTGTTTGACATTAAGCAGTGCAGTGAAAAATTCAGTCTGCCTCCTTCCTGTATCACAAAGCTAAACTGACTACTTTAGATTTTTTACTCCTGTGAAGTTGAAACTCCGATTTGACCTTGATGTTCATGGAGATGTACAACCAAATGGTATTTTTATTTTGATCCTTAAAGAAGGGATATCTTTTTTAGCTTCTAGGTTGTCTTCTTTATTACAAATTATCAACTTAAGGCTCGTTTTGGCTCTTTTTGCTTAAGTAGAATAACTCGACTTTGTTTTGAGTATTGTTCTCCTGCCTGGTTTTCAGCTGCTGACTCTCATCTTAATTTGTTTAATATTAATCTCTGACAAAGTCGTATTGTTAGTTCTATGTGCATGTTGCATAAGATTTTTCATAATTCTGACCATCCTTTGCATTCAGATATTTCCAGTGTGTACCATCATGGTCATAATACTAGGTATGCAGTTAATGCTTAAAGCCTTGTCTTCTTCATCATGTCTCAGTACTACACAGTATATTGATAGTTTTATTCCATCTGTGACCTGATTATGGAATGATCTCCATAATCTTGTATTTGAATCATTAGTTAGCCTTTGGAGTGAGTATTTTTATGTTTAACAGGCCAACATAAGCATCCCTTCAATACATTGTTTATATATAACTAGTCTATTTTAATGTTGTCACTGATATCAGCATGTTTCATATTTTTTACTATTACTATTGACGATCTATCGCTGAGGCATGCGATGTATAAATTTGTCACTATGCTGGAGGAAGGATCAGAAAAACAAAATTCTTGGACTAGCGCTTTCGTATTGTCATACCTTTTCAGGTCCAATTGATACAAAGTTAAGTACAGGATCAAAGTCACCTTTGCGACAGCAGTAAACAAGAAATAATACAATAACATAAAAAATTAGCACACAACTAGTTTAAAACTAATTTTTAAACTCACTGATTTTTAAACTATCTATAAATCTAAACTAGTTGTGTGCTAATTTTTTATGTTATTGTATTATTTCTTGTTTACTGCTGTTGCAAAGGTGACTTTGATCCTGTACTTAACTTTGTATCAATTGGACCTGAAGGGGTATGACAATACGAAAGCGCTAGTCCAAGAATTTCGTTTTTCTGATCCTTCCTCCAGCATAGTGACAAATTTATACATCGCATGCCTCAGCGATAGATCGTCAATATATATATATATATATATATATATATATATATATATATATATATATATATATATATATATATATATATATATATATATATATATATATATATATTATCATCATCATCATCATCATCATCTCCTATTTTGCACTTCATAGTCCTCAACTATGTAGGCTTGGGTCTTACAACTCTTCTTTTGCCCAGTGGAGCCCAGCTGAACGTTTGGTAAACTAATCTTTCTTGGGGAGTGCGAAGAGCATGCCCAAACCATCTCCATCTACCCCTCCTCTGGATCTCATCAACATATGACACTTGAGTACTCTTTCTAATAGTTTCTTTTTTAATCCTGTCTTGCTATTTAACTCCCAATATCTTTCTGAGGGCTTTGTTCTCAAATTTACTAAATATATAGGAGATTGTTTTATTGTCATACTATGACTCATGTCCATAGAATAACACCGATCTTACTAAACTGATATATAGTCTGATTTTTACATGTAATTTCAGGCGATTTGATTTCCAAATTTTTCTTAACCTACCCATGGTCTGATTACCTTTTGTCAACCTTTCACTGAACTTTAATTCTGAAGACCCTGTATTGGAGCGCATAGTTCCTAAATGCTTAAGTGATTCTTCCTCATTAATCCTCTCTCCTTCCAATATTTTTTTTCTCATTTTCCGTTGCATGCTCAGTTCTCATCATCTCTGTCTTTCTTCTATTTATCTTCAGCCCAACCTCGTATGATATTTCATGCATTCTGGTGAGCAATCATTGCAAATCCTGTGGTGTTCTGCTAACTAGGACAGTATCCTCAGCATACTGTAGGCCTGCTAAATTCCTATCACCAATCCATTCCAATCCTTCTTCTCCATCTCTAACTGTTCTTAGCATTACAAAATCCATGAGGAGGGTAAACAACATTGGAGTTCTCAGTTGTTCACTGGAAATTCATTTGATAAGACTCCATCACCATTAACATTGCATTTGCAATGCTCATGAGTAGACCTAATAAAATTTACATATTAATGAGGAATTCCATAATATTGCAAGACTCTCCACAAAATTGGCAAGTGCACACTATCAAAGGCTTTTCAATAGTTTACATATGACATCAAAAGGGAATTTCTATATTCTAGGCATTGCTGTACAGCCTGTCTCAAAAGGAAAATTTGGTCAGTGCAACTTCTACCTTTTCTAAATACTGCTTGTTCATCTCTCAGCTTTTCATCAATTTTTCTCTCCAGGTTCTTTATAACAATCATGCTATATATTTTCATGGTAACTGACGTAAGTGTTATGCCTCTGTAATTATTGCAATCAGTCAACTATCCTTTGCATTCCGATCTTTCCAGAGTGTACCATGCTAGGTATGCAGCTAAGTCCAACAGTCACGCCTTCCCCATCATAGTATTCTAGAAGTTTTATATCACTGTAAATTGTAGATTGATTTTCATAATTTATTGTTTGAATCGATGGAAACTAAGAAGTTCAAACTTTTGTAAATGCTTCTCTGTTGAACAGACTTGCGTAAGTCTCAGTTCAGTTTATATATATATATATATATATATATATATATATATATATATATATATATATATATATGTATATATATATATATATATATATATATATATATATATATATATATATATATATATATATATATTCAAATAAGCCATATATATTTTTGATATATTAATGTCTGGATTCTCTTAACAACCTCGGGATCAGAGCCCCAGGCGAAATCTCACAGAGACAAGAGCTTGGCTCCGGCCGGGAATCGAACCCTGGTCGGCAAGCTTATATAGACAGTGACTAACCCACTTGGCCACGAAGAAAGATTAAAAGTCAATGACAATTCTACTGTACTTATACCTGTCGAATTCAGGTATTTTGTACTTAGAATTGAAATCAACCCATCTTCACCATCGTAGCTAATTGGTAGTTTGTTACTTGGCATTCAATTAATGATAAATTTTGCACATTTTTACGTGTTTTTCATATTCAAATAAGCCATATATATTTTTGATATATTAATATATCAAAAATATATATGGCTTATTTGAATATGAAAAACACGTAAAAATGTGCAAAATTTATCATATATATATATATATATATATATATATATATATATATATATATATATATATATATATATATATATATATATATATATATATATGACTGATTTATTCTAACAGTGTTACTGTTATTGAATTTTATGAATTTTTCATAAATCTTTACACAGGGGCTGGTATCATGTTGTTTTTCTAATTGTGCTATTACTTACAATAATCATTCTAGCTAGTACTGTGGTAACGTGTTCGCCTAGCATTTGCATGGCAACAGATCGATCCCAGCCCGAGACTGTGAGTTCAAGCTGTTTAACGAGGAGGCCACTGCTGGGGTTGGGCACCACAGTGGGGCATTCGGCTTGGGCGGCTAACGTTTTAGTGATCATCTCTATACTGATGAAACTGGAACTGAAACCAAACACCTTTAACCTTTATATAATAGAGAGAAAGTGGGAGAGGGAGTAGCCATACCCTTGTGAGAGTGGGTTCTCCCAAGATATCAATAGGGAACTAGAAGCAGCGAGTTGTAGTTTAGAAAGGGGAGGGGACATTTGAATCACTTGTGTTGTTCTTGTGTGTGCATATTTGCACTTTTGTGAATATTAGATTCATAAGGGTTCTGGTAGCCTATTGAAAACGTCTCTGCCTAGTGATCTGCTGAACTGGGGTTCGAGCACCGCTAGAGCTCGATAGTTTCTTGTAGTGGCTGTAATCCTACCATCCTTGTGAGTTAAGGATGTGGGGTTAGGTGGAGTCTAGGTATACGACCCTATTGCCTGCCCAGATATCAGCAGCCATTGCCTGGCACTCCTTGGTTCGAACTTTAAAATGATAAAATTACCATATACTTTTTTAACATACTATGAGAAGAGTAAAATATCTTGGTTATATACATAACATTTATGGGATTAATTTAGTTATTTATGTAATAGTGTCCATAAAATTTAATTTCATGAGGGAAGATCAACGGCAGTAGATGCAGGAAGCAGACCCCCAAATGCTTTTTATTTAATCGTGTAGAAATTACCCTTATTGGTAAAAGCTAGAAATCTAACAAAATTAATTATGTATATGAGATCACATTTACATCAAAGTAATAAACGTATTTAGAGCCATTAAGGGCAATGTCAGGTTTAATATCATACATTAGGGCTTAGTAAGACTGATTAATATTATCATAATAGTTATAATCATGATAATGATTACAGCTGGTCTAATATTCATTATCATCTAGTAACATACTATACGCCATTTTCACTTTTATATCAATTATGTTGCTGCTGCTGCTGCTGCTGTTGTTGTTGTTGTTATTGTTGATGATGTTTTTGTTGTTGTTGATGTGTTGTCGTTGTGGTTGTTGTTGTAAATGTGCCTGCATGAGTATTGCATTAATCCAGGAAAGTACTTGAAATTTTTAAAGAAATATTTTAGAAAATATAAACAGATTAAATTAATAAAAAATCACGAAAAAAAAAAAAAAAAAACGCCAATAGATAAGTTATGAAGTGTCAGTATCTTCCACCCATAGAATGATCAGTTCACCCCGTCTAATTCCATTTTTATCACCATGTCGTTTACTTTTTCTTATCTCATCTTCACCGGTTTTTTTGTCGACATTTTTCCTAGCTCCCCTTCAGCTATTGTCTTCTTCCCTTTGCTGCTCTGATAGGCGTTGGCGAAAGTCCTGTCTTTTGTCTTCTTTTGGGTTAAATATAATTCACTTTTATTTTTTTTAATGTTCCCTTTTATACTGGTAAATCTATTTGGTTTCCAGCTTTCCTTTATAGGCATTTACCTTCGATTTTCAATTCTCCTAAATTGGCTTATGAGCCTACGATTGTCTTCTTATCCCTACTGAGTAAGTCATTGCACATTTCCGTCTATCTTCTTTGCTTATTTAGTAAATAAGGCATTGCATTTTCTTCCATATTGCTTATTTCCTCATTTACTAAACAAGCCATAGCATTTTGTTCCATATAGCTTCTTTACCCATTTACTAAATAAGCCATAGCATTTTGTTCCATATAGCTTCTTTCCTTATTTACTAAATAACCCATTGCACTCTTTTCATCTGTTTTCTTTCCTCATTTACTAAATAAGGGATTGCATTTTCGTACGTATAGCTTCTTTATTCATTTATTAAATAAGCCTTTGTATTGTTTCCGTCTGTCTTCTTTCCTCATGTACTAAACAAGGCCTTGCATTTTCTTCCATATACATTCTTTCCTCATATACTAAACAAGCAATTGTATTTTTTCCATCTGTCTTCTTTCCTCGTTTACTAAATAAGCCATTGCACTTTTCTCATCTGTCTCCTTTCCTCATTAACTAAATAAGCTATTGCATTCTCTCATTGCTATATCTCATCTTATTTCTTACACTTTTTTTGACTATTTTTTCCATTTAAGAAGTCATTTCATCAATGTGGTTATCTCATTTTCCTCATTTCCCTTTGTTCCATCAAACCTCATCTTTCCAGTTACTTCTTTCTTTAATAAGTAGATATACTAGTTGCGTCATCATTTCTTATATCAAGCTCTCTATTAAGATAAACTTTCATTTTATATTTCGTGTTCTTTTAATTTCGTGAAGAGATTATCTCATATGCAATCTCTTTATCTGTTCCCCTCCCACGTATCTCCTCTCTAGTTTTCTTGGCATACCCATTTCAGTTCCTACCCTCTTTCCATGGTTTCCTTAACTTCCCTATCAAGATAATGTCTTTGGGAGCTTCGTTCACATATCTTGAACATTCCTCCTCCTTACCAACCCTTGTCCTATATTTCTATATTCCTGTAGGATTGTGGTAACCTACTGGAAACGACCTTGCCTGTTGATCTACCGGTCTGAGATTCAACTCCTGTTTAAGCTCGATAGTTTTTTCTAGTGTCTGCAACCTCATTATCCTTGTGAGATGAATAAGGGGTGTGTGGTGGGGAGCCTATATGTCTACCTGCTGAGTTATCAGCAGCCATTTCCTGGTCCTCCCTGATCCTAGCTTAGATGGAGAGGGGCTTAGGCGCTGATCATATGCATATATGGTCAGTTTATAGGGGTATTGTTTTACTAGGGCAGTGTCACTGTCCCTTACCTCCGTTTCTCGTGAGGAAAACACCTATATTTACCATGTAAACTTCCTTCTCCCTCTTCAGAATGATCCCTCTCCTAAGAAACACGTCCTACACATTTTCTTCCAGTTAGGGTTTTAGTAAGTTTTCATTTCTTATCATTCCTTATCTTAATCCTTACTTCTTCCTAGTACACTCCTTTTAGGACATCTTCCCAGCCTTCTCAACAACCCCCTTCACCCTTTATGTCTCTTCCTCTTCCCAATTCCAGGATAACCTCCTCCATCGCATCTCCTGGAATTTCTTTAGGAATGACCACTGTAATCCATTTAGCGCCTCCCTGCAGTAATGAGCCCCTTCTCATTTGCCTTTTAATATTCCCATTCTAAAACATATTGCCAACTTTTATTAGGTGCAAAGCCTCTGGGTGCCACCTCTCTCAAATTGGGCTCTGAAGCCGTTGCATACGAAAAGTGAAAATTCTTCTCGCGCCTTTACCACTTTCTGCCATCAGATTTTTCTCTTTTGGCGCAAAGTTGCTAATCCGGAGATTTTTAGAGTGTCATCCTTCTTCTTTGTTTGTTGGGTAGTCAAGAGTTTCTTTTCCTTGTATTCACTGTCAAATGGAAGTCTTTTTTCCATATATTATTAGGATATCTCTCTCTCTCTCTCTCTCTCTCTCTCTCTCTCTCTCTCTCTCTCTCTCTCTCTCTCTCTCTCTCTCTCTCTCATTAGTAGTAAAGCGTTAAATAACTATCACAATGGAGATGCAAAGATTAATGGATCCTTGAAGAGAGAGAGAGAGAGAGAGAGAGAGAGAGAGAGAGAGAGAGAGAGAGAGAGAGAGAGAATTGGATTTTATTCGAACTTTACACAATCCTATTTTCCCGGGTTACAAATAGATTATATATATGCACAACATAAGGAAATCTAATACTTTTACAAACTCACATAAAATAGACAAATGGAAACCAACAAAATTCTTAAGACCCATTTTTTTAATTTATATACTTTACTTTCAGGGTTTTTCTGATCCTATACCGCATGGGAACCCCAGGCTACTCGCTACAGGACCTCTACAATCATTTTATCCTGTTTGTCTGAAGTACTTATATATATATATATATATATATATATATATATATATATATATATATATATATATATATATATATATATAACAGCCGTTAATATAGTCGCCCCTTGAGTGGGGAAACCTCAACGTGGTGAAAGGGTTTGTGTATCGCCGTGATCAGCAATTCTCTACTTGTCATGACCACTAATATTATTAGTTTGCTGTGACCAATCGAATGCAAGAGCTGGTCAAATAAGGGAAAATGGAACTAGATCGAGTAATAGAAAGTAGGTAAAGGTAGAGTGATAGAGAATGGGAACAGGAGGAGTAATAGAATGGAGGAAGAGGTCGAGTAATGGAAAATAGAAACATGTTGAGCAATAGAAAGCAGGAACAGGTGAAGTAATAGAAAGTAGGAACAATTGGATTAATGGAAAATAGGAACAGATGGAGTAATAGAAAGTGGAAACAGATCAAGTAATGGAAAATAACAACAGGTAGAGTAATAGAAAATGGGAACAGGTGTAGTAATAGAAAGCAGGAACAGGTTGAGTAACAGAAAGTAGAAACAGGTTAAGTAATAGAAAATGGAACATATGGAGTGATAGTAAGCAGGAACAGGTCAAGTAATAGAAAGTGGGAACATGTCGAGTAATAGAAAGCAGAAACAGGTCGAGTAATAGAAAATGGACACAAGTAGAGTGATAGAAATTGGGAATAGGTTAGTAATAGAAAGTGGGAACAAGTAGATTAATAGAAAGTGGAAACAGATCGAGTAATAGAAAATAAGAACAGGTTGAGTAATAGAAAGCAGAAACAGGTCGGGTAATAGAAAATGGGAACAAGTAGAGTCATAAGAAAGTGGGAACAGGTCGAGTAATAGAAAATGAGATCAGGTTGATTAATAGAAAGCAGGAATTGATTTAATAATAGAAACCTGAAACAGGTTGAGTAGTGGAAAGCGGGAATAGGTCAAATAAAAGAAAGCAGTAGCAAGTAGAGTAATAGAAAGTGGGTACAGGTCAAGTAATAGAAAGCAGGAACAGCTCGAGTGATAGAAAATGAGAGCAGATGGAGTAATATAAAGCAGGAACAGGTCCAGTAATAGAAAGTGAGAACGGGTCGAGTAACAGAAAGCATGAATAGGTCGAGTAATAGAAAGTGGGAACAGGTCGAGTAATAGAAAGCAGGAACAGGTTGAGAAATAGAAAGCGGGAACAGGTCGAGTAATAGAAAGCATGAGTAGGTCGAGTAATAGAAAGTGGGAACATGTGGAGTGATAGAAAGCAGAAACAGGTTGAGGAATAAAAAGCAGGAACAGCTGGAGTAATAGAAATCAGGAAAAAGTTGAGTAATAGAAAGGGGAAGCAAGTAGAGTAATAGAAAGCGGGAACAGGGAGTAATATAAACTGTGAACATGTGTAGTAATGGAAAACGGAAACAGGTGGATTAATAGAAAGTGGGAACAGGTGAGTGATAGAAAGTGGGAACAAGTAGAGTAATAGAAAGTGGGAACAGGTCGAGTAATAGAAAATGAGAACAGGTTGAGTAATAGAAAGCGGGAATAGGTGGAATAATAGAAAGCGGAAACAGGTCGAATAATAGAAAATGGGAACAAGTAGAGTAATAAAAAAATGGGAACAGCTCGATTAATAGAAAATGAGAACAGATTGAGTAATAGAAAGGGGAATAGGTGGAGTAATAGAAATCAGAAACAGGTAGATTAGTTGAAAATGGGAACAGGTCGAATGAAAGAAAGCGGTAGCAAGTAGAGTAATAGAAAGTGGGAACAGGTCAAGTAATGGAATATGAGAACAGGTCGAGTACTAGAAAGCATGAACAAGTAGAGTAATAGAAAATAAGAACAGGTCCAGTAATATAAATCAGGAACACATACAGTAATAGAAAGCGGGAACTGTTTGAGTAATAGAAAGTGGGAAAAGGCTAATAAAGGTAAAATGGGAGAATGCCAAGTAATGGAAAACAGAAATTGGTCCAATAATAGAAAGCGGGAACAAGTTGAACTATAGAAAATGGGAACAGGTCAACTGATAAAAAGCAGGAACAGGTTGAATAATAAGAAAGTGGGAACTGGTCGATTAATAGAAAGTGTGAAAAGGCCAAGTAAATTAAAAAAAAATACAGGGCCAATAATAGAAAGCGGGAACAGGTCGAGTAAGGGGAAATGGGACTACTTAGAGTAATAGGAAATGGAACAGGTCGAGTAATAGAAAGCAGGAAATGTTGAATAATAAAAAGTGGGAACATATCAAGTAATAGAAAGTGGGAACAGGTCAAGCAATAGTAATTTGGAATAGATCGAGAAATAGAAAGTGGGAACAGATCAAGTAATAGAAAGCAGGAACTGATCATGCAATAGAAAGTGGGAAAAGTTTGAGTAATAGTAATCGCGAACAGATCAATTAATAGAAAGCAGGAACAGGTCAAGTAATAGTAATCGGGAACAGATTGAATAATAGAAAGCAGGAACAGATCAACAAATAGAAAGTGAGGACAGGTCGAACAATAGTAATTGGAAATAGATCGAGTAATAGAAAGTGGCAACAGATCGAGTAATAGAAAGTGGAAAAAGTTTGAGTAATAGTAATCTGGCACAGATTGAGTAATAGAAAGCAGGTACAGATCGAGTAATAAAAAGCAGGAACAGGTTGAGTAATAGTAATTGGGAACAGATTGAGTAATACAAAGCAGGAACAGGTCGAGAAATAGTAATCGGGAACAGATTGAGTAATAGAAAGCGGGAACAGGTCAAGCAATAGAGAGCAGGAAGAAATTGAGTAATAGAAACCAGGAACAGATCGACTAATAGAAAGCGGACAATGGTTGATTAATAGGAAGCGGGAATTCGTCAAATAATAGAAAGTGGGAACAGGTGGAGTTTTAGAAAGTGTAAACAGGTCGAGTAACTGAAAATGGGAGCAGATTGAGTAATAGAAAGTGGGAACGAGTAGAATATTAGAAAGCAGGAACAGGTCGAGTAATAACAATCGTGAACATATCGAGTTATAGAAAACCGGAACAGATAGAAAGCGGCAAAGGTTGAGTAATAGAAAGTGGGAACAGGGCAAATAATAGAAAGATGGAACAGGTAGACTTAGAAAGCGGGAACATATCTAGTAATAGTAATTGGGAACTGATCGAGTATTAGAAAGCAGGAAGAGGTCAAATAATAGAAAGTGGGAACGGTAAAGTATTAGAAAGCGAGAACAGGTCAAATATAAGAAAGCAAGAACAGGTCAATTAATAGAAAGTGGGAACAGGTAAAGTATTAAAGAGCGGGAACAGGTCAAATAATAGAAAGAGGGAACAGGTAAAGTAATAGAAAGCAGGAACAGGTCAAATAATAGAAAGATGGAACAGGTAGACTATTAGAAAGCGGGAACATATCTAGTAATAGTAATTGGGAACTGATCGATTATTAGAAAGCAGGAACAGGTCAAATAATAGAAAGTGGGAACGGTAAAGTATTAGAAAGCGAGAACAGGTCAAATATAAGAAAGCGAGAACAGGTCAATTAATAGAAAGTGGGAACAGGTAAAGTATTAAAGAGCGGGAACAGGTCAAATAATAGAAAGAGGGAACAGGTAAAGTAATAGAAAGCAGGAACAGGTCAAATAATAGAAAGTGGGAACAGATCAAGTAATAGAAAGCAGGAACAGGTCAAATATTAGAAAGTGGGAACAGATCAAATAATAGAAAGTGAGAACAGGTAGAGTATTAGAAAGCAGGAACAGGTTGAATAATAAAAAATAGGAACACGTCAATAATTCCATGGCTTTGTGGTCAACGAAAAATTGCTAATAGTTAACAGTGCATTGTAGTGTATCCCATTTCTATAAACTATTACCATATTAAATCCCTCGAAAGGTGAATTCTGAAAGAGAGTACGTTAATGTTTTGTTTTATCATAACAATACGCTTTTGATATAACGTTCAGGATTGGGGTTAAATGTGTAGTCTGATATGTAGTAGTTAGTTATACTCCTGATCATGATATTGTTTTCTGGGGTATAGATTAATCTCATTGTTTTATTGTTATTAAGCTGAACTAACTAATGTTTCTTTTTTTTCATTACTATTATGAATGTAAGGATTGGCGCATCACCACTAGTCAGGGACACCCATACTAGGTTGGTTTGATTGGAGGGACCACATGAAAATATCCCACCAACACCAATCAGGACTGGCCTACGTGGTGATGAAAACATGCCTAACCATTGACATAAATAAGGACATGTTTGAGGCCTTTGTCCTGCACTGGACTAGAAACAACTGTCTTTGTTGTTGTTGTTGTAGTTGTTGTTGTTGTTGTTATTATTATCATTATTATTATTACTAGGACTTTCTATTACTATTATTATTACTAATACTTTCTATTGAAATATTATTATTATTATTATTATTATTATTATCATTATTATTATTATTATTATTACTGTTTTTTTGCTTTTATTACTGTCCCCTATTTGATTTCTTTCATAACCTAATTACATTTTATACATCTATATCGAAATCTCCCATTAAAACCATCCAATCCTTCTTTGTCATAAGACATCCTCCATAAAAACTTCTTTTAGGACTCTCCTGGCAGAGTAATCTCCCCACAGACGCCGTTTCCTCTCACTCCGGAGTCGTTCCCTCACTCCTCACTCCCTCCTCACTTGGGAAATGACCCCTGGAGAAGGATTAGGTGAGAGAATTACCAAATTGGTCATAAAAAAGTTTTCCGACAAATATTCTTCGTAGTTGGGATTTTTGTCTCGTGAATGTCAAATTGTTCATGCGCTGACGCTAAAGTAAGTTCCTGTCAAATATTCGAGGACGTTGGGGGAATACATTTCCTGTCAACTGAGGCTCAATTTAGCTTTTTTTTCTGGTAGGTCCTGTGGCTTTTGGAGCAGAATTAAATTGGCGAATGCTCCAAAAAGGATAACAAAGGTGAGAAGAGGCTGTAAATAAACTTAATTATCGGTAGGAGACTACAAAATTAATATTCCTCATAACATTCTAGTTTTAATGAGACCAAAAATAACGCCCTTCATAAACGCTGAACAGACTCCTAAAGAATCGCAAAATTAAAATCGCATAAAAAAATAACACTGAGAAACGACCATGAAAAGAGAATATTCGCTCGTAGATCGCCAAAGTGTTCATAAAAAAGCGCTAAATTAGGTTCCCTCATAAAATATGGCTGCTTTTGTCCCTCTCATTATGTGCTACGATGAAGTTTTTTTTTTTTTTTTCATTGATCAATTAAGAGATTTTAGTCAGTCTTGAGAACTATTGATTATATAATAGAGTTTCTCGAGTGGGCAGGAAGCTTGCGCAAGTCTTGATTGATGCTATAACTTCATTTTCACATATATATATTTTTTAATATTCTTTTTACTTTTAGCTAAGGTCGCTTTTATTTTTATCGTGATTATTGCATATATATATATATATATATATATATATATATATATATATATATATATATATATATATATATATATATATATATATATATACTGCATATATATATATATATATATATATATATATATATATATATATATATATATATATATATATATATATATATATATATATATATATATATATATATATATATATATATATATATAAACACTCACACACACACACACACATATATATATATATATATATATATATATATATATATATATATATATATATATATATATATATATACATATATATATATATATATATATATATATATATATATATATATATATATATATATATACACGCTATCATCTTTGTTTAAATCATTCAATGAAGAATTTATTACATCTGCCAAGAATTTTTTGTTTTTCCATGCGTGTATATAATTATCTTTTCATCCATTTGTTTGTTTGTGAGCAGGATTGCGTAGAATATTTTTTGCTGAACTTTCACCACGTTCTAACAACGGATAGATATTTTGCTGCGGAAGAACCCATTAAATTTTGGAAATAATCCGAATCAAAATGACGATTCTGGATCAACTTTGCACTTCTCACTATATACAGTCATTATATGAAATGGGGAGTACATAACCCGTAGACATGTGCAAAAAAAGTAAATACTGGCATGGTCAAAATATTAAACGGGGAGTGGGCTGTCCGTAGAATCTAGTAACCATTTCTGATTCCTCTTAAAGCTTATTTTAGATTAGATTTGTTTTAGTGATACTGCATATCCGTATTAAAAAGTGAAAAATTTATTAATAACAAAACTCTTTCTCTTGTTCGCAGCTCTTCTGATGGCGGTCTATGCAATCAGGGGCCAGACCGTCAGGCTGCCCTGCAACTGGACGTCCTTTCCGGAGAACCCTGTCATCCTGGTGCTGTAGTACAAGAGAGGCACCAAGACACCTGTCTTCAGGTAAGGTTCATTTCCGTGTTTCATTAGTTTAGTGATTGTAAGTGTTGGATTTGGTGAGGTTTTCAGGTAAGTCTCTTGAATATAATAATTCGGAATCAATATACGAGTCTTTAGGTGAAGGGCCTTTTTAGGTACTTTCTTTGTTAAAGGTATTACTTGCTTGGATCATGTGCTTATTTCGCTAATCTATTTTCAGGTAACGATTTCCTTTGTTTTAAATTACTTAACTACAATGAATAGTATATGCTAATCACTTTAACAGTGAGATAAGTATAAAAATGTATGCTTCCTGACAAGGATTAACTGTATAGTTGTGTACTTTGGTAATGTTTTACTAATAAGCTCTGAAATATGTAATGACTTTACAGAAGTAACTAGTTACTTGGTTATTTGTCCAGGTATTTCACTTATATGTTGAAATAGGAAGGAAAACACGTCTTCAATGTATTTTATATGACATTATTAGGTTTAGGCCATCAAGCCATTTCCAGGAACCAGGTTCTTTCATTCAGCATGACTCAATTTAGAGGAATTAGTTGGTTAGGTGATATGTTTTGGGGACAATTACTTGACCTTGTGGATCAGATGAGTGGATATGGATACAAATGGTATGGTATGATATGATATGAGTTGAATTGGATGTGTTTGGAGAAGAAAAGTCAATGAATAAAAATGTATGGAAAAAGTTGAATCGAGTGGTTGACCCTGCTATACATAGGAATGAAACCTTGCCTCACACGAAAGGATTTTTTTCTGCACAAGAAAATTTTCGCACATTTGGGGGCGTGTCTTCACATTGTGGATTTTTTCCCGAGTGACCTCATAGTTTCTATAAGGTTGCTACACTGAAACAACGTGACTTAGCAGTGAGTGGGGCTAGTAACTTGCTGCTGCTCAGGAGAAATGCCGCTCGGAAGAAATACCGCTCGGAAGAAATGCCACTCGGAAGAGTGCTGTTCGGAAGAGTGCCCCTTAGAAGAAATGTCACTCGGAAGAAATTCCCCTCGGAAAAAATGCCACTCGGAAGAAATGCCGCGTGGAAGAAATGCTGCCCGGAAGAAATACCGCCTGGAGGAAATGCCGCTGGCAAGAAATACCGCTCGGAAGAAATGCCGCTCGGAAGAGTGCCGCTCAGAAGAAATGCCCCTCGGAAGAAATGCCCCTCAGAAGAAATGCAACTCGGAAGAAATCCTGCTCGGATGAAATGTTGCTTAGAAGAAATGTTGCTCGGAAGAAATGCTGCCCGGTAGAAATGCCGGCCGGAAGAAATACTGCTCGGAAGAAATGCTGCTTGGAAGAAACGCTGCTCGGAAATTCTTAAAAGCGGGCAGCATTGATATTGCTGTAATACATTTGTAAACCATGCAGAAAAGCCTGCGGCAGCATCAAACTACTCCTATGAACCAAACCTAACAATGCCGAAAGAAGAAGACCTATACTTGTATTTAGCTTATTATTGTAATGGTGTGTCTACTTTCTGTTTCGAATGATTGATGGTTTAATATCTTTTGGTAAAGGTCGCAATTGATTTAAATGAAATTTCTATGCTATCCTACTTTGGCATAAAAAATTGTAGATAAGGGAGATTTACTTTCAGGCTAATTGGCAGATTGATAAGGGTGTTTTAAGGTGAGAGTAATTATAACCCTGGACACCAGTGTTCGATTAAATCAATTGCTGTATTTGCTTAATTAAGTTTATATTGAGGTGAGTTTTTATAGTTGGGGATGATTCATTTTATTCGTAAAGACTTTCTCTCTCTCTCTCTCTCTCTCTCTCTCTCTCTCTCTCTCTCTCTCTCTCTCTCTCTCTCTCTCTCTCTTCTGTATATAAACTTGTTCATCTATCTATTTCTCTCCTATAGATTAAAGCTTTTTCAAATTTGAGAAATTTGTCCACTGTTTTGAGGCTTCAGTGTATATCTTCTCTTCTTCTCTTCTCCTCTTCCGTCTTTTCATTTTATCTCGTTCTCCCATTCATTGCCTTGTTACCTGATGTTTAATGTTTAATCTACAAAAAAAAAAAAAAAAAAAACGCGCATCATGTGTAATTATAATTTCTTATTTATAACAGGTTTTTTTTTTTTTTTTTTTTTTTTTTTTTTTTTTTTTTTTTTTTTACAAAAGATGAATGCTTTTGGGTACCTTATTGTGCTTGTTAGTAGCTCTGTATATTTTGTTTATTTATCTTAAATGTGTTGGTTCGTTTATATTTGTCAATATAATGCTCATAAAATTAGCAATTTTTTAGTATTTATTATTATTATTATTATTATTATTATTATTATTATTATTATTATTATTATTATTATTATTATTATTATTATTATTTCTATTATTATTACTAGCTGAGCTACAACCCTGATGGGAAAGCAGGATGCTATAAGCCCGAAGGCTCCAACAGGAGAAAATGCACAGTGAGAAAAAGGAAATAAAGACAAATAAACTACAAGAGAAATAATGAAAAAGTAATATGAATTATTTTAAGATCAGTAACATTTATATAGACCTTACATAAAGCGTAAAGAGAGAGTTGTCAGCCTTTTCAAAATGAAAACATTCGTTGCAAGTTTGAACATTGCGAAAACTTAATAAAGAAATACATGGTAATATTATCTATAGATGTTGTTAACTTCTGCAGATATTGAGAATTATAACAGGAAATTTTAAAAGTCAGCGATTTTGAATCTTGTAGATATCCACAGTCAATTATGTAAAACTAGTGTACTCGACGCGTCAAAATGACGGCTAATTCACCCTTACCTAAGGGACGGGTAGAGATCGAATAAATATGTCTGGCTACACCGCTGGGCATGACTGGAGAGAAAATATATATATATATATATATATATATATATATATATATATATATATATATATATATATATATATATATATATATATATATATACATATATATATATATATATATATATATATATATATATATATATATATATATATATATATATATATGTATATATACATATATATACATATATACATATATTTATATATATGTATGTATATATATATATATATATATATATATATATATATATGCATATATATATGCATATATATATATATATATATATATATATATATATATATATATATATATATATATATATATATATATAGCCAGACACTTTCTTTTTATTATATAGGGAAGACGGCCTCAACTATTCTGAAAATTTGCTGTAAATTTGGAAATATTTCTTGCGTATTTCCTGAAAATTTACAGCAGCGAAATACTATTCTGAAATAACATAAGCAAAACATGACAATATAATTAGGAAGATTCACTTTATTGTTTCAATGATCACTACCAAATTCTGAGTATTTTTGCACATAGATCTGAAAATATTAATAGTAAATTCTGAGTATTTTCGCCACTAGAATTCTAAAATATGTACTGTAAATTATGAGTATTTTCTCCACTAGAAATTTGAAATATAAACAGTAAATGCCAAGTATTTTTCCTACTAAAAATCTAAAATATGAGCAGTAAATTCTTAGTATTTTTCCCCACTAAAAATCTAAACTATGAACAGTAGATTTTGAATATTTTTTCCTATAAAATCAAAAATAGAACTCTAAATTTTGAATATTTTCCCCACTAAAAATCCAAAATATGAACAGTAATTTCTGAGTATTTTCCCCACTAAAAATCGAAAATATGATAAATGAATTCTGAGTATTTTCTTACTAATGGTCTAAAATATGAACAGTAAATTCTTGGTATTTTCCCACTAAAAATTAAAAATTTTAGCAGTAAATTCTGAGTACTTTCCCCACTAAAAATCTAAAATACAAACAGTGAAATCTGAGTACTTTCCCAACTAAAAATATAAAATATGAACAGTAAATTCTGAGTATTTTCCCGACTAAAAATCTAAAATATGAACATTAAATTCTGAGTATTTTCCCACTTAAAAAATGTAAAATATGAGCAGTAAATTCTGAGTATCTTTCCATCTAAAAATCTAAAATATGAACTCTAAATTCTGAGTATTTTCCCCACTAAAAATCTAAAATATGAACAGTAAAATCCGAAATATGAACAGTAATTTCTGTGTATTTTCCCCACTAAAAATCTAAAATATTATCAGTGAATTCTGAGTATTCTCCCACTAATGATCTAAAATTTTGGCAGTCATTTCTGAGTACTTTCCCCACTAAAAATCTAAAATACTCTTGGTATTTTCCCACCAAAACTCTGAAATTTTAACAGTAAATTCTTAGTACTTTCCCCACTAAAAATCTAAAATAGGAACAGTAAATTCTGTGTATTTTCCCCACTAAAACTCTAAAATATGAACAGTAAAATCTGGGTATTTTCCCCACTAAAAATCTAAGATATGAACTGTAAATTTTAAGTATTTTCCCATCTAAGTATCTAAAGTATGAACTCTACATTCTGAGTATTTTTCCATCTAAAAATCTAAAATATGAGCAGTAAATTCTAAGAATTTTCACCTCCAAAAATCTAAGGTATGAACAGGAAATTCTAAGTATTTTTCCATCTAAAAATCTAAAATATGAACTCTAAATTCTAAGTATTTCCCCCTCTAAAAATCTAAAATATGAACAGTAAATTTTAAGTATATTTTCCCCACTAAATATCTAAGATATGAACAGTAAATTCTGAGTTTTTCCCCTCTAAAAATCTAAAATATAAACAGTAAATTCTGAGTATTCACCATCTAAAAATATAAAATAAGAACAGTAAATTCTGAGTATTTTCCTCACTAAAAATCTTAAATATGAACAGTAAATTCTGAGTATTTTCCCCACTAAAAATCTAAGACATGAACAGCAATTTCTGAGTATTTTCCCCACCAAACATCTAAAATATGATTAGCGAATTCTGAGTATTTTCCCACTAATGATCTAAAATAAGAACAGTAAGGTTTTGGTATTTTCCCACTAAAAATTTAAAATTTTAACAGTAAATTCTGAGTACTTTCCCCTCTAAAAATTTAAAATACGAACAGTTAATTCGGAGTATTTTTCCATCTAAAAATCTAAAACATGTACTCTAAATTCTGAGTATTTTCCCCATTAAAAATCTAAAATATGAACAGTAAATTCTGAGTATTTTCCGACTATAATTCTGAAATTTGAATAGTGAATTCTGAGTATTTTTTCCACTAAAAATCTAGAATATGAACAGTGAATTCTGAGTATTTTCCCCACTAGAAATCTAAAATATGAACAGTAAATTCTGAATATTTGGATCTGAAGATATGAACACTAAATTCTAACTATTTTCCCACTAAAAATATAAAATAGGATTAGCGAATTCTGAGTATTTTCCCCACAAAAAATCTAAAATATGGACAGTAAATTCTGAGCATTTTCTCCACTAAAAATCTAAAATATGACCAGTAAATTCTGAGTATTTTCTACATAGATCTAAAAATATGAACAGTAAATTTGGAGTACCTTCCCCACTATAAATCTAAAATATGAACAGTAATTTCTTAATATTTTCCCCTCTAAAAATCTAAAATATGAACAGTTAATTTTTTATATTTTTCCACATATATGTAAAGATATGAACAGTAAATTCTGAGTATTTTCTCCACTAAAAATATAAAATATGAACAGTAAATTCCTAGTATTTTTTTCATATAATTCTCATATTTCTTCGGTAAACCTTAGCAAATTCTCTAGTCGTATTTCAAGAGATCTCTATGCCATAGTCCATCCTACCTTGAGCTTCGTTAATTAAGCAGCCTCCATAATTATAAGGCCTTGTTTCTGAACTTCATTACCAGGTTTGCTCTCACTGGGGTGTGATGTACTGCAAATTCTCTTTTAAATAGTTTCTAATAAAGTAGCGGGAATAAAATTAGTTTTTATTTAATGCGAACTACGTCAAAGATGCGGTATTATTTGAAAAGGGGAGCTGGGTGTTTAACTTTTGTAAATATGTCTTATTCATATATTAGATATTTACTTAATGCAAGCTGTGTCAGAGAAAGATGTGTTAATATTTGTTAAAAAAAAATTTGTTTACTTTCCTCACTGGGCTATTTTCCCTGTTGGAGCCCCTGGGCCTCCTCTTTTTCCAATTAGGGTTGTAGCTTAAGCAAGTAATAATAATAATAATAATAATAATAATAATAATAATAATAATAATAATAATAATAATAATAATAATAATAATAATTTGAGAAAACGAAATTCATCTCCAGCACTCCTGACTATAATACTTATTTTATTTATTTTTATTCTAATATATGATAAGCACTCAGAAGGATATTACGAGTTAAATGGCCGGACAGGATTAGAAATGAAACTATAAGAGAGATTACTCGAGTGCCATATGTGGATGAAATCATGTTGATAGGTAGATGGAGATGGTTTGGGCATCCTCTTGCACTCAGATGGGCTTCACAATGAACTAGAAGAGTTGGAAGACCCAGATGTACATGGCTTAGGACTATGAAACGCGAAGTAGGAGATGATGAATGGAGAAGTATTGAATTCAAAGCTCAAGATAGAGTCGACTGGTGAAATCTAACTTAGGCCCTTTGCGTCAATAGGCGTGGGAGGAGATGATGATGATGATGATGATAAGATAAGCAGAAATATATATGCAAAATATTTTGTCAAATTCCTCATTATTATGCGAAGAATGTTGTCTTCATCATCCCGTAATAAATAACTTTGTATATAATATTCATATTTCTGTGCAATAAATAGAAAGAAATGATTCTTGCAGCGAACATCTCTCTTATCTTGGGCTTAAAGAGAAAGAGCGAGCTCCTTAGCTGGGCAAATGTGTGTTAGCAAAGTGAAACTGGGTGAAAGCCAAAGTTATCCTGATAAAAGGACCCCCGAAAATGAAATACCTTCGGGTAAAGCCAAAGTTAAGGAGAAAATGGCAACTTTAGTAGGCGGGCAAGTTGCCAGACGCCACTGGGGAAAGAAACTGTTAATATGCTTGTCGTTTGCTTGGTGGTTCTATGCGCATGCGTGGGAAAGAGATGAGTTTATTGTTCTGGGGAAACATTTACAGTGATTAGGTTTAATTGTTTATATGTTTACGCGTGGAAATACTTAATGATAGGGAGATGGTGTTTAATTTCGTGCTAAAAGCTGTGATAATATAAAGGTCTTCTTTTTAGGTAAGAACTTCGATAATAGTGACAGCATCTCTGCATTGGGAAAGTCAAATGAATATCTATGGTCCTTTTTTGTAATTTTTGATGAATCCCCTTATTTTTAGGACATGAAGTTTGATAAATATGAAATTTTTATATCTTAAAAAATTTGGAACTGAAATTGTATCTTTGGTGTATTAAGGTTCCTTATGTGGATAAAATCAAATGTTAATTATAATTTGATCTAGTTAAGCAAGATACACTATTGGGAAAAGATGTGGGAACAGTAAAATACAGTAATTTTTTAATTAACATTTTCATAATAGAATAATGTTATATAGTACAGTTTTTTTGAGGAAAATACTAAAATTATATTGTATATTGTATTACAAAATAAAGTTCTTTTGGTGGGAGGAAAAATATTATAATGAAGGCAGCGAAATAGGATTATGTTTTGTTCGTGGAAATAGAAAAAAAGTAAATTTTAAAGTACCGTTTATATTGAGGAGGAAGCTTTAAAATACTATATATCTTCGATAGAAATTATATTATTATTATTATTATTATTATTATTATTATTATTATTATTATTATTATTATTATTAGTAGTAGTAGTAGTAGTAGTAGTAGTAGTATTATCATTATTATTAGTAGTAGTATTATTATTAGTATTATTATTATTAATATTATTATTATTATTATTATTATTATTATTATTATCAATATTATTATTATTATTAATATTATTATTATTTTTATCATTATTATCATTAACTAAACGATAACCCTAGTTGGAAAAGCATGGTGCTATAAGCCCAAGGGCTTCAACAAGGAAAATAGCCCAGTGAGGAAAGTAAATAAAGAAATAAATAAACTACATGGGAAGTAATGAATAATTACTATAAAATATCTTTAGATCAGTAGCAATGTTAAAATAGATCTTTCATATATAAACTATGGAAGATAGACTTATGTCAGCCTGTTCAGCATAAACTTAAAATTTTCAAGCCCTATCAATTAATCTAAGATTATTCCACAGTTAAGTCACAGCCAGAATATATCTTCCAGAGTACTGTATAGTATTGAGCCTTACGAAAGAAAGGACAAGATTGCAAGTCTAGTTGAGAATAGTATACTTTTTGAAAGACATCTATGCAGAGGAGAGTTAGAATTGTGGCATATCATATAAGTCTTCCACTTATTGAATGACACTAACAGAGATTGATATATAGTTCAGTGGTAAGGACTTTGATATCCCTGAAAATTTTGGCCAGAAATTCTAGACGACTGACTCGCTGGATATCAGATAGGAGAGCGATGTTCAAAACCTGGCAGAATAAGATGGTATAATATTTCTTGAGGACGAGCAGATATATAACAGATCAATTTTAACATTGTTACTGATTTTGAAATATCTTATTACCTCTGTCAACAAAGTTGGGAGGTGGTTATGTTTTCGCCCCTGTATATCTGATTGTCTGTTTGTAAACAACTCCCTAGCCACAATTTCACTCACAGAGTAGTGAAACTTTCAGTGATTAATCGTTAAGACGTGGAACTGATGCAATTTTGAAAGTCCTAGATCAAGGTCAAGGTCGAGTAAAGGATGACCGAATTATCCCTAACCTTAACCCCATATTTGCACATGGTGGTCATAGACTTCTAATACAATTAAGATCTAAATTGATTCTGGGAAAGGAAAGCTGGTTTCGAGGTCTGCACTCAGTTCTTATCTAGTACTCATTGTAAATTACTTTTTCATGTAGTTTATCTATTTCCTCACTGGGCTATTTCTCCCTGTTGAAGCTCTCTGGCTTTTAACATCCTGTTTTTAAACTAGGGTTGTAGCTATGTCTCCGAGTAGCTTTAGGTAGTTTCTTAATAGCTTTTATTTAGGTGTACGATGGCCCGCCATATCGATATTTTTTTTTTATGCAGAATCTAAAATCTTTTAGATATATTAGACCAAAGTTTTACATATTCCAAACAATTATATAATAATGGGGTGTTTTTTATCTAATAGTGATTTTATGACAATATGGTTTTTTTTTTAATGCTCTATTCAAGATAAGTGAAGTTATTTTTGGTTTTGAATAGACAACAAAATGGAAATATAATTTTAGGTTATTGGCAAAATGTACTGTATGTGTGTATGTATATAATAAAGTTATCGGTTGTAATGGAAAGCAGACATGACTCATATGCTCCTCCCCTCGCACCCCCCCCCACCCCCCAAGGAAGCACTTGTGGTACTTATAATCAAGCCGATAAAGGCATTATCTGTACAACACGTGATGGCTAAAATAGGAGACAGAAATAAGTTGGCTAATGAGAATTCTCACCCCTCGGCTGTGTGAGGAGAAAGGCAAGGGGGGTGGTGAGGAAAGAGACCGACGGGGGGGGGGGGGGGGGTGTGAGGGGATAAGGAAGTTGGGTTTGGGGTGGGGAGATGCTAAAGGTGATTGGTTTTATATTGAAATTTGGGAAGGGGAAATTTCGACAATGTTCTGTTTATAAAGTGTGTTAAAACAGAGAGAGAGAGAGAGAGAGAGAGAGAGAGAGAGAGAGAGAGAGAGAAGAGAGAGAGAGAGAGAGAGAATGTAGCATGGTAAGGAAACATCAACAGAGTAGAGTAGAGACAGAGAGATAGACAGATTATCATGTAGTAAGAGATAAAGCCAAACATAGGGCTATATACACAAGGAGAGAGAGAGAGAGAGAGAGAGAGAGAGAGAGGAGAGAGAGAGAGAGAGAGAGAGAGAGAGAGAGAGAGAGATAGGGGGGAAAAACAGCAAAGAAGGCTGGTGATAGGCATACATAGACACGCTGACAGGGAGAAAAAAGGAAGACAGAGAAACAAGGTAACAGAAAAAAAAATGGGAGAAAGCGTGGGGCAGATTGAATGGAATAAGAATGCTGAAAAGATAGAGATGAGAAGTTAGACAACGAGACATGTTAAGTATTACCAATCTCATCAATAATGAAATAGACAGAGATAAAGGGAGAGAGTAAAAGACGATAGAGAAATAGACACTAAAGGTGCCACAGAGTTAAGGAGAAAGTAAGAGAGGACACTCATCGCGAGATAGGATTATTAACAGTAAGGTCAATCGGTCAAAACGTCAATTCTAATCGCAGAATTGATTGCTTAATTAATTAGTTCTTTCAGTAAAAAAAAAAAAGTTACAACAATGGGAAAATGAAAACTTCATAAACCCTCTGGCTATAATAATAGAGATACAGAATATCAATTAATAGACCACAAAGTAATTTGTCACTAAAAGGTTTGGGCTCGAATGACTGAGATGGTGTGGCCACGTGTGAAGAATGGATGGTGGGAAGGGAGTGAGGATGGATTTGAAAGACTCTGCTAGGGGGTAAAGATCAAGACGGAGGCAGAAAATTATATGGCGAGATAAGGTGAAGGATGATATGGAGAGAAGGGGTTTGCCGGAAGAGGATGCCTTTGGTGGAAGGCATTGGAGAGGGTGCATCAGTTAACCGACCCCTTAATGTAAAGCGGGGTTTACACGGCCGAGCAGCTCGTCGAGCCCGGCTGTCGAACCTACAGTACATCGATGATCGAGCCTCAGTGTGCCTCGTGCTAAAACAACGTCAACATGTCTCTCGACCAGGAAGATTTGATAGCCATTGCTTTAGCAGTGGCACTAAGAAGAAAAAAGAAAAGATCAAAGTGGACGAAGGGTTCGCTACTATAAAGAGAGAAATTTTCACACACCAACTTGCTTATTGCTTTAAAATTGAGGCTTTGAAATTAGTTCTTTCAATATTTCATGCAGAGCCGCTATTCCTTTGTTTCTGGCTACTTTATTGGAATAGTCTTTTGATTCAACTTTCCATAAAGCTGGGTGAGACCGATATGTATGTATGATATCAAAGTACGACTTCCTTCTCATTCTTGCTTTCATTAATGGCAGCCATTATTCATTTGTTTGATGATGTTTCCTCGAGCAGGTTTGATTAACAACTGAGGTTCGATGCTCGACACCCGTTCACATGTTCACATCGCTCGTCAAACCATGTAGCTCCGCCCACAAAAGTCAAGATGAGCCTGACTTTCATCGAGCCGTTGGACGAGCACGCTCGACAACCAAATAGCCCGTTTACACGCTCGAACATCAATTCAAACACAGGGTTGTCGAGCCAGGCTCGACGAGCTGCTCGCCCGTGTAAACCCTGCTTAAGGATAACAGTGGGGAAGAAGAAGGTTTGGGCTCGAACCATATATAAGACTTAATTCCTTTTTTATTTATTTCATCTTTCAAGTTTTTTTGGGCACAAATAAG
>NC_090749.1:42667271-42669771 GCF_036898095.1 Palaemon carinicauda | reverse complement strand
CTAGTTTTGCAACTTAACGATATTGTTTGATTGCTTATTATTACTTATTTCTTCCCGATCATGCTGAGCGCTATTGCCAAACGTATAATCACTCGGTCTCTTCTCATCCGTCGGGTAGGGGTGAAAGAAAGTAGTCATACCTTGATGAGAGGGGTTGTAGTTAGGGAAGGGGTTGGGGTGGGAAGGATTGAATCTATGTGTGCGGATATCAATCTAAATATTTAGACGTCCTTTTTGGCGGACTGCGTACACTAGTGATAATAATAGGCTGCAGTCTATGAACTCCTTATATAGACTTGTCGTCCAGCATATATATATATATATATATATATATATATATATATATATATATATATATATATATATATATATATATATATATGTATATATATATATATATATATATGGGTGCAGCAGTAGGTACAGTTGGGCACAGGAATTGGTGATACACCTTGCTCTGACGTAGTGCACCTAGCCACACCCTTACTGCACAACGAGTTACTCTATTTAGCCCTGCTCACCAATGCCATCCCTTACACTATCTGTTTGGTTATTCGTCACGAAGTAAAGGTGTGACAGGGTGCGCATCTTTGGAATGAGGTGTATCAGGAATTCCCGTGTCCAACCGTTCCTCAATCCAAGCTTTAGAATGTTGTGTAACGTCCTTGTTGTTGAGTCTTTGGTTACACGACCCTCTTTTATATTGCAATATTTGTTCAATACAATATGGTTGCTCTAAAGAAAAAGAATATTTATATTTATAGGTATACTACTGCACACCAGTTGTTCAGTGACCACTTTCCACTTGTTAAGGGTAGGAGAGAATTTTTAGCAATGGTAAGCAGCTCTTTTAGGAGAAGAACACTCCAAAATCAAGTCATGGTAAGAAGAGACTCTTTAGCTATGGTAAAGACACTCCACAATCAAAGCATTGTTCTCTAATCTCGGGTAATGCCATAGCCTCTATACCAGAGTCTTGTACTACTAGAAGATAATCTTTAGCTTTGGAAAACAACTCTTCCAGGAGAAGAACACTCCAAAATTAAACCATGGTAAGAAGAGACTCTTTAGCTATGGTAAAGACACAATCAAACCATTGTTTTCTAATCTTGGGTAGTGCCATAGCCTATATACCAGGGTCTTGCATTATTTTGAGTTAGAGTTCTCTTGATAGAGGGTACATTCGAGCACACTATTTTAGCTGTTCCATTATTTCTTTTCCACACTGTGCTATTTTCCCTGTTGGAGCCCTTGGGCTTATGGTATCCTGCTTATCCAACTAGGGTTATAGCTAAGAGTTTTGGAAGTCATCAAATTTATCCCTTTTTGTTAATGTATGCTTTATCAGCTTCTTGAGTCAGATCCTTTTATCTCTTGGGAAGTTTTTCAGGATATGAAAACTTCAGTTCTTATCTTAGCCATTTCTCATCCTTAACACTTTATCTTTCGCTTTTATTTGCGTTTATCTTAATATTTTCTCTCACGTGTTTGTCCTTGTTTCTTTGATTTAATCGTCCAGATCTTTATTTTCATCTTCCCTTTTTTCTTTTATATATTCAGTTTTTATTTTCTCTTTTCCTATTGCGTCCTACCTTATGTTTTTTTGTTTTTGTTTTTTTTATTATCATTATTAAATTTGATATTTATCTTTCTTGTTTTCTTTTTTATTTCTTTTTATGTTTATTTAGATTTTCGTTTTTATTTATTTTTTTTCATTTCAACTTGTTCCTTTATTCTGTTACTTTTTCATTTCGATTCTTTATTATAATTTTTCCTTTTCTACTTTTCATGTCCATTTTTCGTTTTTATTTTCAATCTTTCATATCATGTATTCTTTCATTTTTTTTCGCTTGCTTTGCATTTTTTTTTTCCATCATCAATTTCCCATATCTTCTTCCCTTTTTTGTCCTTTGTATCTTCATGTCTCATATTACTTTTTTGTCTTTCGTATTTTTTTTTTTTATTTTTTTATATAATTCTTTCCCTTTCCCTTTATTGTCCCTAAATTACTGCTTAGATAGTTATTTTTTTTCCTTCATATTATTTTTTTTTCTGTAACATGCTTTTCTTTTAAAGTTTCTTCTTAATTTTGGTTTCCTCATTATTCGTTTTTTTTTTTTCTTTGGTTATTGTTTTCTGTTTAATTTTGATTTCCGAAATTATTGGTTTTTTAGCTTTTGTAACATTTTTTCATATTTTTTTACTTTGTTTGCCCTACTTAATATTTTTTCTTTAGTATGTGCATTTTATTTCTTATACCTTTTCCAAAAATATTTTCGGATTCGTATATTTCATAGATAATTTTTCTATTCTTTTTCTTTTTTTCTTCCTTTCATTCCATTATTATCTTTGCTCTTCCTCTCCTTCCTCCCATCATCGGTGTTTCTCTTCCCTCTTTCCTCATTTCGCCTCATTTTATCTAATTACAACTTCTCATTATACCGTAGATGTTGCACCACCGGCTCCCTTAATATCTACGTGAGCTGTGTAATGGCTTGAA
>NC_090749.1:42647271-42657271 GCF_036898095.1 Palaemon carinicauda | reverse complement strand
ACACATTCCTCGTAACATCAAACGAATAAGACGTCACTTGAATTGCACAATAACACCGCTCAATTCATACCAAATCTGACGTTAAGTCACTTTCCACCCCGGTTTACGACAGCTCTGCTCTGATATCAGCCCCCCCCCCCCACACACACACTCGGGGCTGTCTGTCGACTCCGGCTATTTGCGTCCTAAGAGGCTCTTCTTGCTTGTATCCTCAGAAGGAGGTTAAGACCGAGTTCATGCTGCTTTCATAGGTGCATTAACTCAGGTAGGAGACTTATTATGCGTATTATCTCTGGTGTGTCTTTGGCACTGCGGTGCAAATTATTCACTCTCTCTCTCCTTGCAATGCCTGGAAGGCGATTGCTGGGTGCACAAGGATATGGAGTAAGAGGTACTGCATCCGTAGAACGAATGCTGGAATGCGTCTTTAGCAATGGAGAGGTTGCAGGATTTTCTCCCAAAGAAAGTTCGTTTTGTGATCCTGCATCTAGAAAAGCTAGTCTTGTTTGTATCCGGCCAAGGAAAGTGTGAAATGTTTTGTTAGTCAATCAAAAAGGAAGTGGTTGCTGTGAGTTGCCCTTCAAAAAAGGTTGAGGATGTTTGAATATACACAAAGAAATGCATGAAATGAAAATCACCCTCATGTAAAGACATCATAAAGAGCTGGAAAAAAAAAAGAAATCAAGAATGAAGTTGTTACTGCACTGCTGAAAAATTTGTATTATAATATATTCAAATAAAAATATTTCTGGGTGAGGATGCCTTAAGTTGGTGGAAGAATTTGTGTATCGCCATAATCAACAGAGCTGTACTAGTCTTGGCTATACATACCGGGTTGAATGATCATACTAAAATCTCCCACCATCACCAATGCACACTGGCCAGCGTGATGATGAAAACTGATCAAACCCCAGATACGAATAAGGACAGCCTCCGGGCTTTTTCTTGCAGTGGACAGGAAACGGCTGCATTCGTTGTTGTTGAGATTAACTTAAAAAATGCTAGTTTAGACCAAATTTCAGGAGTCCCAATTCAATGGGAAAATACCTCCCGTAGATAGGCAAGCATCAGGCTACCGGATAACATCACTTCGCTTCTATCTTGGGCTAAGGAAAAAAAACTACGTTCAGACTTACTATTTTTCTTTTAGGATTTTCCAACACTTTGAAGTTTAGTATCACAGCTGGTATTTTTGGTCTTGGCTGTGTAATGGGGTCTCTTGATGATGCTCATCTAGAAGTAAGGCAGAGTTTGTTTAGGTCTTTAGGTCAATTGATAAAAGCAGTTCGGCAAGTGGTGTCATTGGTTCAGAGTATTTAATAAGAGTTCATTACTGTCTGAGAAGCTTAGTTTGAGTAATTATGATGCAGCATAACCAACAACAGCTAACTGCACCGTGAATCTATGGCTATGTTGTATGTGCAGTGCAGTAGGATGCCCTTCTCTGGATATGTTGGTTGGGTTAAGAAATTAAACCAACACCACTGTTAGGGATAATAGTTTGCATTAAAGGTCATTCATAATTGGCAGAGGTAAGGGAATATGGCAACGCCCTAGAGACTGACCATATATACATATGACCAGCACCTAAGCCCCCCTCTCCATCCAAGCTAGGACCAAAGAGGTCCAGACAATGGCTGCTGATGACTTGGCAGATATACATATAGGCTCCCCAAAAGGATTTTGAGGTTACGAGTCAGTACAAGGAACTATCGATCTCTAACGGGTTTCGAACTCGAGTCTAGCAGATCACCCGGCTACCAAAATTATTGTTGGCGGTGCCCCTGACGGCATAGGATCATTTTAAGCTAGATGGGGCTGGTTTTGGATAAGGTATTCACCCCTCTATTTCAATTCAACGGGTTTACGCATGCGCTTGTAACCTTAAGCCGTGACAAAAGAGAAGGGTAGGGTGAAGGTAGCCATTCCTTCCTTTCACCAAACTTCAGCTGTCTGGTGCAAGCAGCATATGGTTACACTGAAAACACGACTGATGATTGAATAAAAAATGGATATATAAAGCCCTCTTGTGAGGTGTAAGATGAGGAAAGAAATGTGTAGTGTTTATAAGTACTAATAATAGAAAGAGTTAGAAAAAGTATACCGTTTTAAAAAATCTCGTTGTAGCCTATTGAAAATGCCACTGTTTGGCGATCTGCCTGACTGGGGTCCTAGTCTTGCTCAAGCTCGATAATTTCTTGCAGTGTGTGCAACTTCACCACCCTTGTGAGCTAAGAAAATCGTGTGAGGGAGAACCTATAGGTCTACCCTTTCAGTTATCAGCAGCCATTACCTGGTCTTCCCTTGAAATAGCTTTGAATTGTCTTGCTAGGGCATTGTCAATGTCCCTTGGCATTCATGAGCGACCTTTAAACCTTAAACATTTAATGGAAATAATAACAAACTTATAATTGATAAAACGTGTTAGTATCTCATCTCACTTAGAATTACAATGTTGGAAAAAATCGTAATTTTAATCGAAAATTCTCCTAAAAAATAAGCTGCTCTCTGCCGTATTTTAATAAAATACAGGCGACTAATTTTACCTTACTTTGTTATTATCTTTTACTGGTCTGTGAGTGTAATATATATCCTGTTTGTCAATATATTCATTTTCAAAACAGTAAAAATCCTTGAATAAGCGTTGCAAGGCATGTACCGTTTTTGTTAATGGAAATTTTTAACAGTTTACCTTATAAGAGAAATGTGATAAAGACAGTCTCTTTGGGTAATAATTATTAACACATCATGTAGTAAGGAGCACACCAAGTACCTCCGTAATGCAATTGATACTTCCTCTGAGAGGTACCTCTCTCCAGGAAAAGAGGTTAAAGCTGGGAAAGGAGAATGAGATGAGATGATGGTTGGAAAGAAATAGATATAGAGTGGAGAAATGTTAATAATTGGGAAGTTGATGGGAAGTTGTAATGGACTGGTAAGTTATTATATATATATATATATATATATATATATATATATATATATATATATATATATATATATATATATATATATATATATATATATATATATATATATATATATATATATATATATATATATACTGTATGTATGTATAAAGGTACATACTGTTTACTCAAATATGTATATATATATATATATATATATATATATATATATATATATATATATATATATATATATATAATATATATATATATATATATATATATATAAGAATATATATTAAATGCGCTCAAATAGATTTTCTATACTTTCGGGTAATTTTCCTAGTGTTAAAAGATTGGAAATACTGTTTTTTTTCGGTTTAGTGCCCTCTTAACCTGTATATATATAATATATATATATATAATATATATATAATATATATATATATATATATATATATATATATATATATATATATATATATATATATATATATATACTAGAACCCAAACTCGAACAGGAGGTATAAAATACAAAACAAAGACGAAAATAGAAACACAAAGAGAGAGAATCAGTAAGGAATTTGAATTAGTAATAACTGGAAAAGATAGAAAAAGGAATAGAGATTATAAGACACTATTAAGGAAACAGATAACTTGGGAGAGATGCAATCAGAATGCAATGAAGATTATGAAAAGGAAATCGGAAAAGAGAGAGAGAGAGAGAAGAGAGAGAGAGGAGAGAGAGAGAGAGAGAGAGAGAGAGAGAGAGATGTAACGTTATTTAAATCAAATATTACTCGTATTAGATAGAATAAGAGAGAGAATGTTAACATATCCCTGTATATGATAAATACCAAGGGAGAGAGGTTAATCATACTCTAGTGAGAGGGAGCATCCTAAGAAGTTGCACTGGAAAACCACAATCGCCCACACGTTGCCGAAACTGCCGTGTTGTAGTTAGAATAGGGGGAGGGGGGGTACGAAGGGTTGAATCTGTATGTGAATGTGCATGTCTATATAAATGTTTAGCGGCTATTTTTTTAACGGGGTCCCGTATGCTAGTAGAACAGATAAGATTAAACCATAACTAAGAAAATCTAAGAATGTCATTTAAAAATGTATTAATCATAATTGTCTTCAGAACATAGATATCTGAGAGTTAAGTTAGATAATTCCTTAATTATTTTTCTTGTTGAATTAAACAAATATTGAAAAAAGTTATAATATAAACAACAAAATACTCATCTTTTCTAAACTCTTAAGTAAAAATATTCTGGGTTTGTGAACCTTCGAAGTTATAAACAATAATTTACAATTAGAACATTGGAATATCTCAATAAAATATTATTTCTTCTTGCAACTCTGAATATTACATTCAATTCTGTGTAGCAATTGATACTGAAGCAACTAAAAATATGTTTACTCCTTTAATTCTTACTAAGAGACAAGAGTAAGTTTTTAAAGTGTCTATACTGATAATTACTACATTAATTTTTTAGAACGTTCGTCCAACCAACTGGAACTACTTATCTATAAAGATATTCTCTCTCCCAAAAAGAGGTAGCCTAACTATAGATACATTCTCTCTCTCTCTCTCTCTCTCTCTCTCTCTCTCTCTCTCTCTCTCTCTCTCTCTCTCTCTCTCTCTCTCTCTCTCAATCGAACACTATGTCATACCCTTGGGACTACACTTTGACTGACAACAACTCGGCAACTAATTGTAACCTTGGTAATTCATGGGACAATTGGAACATGATCATATACGCAATGTTATTATTATTATTATTATTATTATTATTATTATTATTATTATTTTAGCTCAATGAATATTATTTCGGAGTTGGAACAACAATTAGTCTTCAAAATAGATGAAGGTTCTTTGAATTTAGATATTAATTCACTTCATACAATATAACATACTATGAAATTCAAAGAACAGATTTTTTGTAAAACAAATTTCAATACTTCAACTGTTCTTGGAACCCTGGAGGAACTACATAACCTGGAAAAAACAAATATACATAAAAAACCTTAATCCACTTCTATGAGCTTTTATATGGTAATAAAACAGCAATAAAACATCAATATATTCTAGTATATTATTCCCTCTGGAAGCCTGGAATGAAGGCCCAGTATTCTGCAACAACCGATTTTGCTGGAATACCTTCCAGACGACTGGAAATAAACACAGAAAGAGAGATCAAAATTTTAGAATTATGGCTTGTTATAACGTTTTACGAGCTACTTCACCTCCGCCTACTCACGCCCTAGACGCCTAGATGGTCCTGCCCACTCCAGTATGCCTCCCAAGACATCTTTCGGGGTGTAGGACCACCTATCCTCTTCCTCCTACCCAGGCCAATAAAGTCTTTGACCTCTGAGACGTAGTTACTAAGATTATAAATTTGAGTCCAGATCTATCATAACGATCGGGGCTGGTGTAGTCAAGGGAAGATGGAGTACAGAGTATATACTCTATGCAGTATAGAGCTGGTGTGGGAAAGAGCCAGGTAGAGACTAGACTTTAATGAGATAGAGAGACTGTTGGGATAAGTAGATTGTTAACGCAGTATGTAAGATAGAGCATGGTAGAGTTTTCAGGTGCTGTGATATAGAGCGGTATTTAGAGTATATATGTATAGAATTGGTAGAACAATGACTGAAAAGAAGTTGTGCCAAAGTCTAACATACGCGAAGATGGCATATTATAAGGCATGATGTTATTATTATTATTATTATTATTATTATTATTATTATTATTATTATTATTATTATTATTTTAAAAGCAAATTAAATTATACCTTAACATCACTAAAGGCTATCACATTCATACCCATAATCTCAGAGTGACTTTTGATTGCAAATAAACAGCTGGATAAGGGGACCAGGTGCGGGGGTGGGGGTTGGGGGGGGGGGAAGGCAGGATAGAATGAAGGCGATCATAATTGGCTGAATATTCGACTCTATGACTTTTTCCCGAGCCACATAAAAGTTAATCACCAAGCGTGAAATTATATCAAAATGTATAAACTTTGAATCATCCAATAATGCCTTAAGATTTAGTGATTTTTATATTTCGAACGAATATTGACATCTTTCAAAGTATATAACTTGTGAATTTATGTTATGTACTTATTTTTTAGTTTTTCTTTCTAGAAATATTTAGTTAGTAATGATGCGAATGATATATTTTTTAGAATGATAAATATATCTGATTATTTTTGTTTAACATACTTATAAAAGTATTGGAAGTGAGAAATGTGGAGTTAACTATTACTATTACTACTATTACTAGCTAAGGTAGAACCCTAGATGGCAAAACAATAGGCTGTAAGCCCTTCGACTCCACTAGGGAAAATAGCCCAGTGAGGAAAGCAAACATGGAAATAAATAAAATAAAAGAGAAGTAATGACTAATAAAATAGGTCTTTCATATGTAAACTATGAAGAGAGACTTATGTCATCCTGTTCATCAAAAAAAAAAAAAAAAAAAAAAAAAACATTCGCTGCAAGTTCCAACTTCTGAAGTTCCGACGTTTCATCTGCCTGATTAGGGAGATCCTTCCGAAACCTGGTCATAGCTAGGATAAAACTTCTAGAATACTGTGTAGTATTGAACCTCATGATAGAGAAGGCAAGACTTGCAGTATTGAGAAGGATAGACTCTTTAAAAGGGTGATTCATAATAAGTAGAGGTAGTTTGGCCCTGTGGAATAGATGGAATAGAATAAGTCAGTCGAAAGGAGTCTATAATCTAGTGGGGCTATTTATGAGGTATATGGAAAAAAAAAATCTTAAAAACAGCTAGAAGAAATCTGTTGCAAAGACTGGATCTTCATATCCTGGAAATACAAGAAGGGAGAGCTAGTGTTGATCTAAGTACAGATAAGCAGTTAGAATATTAAATATCAGTGTCTGGTTCGTTTTGCTTAGGAGACATCTATTATGATAGAAAACTGCTAAATTGTTTGTGAAAATTTGATTTTAAGTAAATGAGGGAATATAATAACATTAACACTAATATTAATAGTAAGGATGATTTCAAAGGTAACAACCAATAAATTCGAAATTCTACTCACTACGTACTCCCCTTTTCAGATCATGGGCGGCGTGAATGCATTTAATCAAATATTTACACAGGTCTACGGTGTAAACACGCCATATTAAATGATGTTGACAATATATGTTGAAAAGTGCAATATTGATCTTAATCAGAATCGCCTCCAATATTAAATGGGCTCTTCCGGAGCATAATATCTATACGTTGTTGAAATTTAGTGAAATTTCAACAAAATATCTTAACGTAAGACACTCCAAAACCAAACAACTGTTTTCTAATCTTGGATAGTGCCATAGCCTCTGTATCATGGTCTTCCAACATTCTTGTGATAGAGTTTCTCTTGCTTGAGGGTACACTCGGGCACACTAATCTATCTTGTTTCTCTTCCTCTGTTATTTTGAATTTTTTATCCACGTGTTATTTTCAAGTTTTTTTTATAGTTTATACATGATTTATTTATTTTAATATTATTATTCTTAAAGTTTTCATGTAGTTTTTCATTATTTCCTTTCCTCACTGGGCTATTTTTCCCTTTTGGAGCTCTCGGGCTTATTGCATTCTGCTTTCCCAAGTAGGGTTGTAGCTTAATAATAATAATAATAATAATAATAATAATAATAATAATAATAATAATAATAACACAAACAAATAAACAGGTAAATAAATAAATAAATAAATAAATAAACGCAGGTGAAAATATAACCTTGGCGAAGGTAATAACACTATTAGTGCTCGTTGGAGGTCTTCTAAGCCTTAACTAGATATCAATTAGAGTGTCATCATATAAAATGGCTAAGTTATTTACCTTCACATTTGCAAACACCAGTCTAGAAGAATCAATACTAAACATTATCAATGTTATATTACTTTTCATTTCAAGGTTCTCTCCTATCTCGCTTCCACTACTATCCTCTATTCAATGCTCTGTCCTCTGTCCTTTTTCACATCAGTTATTGTTTCTATCAACCCTATCCAGAACTCTGTCGGTAGAGATTTCTAAGGCATCTCTAGATGTCTGTTCTGTTGTTTGGTTTTGCTGTGACGTTTGGCCTTTGTTATGCGTCTCTTTTCCTTGCTCGATGCTGATATTCATTTTGATTACAGCATACATTTTTGTAGGCTGGTCAAAACACTTAATGGCACATACAGTACATACAGTACATACGTGCGAGTATATATATATATATATATATATATATATATATATATATATATATATATATATATATATATATATATATATATATATATATATATATAGATAGATAGATAATATATATATATATATATATATATATGTATATATATATATATATATATATATATATATATATATATATATAGTGTATGTGTGTATACATATATGTATATATACTGCATGTACACCTATATATATATGTATATATATAAAGGCAATACATATAATGTATAAATATTCAGCAAAGAAAGTAAGTTCTGATATTTTAGAGATGTATTAACAATAAGATAAGGTATTATTACATGAAATTGAAAATCCACACAGAGAGAGAGAGAGAGAGAGAGAGAGAGAGAGAGAGGAGAGAGAGGAGAGAGAGAGAGAGAGGAGAGAGAGAGAGAGAGAGAGAGTAGGCCAAGCTCGATCATTTTACATCTGAATGAGCCAATGCTTAATCAGTCGAAAATATTTCCATCTAGTTTTCTTCTATATACTCATGATTTGAACATTTGATGGGGGGGGGGTGCATTTTCTTCAGCTTTCATAGACTAAAACTCCTGTCTATGTCTTGCCCAAGCTTTTTTGGATATTAATAGATTTAGCGATCTTCGTTTCAATGGTATTTGAAGACTCCAGTCCGTTTCTTGACCAGGCTTGATAGATAGCAGGCTAAAATATGAAAAAAGAAACGGAAAAAAATCTTTAAGAAGTGAGGGGAATAAAACAGGATGTGTTGATATTTAATATGGAATAAATGCAGATTTACGAGAGAGAGAGAGAGAGAGAGAGAGAGAGAGAGAGAGAGAGAGAGAGAGGAGAGAGAGAGAGAGAGAGAGAGAGAGAGTTTAACCAAGTACTAAGGCGGAAAGAAAGACTAAATTATTAGAGATGAAAGATATAAAAGACAGAAATAGAGAGTTAAAATGGAGATCCGTCATTAAAAGAAATATAATATGTTCAAACTTCAGTTATATCAACAATAAAATTAGAGTCAACATCCTGATTACATTGGCTGGCTTACATAATCAAAGTGTTTATCTCCGGTGTTCGTGGTCCAAACGTGTTTGGAAAGTTTCGATAAGACTTGATGGTTATTTCTTGTGAGTTTTGGATCATTCTCTCTCTCTCTCTCTCTCTCTCTCTCTCTCTCTCTCTCCTCTCTCTCTCTCCTCTCTCTCTCTCTCTCTCTCTCAAGTATTTTTAAGCTACCTATTTTGGTCAATATTACACAGTACCTTTCACCTGTCTTGGTCAGAATTTATAGCAAATCTCTCTCTCTCTCTCTCTCTCTCTCTCTCTCCTCTCTCTCTCTCTCTCTCTCTCTCTCTCTCCTATGATTAGTCAGTATGGCCCCTATGTCGTCTTCAACTAATCCCACACTCTCACACCTCCCCCTCAAAAACATCCTACTTCTCGGAGTTACTTAGGATGTATTCTTAGGAATAATCCTTCTAAGTTCATCTGCCATAAATGGACGGCCATAACTTAGGCTGTCATTAGTGACTTTCCAAACCAAGGACTGATGGAATACGAGACTAAGTGAGGATGATACCTTAACGTGGTAAAATGGTTTGCGTATTGGCATGGTCAGCAAAGTTGTGCTAGTTAAGGTCAGTCATACTAGTTTGGACAGCGTGGTGATGAAAATGTCCAAACCCCAGACATGACCAAGGATCTGTTTGACGCCTTTTCCCTATAATGAACTAGAAACAGCTGCATTTGTAGTTTTTTCTCAACAATAATGTAGGGAAACCTTTTTAAGTATTGTTTGTTTTTAAAACCTATTCGAGTGATAATGTTTTTTGTCTCTACTTATTTCTCTTTGCTTTATTT
>NC_090749.1:42632271-42642271 GCF_036898095.1 Palaemon carinicauda | reverse complement strand
ATAAATCATCATCATCATCTTCTCCTTCTAAGCCAATTGACGCAAAGGTACTTGATTAGATTTAGCAAGTCGCCTCTATCTTGACCTTTAAAATCAATACTTCTCCATTCATCATCTCCTACTTCGTGCTTCATATATATATATATATATATATATATATATATATATATATATATATATATATATATATATATATATATATATATATATATATATATATATATTTATGTATATGTATATATATATGTATATATATATATATATATATATATATATATCCATATGTATATATATATATATATATATATATATATATATATATATATATATATATATGTATATATATATATATATATATATGTGTGTGTGTGTGTATGCAGTATATATATATATATATATATATATATATATATATATATATATATATTTATAAAAAAAAAATATATATATATATATATATATGTGTGTGTGTGTATATGCAGTATATATATATATATATATATATATATATATATATATATATATATATATATATTTATAAAATATATATATATATATATATATATATATATATATATAAATATATATATATATATATATATATATATATATATATTATTACTATCTAAGCTACAACTCTAGTTGGAAAAGCAAGATGCTATAAGCCCAGGGGCTCCAACAGGGAAAAATAGCCCAGTGAGGAAAGGAAATAAATAAATGAAGAGAACAAATTAACAATAAATCATTCTAAAATAAGTAACAACGTCAAAACAGACATGTCATATATAAACTATTAACAACATCAAAAACAAATATGTCATAAATAAACTATAAAAAGACTCATGTCCGCCTGGTAAACAAAAAAGCCTTTGCTTCAACTTTGAACTTTTGAAGTTCTACTGATTCAACCACCCGATTAGGAAGATCATTCCACAACTTGGTAACAGCTAGAATAAAACTTCTAGAGTACTGCGTAGTATTGAGCCTCGTGATGGAGAAGGCCTGGCTATTAGAATTAACTGCCTGCCTAGTATTACGAACAGGATAGAATTGTCTAGGGAGATCTGAATGTAAAGGATGGTCAGAGTTATGAAAAATCTTATGCAACATGCATAATGAACTAATTGAACTACGGTACCAGAGATTAATATCTAGATCAGGAATAAGAAATTTAATAGACCGTATGTTTCTGTCCAACAAATTAAGATGAAAATCAGCAGCTGAAGACCAGACAGGAAAACAATACTCAAAACAAGGTAGAATGAAAGAATTAAAACACTTCTTCAGAATAGATTGATCACCAAAAATCTTGAAAGACTTTCTCAATAAGCCTATTTTTTGTGCAATTGAAGAAGACACAGATCTTATATGTTTCTCAAAAGTAAATTTACTGTCGAGAATCACACCTAAAATTTTGAAAGAGTCATACATATTTAAAGAAACATTATCTATACTGAGATCCGGATGTTGAGGAGCCACCGTCCTTGACCTACTTACAATCATACTTTGAGTTTTGTTAAGATTCAACTTCATACCCCATAATTTGCACCATGCACTAATTCTAGCTAAATCTCTATTAAGGGATTCACCAACCCTAGATCTACATTCAGGGGATGGAATTGATGCAAAGAGAGTAGCATCGTCTGCATATGCAACAAGTTTGTTTTCTAGGCCAAACCACATGTCATGTGTATATAGTATGAAAAGTAATGGGCCAAGAACAATACCCTGTGGAACACCGGATATCACATTCCTATAATCACTATGGTGCCCATCAACAACAACTCTTTAAGATCTATTACTTAAAAATCAATAATAATGCTAAGAAACGACCCACCCACTCCCAACTGTTTCAGTTTGAAAACAAGGGCCTCATGATTAACACAGTCAAAGGCAGCACTAAAATCAAGGCCAATCATACGAACTTCCCGACCACAATCAAGGGATTTCTGTACAGCATTGGAGATTGTGAGAAGGGCATCACATGCTCCAAGGCCTTTACGTAAACTAAATTGCAAACTAGGGAGTAGATGATTACCTTCAGCAAACCTATTAAGACGTTTTGCCAGAAGACGTTAAAAAACTTTAGATAATATGGGAGTTATGGAAATTGGGCGGTAATCAGTGGGATTTGAGCTACCACAAACACATTTACATAGAGGAGTAACATTACCAATTCTCCAACTAGTGCTAAAAGCTCCTCTTCTTGCTAACTTGTGCAAAATAACATATAACTTTGGAGCTAAGAAATCTGCTGTCTTTATAAAAAACAAAGGAAAAATACCATTTGGGTCTACACCTCCATAAGCATCAAGGTCCACCAACAGAGCTTTAATCTCATGAGATCGAAAAGCTAAACTAGTTAGTTTAGCCTCAGGAAAACAAGAATGAGGAAGTTCAAGTTTTTCATTACTCTGTTTACTGTCAAAAACATCAGCCAAAAGGGTTGCCTTTTCCTTTGGACAGTGAGTGACTGAGCCATCTGGTTTAAGTAAAGGAGGAACTGTTGCATCTACACCAAAGAGTGCAGATTTAAGGGTAGACCACCATTTATGTTCCTGAGTTGTACCAGAAAGTGTTTCTTTTATGGTTAAATTGTACTCCTTTTCAGTTGAGGCATACCTGTGTGTGTGTGTGTGTGTGTGTGTGTGTGTGTGTGTGTGTGTGTGTGTCGGTCGTAGAAGCTGATCAATCTGGTCTCAGTTGGCCTTTGCGGTGGTGTGATAAACTATGATGATGTATTCATAATATATTTTCCTATGCGGCACCTGGCCTCACACTAGGAATCTAAATGATGCATTCCTACCAAATAACTTATTCAAATAAATAAGAAAATGAAGATGAGGCTTTTTAATATTTCTAACATTGGGTGGTTTAATGAAAAATTTTATTTACATAGATTTGATGTTGGGAATTTGAATATTACTCAATCTCAGGTACATATTTTCTTGGAAGATGTTTGGTAATAATTTACATTTATAGAATATGAGATATGTGATGCTCAAAGTCTTCCTGCATTTATTAAGTATCTTTCAGTTCTGTAATTTATTTGGTTATTATTATCATTACTATTATTAATTTATTCTCATCATTTATTTATTTCGTTATTTCCTTTCCTCACTGAGCTATTTTTCCCTGTTGGAGCCCTTGGGCTTATAGCATCTTGCTCTTCCAACTAGGGTTGTAGCTTGGCTAATAATAATAATAATAATAATAATAATAATAATAATAATAATAATAATAACAATTGTTATTATTATTATTATTATTATTATTATTATTATTATTATTATTATTATTATTATTATTATTATTATTACAACCCTAGTTGGAAAAGCAGGATGCTATAAGCTCAGGAGCTCCAAAAGGGAAAATAGCCCAGTGAGCAAACAAAAAAAGGAAAAATAAAATATTTTAAGAACAGTAACATTAGAATAAATATGTCCTATATAAACTATAAACCATTTAACAAAATAACAGGAAGAGAAAAAAGATAGACTAGTGTACACACAAGCAGGAGAACTCTAACTCAAGACAGTGGAAGACCATGGTACGGAGGCTATGGCAATACCCTAGACTAGAGAACAATGGTTTGATTTTTGAGTGTCCTTCTCCTATAAGAGCTGCTTACCACGGCTAAAGAGTCTGTTCTACCCTTACCAAGAGGAAAATAACCTTTGAACAGTTGCTCTGCAGTAGTGAACCCCTTGGGTTAGGAAGAATTGTTTGGCAATCTCAATGTGTAGAGAATAGGCCAGACTATTTGATGTATGTGTAGGCAAAGGGAAAATGAAACGTAATCATAGAGAAGAATCCAATGTAGTACCATTACTACCAAGAACTAAATCGTCTTCATTATTAATTAGTAATTACTTTAGAATTTGAATTTATATTATTTGTCCTGTTTACTTTTGGCTATCAATTGTTATTTTACCTTTTTATATCATATAAGTAGTATACGCTACCCTTCAAAAATGACAGCTAAATATTTAAATATATTAACACACATGAGCTCTCATACACAGATTCAACCTATTTTTTTTTTTTACATAATTGTGGTTTCCGAGTGTACCTCTCTGGGTATCCCCTCTCACCAGGGTATGACTACTTTCTTTCCCCCCTAAACTATCGACGGGAGAGACCGAGTAGTCATATGTTTGGCAATGTCACTCGGTGTGACTTGAAAGAAATATATATATATATATATATATATATATATATATATATATATATATATATATATATATTTATATATATGTGTGTGTATTTATATATATATATATATATATATATATATATATATATATATTTATATATATATATATATATATACATATATATATACATATATATATATGTATATATATATATATATATATATATATATATATATATATATATATATATATATATATATATATATGTATATATATATATATATATATATATATGTGAGTATTTATATTTATATATATATATATAGTATATAAATACACATATAAATACACACACACACACACACACACACACACATATATATATATATATATATATATATATATATATACATATATATATATATATATATATATATATATATATATATAAATAGACAGACACTTGCTCTTTTATTACATAGGGGGGATGTGTATCATTGTGTATTAACCACTTCTTTTTATTGGTTATTTATACTGATATTTAATCTCTGTTAATTGTTGTATTTACATTTAAGGTCATTCATGTTATTCCCCCAATTTTAATATTATTTTCTTTCAATTTTCAAGTTATTCATTTTTGTTTCGAATACTCCTCAGTCTTGGTTGTTTTTTTAATTTTTTTTTACCTCGTTTAAAAGTCTATCATCAATGCCAGAGGCAAAGGACGGTGCCACTGCCCTAGAGACTGACCATATACACTTTTGATCAGCGCCCAAGCCTCCACCCTAGCTAGGACCGGGGAGCGATAGGCAATGGGTGCTGATGACTCAGGAGGTACACCTTTAAAGCTCTCCTAAATCCTCCATCCTTATCTCGCAAGGATGGTTGCTGACACTACAAGAAATTGTAGAGCTTGGACGGGTCTCGAACCCCAGTCCAGCAAATCACGAGGCAGGGACTTTTCCAATAGGCTACCAATGAATAATTTTCACTTGCTTGTTTCCGTTATTCAATTTATTTCTTTTTATTTAAAACTAATTAATTCGAGCATTCTCCATAAGAAATAAATTCGCTTAATTTTTTTTTCTGGTGAAATGAATATTTAAAAGAACTTGTGATCCTTATATGTGTGAATTAATAAAACGAATCATTTTTTTTTGCAAATCCTTATAATAATATATTTTTTTTCCTGCAAATTTTTTACGCCGAAGGAAATTGGTTATTGGAAACGTAAAATTAATTTTGGCAGAAGCTCGAAATTTATATATACTTTTTTTACAGGAATAGAGACGTTTAAACTTTTTTTTTTTTCAGTGAGATCGAAAATATTTTGGTGTATAAACTCTTGAAAATATTATTGGTAGAAGTCAGATTTCCCTTTTGCTAATTTTCCTTAATTTATTTTCCCAGGCGTGAAAATACGCAAATATTATTAGGAAGAATTCAAAGGATCTCGACGGGTGTGAAGGCCGGATTATTAACCTCTGTTTTAGGAAAGAGATTTCGAGCTGGAAATTTGGAATGTGGCTGAACTTGGGGAATTTGTAATTGTAGGATTTCTACTCAGTACTGGAGGTGACTCCCTGGCTCGTTTTTAACTTAATTCATAAGTTATAAGTTGCAGTTCTCTTTTTAACTTGATTTATAAGTTATATGTCAATTTATAAGTGTAGTCTATTAATATTCAGTTTCTTGCATTATAGTCCCAGCTTGCAGTTAGATAACAACAACAACAACAACAACAACAACAACAACAACAACAATAATAATAATAATAATAATAATAGATTTCAAAACTCCGCTAATGAAGATTGACACCATTTCACTCAATTCTACGGACCAAGCTTTCCCATTTTCATATGTTAACCGTGAATTAATTTACTTTATAATAATAACAATAATATGTATAAATATATATTATTTTTTCAGGAAGTCTGAGTAATTGTTCTTTTACTAGTTATCTATCAAACCTATATATTGGTTGGTTGGAACGCCAAACCTACTATATATTTCAGGAAATTTGAGTCATCCTTTTTTTATATATTTTTCAAATGGAATAGATTGATTGGTACGGTATTTTGAAACAGATTTTCACACCCTCCTTTAACTTTTGGTAATAAATTCATTTCCCAAATCAATCTTTTAAACTGAGGTGTATATAGTTGGGTGGGAAAGGCTTACATTTATTTATTACTTGTCAAACCTATTTTCCTTTCTAGGGAAAATTTTGTTTATATGTGAAATACGATATTATAAAGCTAGTTTTACGATTTACGAAATGTTGTGAATTAGTGTTACCTTGCTAAGACGGAAACCGGTTGAGAAGCCAACACAAGTTTGAAACTTAGTCTTAAGGTGGGCTAAGGAAAAAAAAACATGGGGGTGGGAGGCGGGGGGAGGTGTTACAGGAAAGGCAAAGTCCCCCAGTAAGTAATTAGGTAAGGATATGGATCCTATGTTAGGTTAGGTGGACCTCGTGTGTTTTTTTTTCTTTTTAAAATGTAGTTTTTCATTCATAAAATTTGTCACAACAAACTAGAGTTGTGGTGGCCGACGTGGTAATGTTCGTGACTGGTGAACGCCAGACTGTGGTTCGAGTCCGGGTCAATCTTGATAGTTTATTTGGTAGCTGCAACCTCACTATCCTTGTTATCTAAGGATGGGGGTTTTGGGGAAGCCTATAAATCTAGCTGCTGAGTCATCAGCATCCATTGCCTGGCCCTCCTTGGCCCTAGTTTGGGTGGAAAGAGGGCTTGGCCGCTGATCATATGTATATATGGTCAGTCCGTAGGGCATTGTCAGGACAACCTATTTCATGTTTTATTTAAAATTTAGGGTTCTACATATAAAATAAAATTAAGCGGTTAAAATCACTAAAAAACTTTATAGCAATGTGAGACAAAGTACATCATGTAGATGTATGTCAATAAGTCTCTCTCTCTCTCTCTCTCTCTCTCTCTCTCTCTCTCTCTCTCTCTCTCTCTCTCTCCAAAACGGAAAATAATCACTTTTCAAACTAATACGAATGGAGGTAGTAGGTGAAGCGGATAAATTTTTAAGGCATATTTTTGTAGTGTTGATATTGATATTAAGTCCAGGGCCAGGACATTCCTTACTCTATATGTTGAAGATAATTATGAAAATAAATCATTGTGAAATTGAGTCCCTATTATTCACACACTCACACACAATTTCACTTGGTCAAAAACAGAAAGGGTTTGTGTATCGGCATGACTAGCGAACTCTACTAGACAGAGCCACCCCATACAAGATTTGTTTGCTGTGAGCGAACAGACTAAAGTCTCCCACATCACCAATTCACAGTGGCCAGCGTGGTTATGGGAACTGGCCAAATCCCAGATATGACTAATGACTTGTGTAAGGCTTTTGTCTTGCAGTGGACTAAAAACGGCTGCATATATATATATATATATATATATATATATATATATATATATATATATATATATATATATATATATATATATATATATATATATACATATATATATACATATATATATGTATATATATATATATATATATACGTATATATATGTATATATATGAATGTTCGTAATATATATATATATATATATATATATATATATATATATATATATATACTCTGTAAATACTATATATATATATATATATATATATATATATATATATATATATATATATATATATATATATATATATATATATATATATATAAACAATATAAATATATATATATATATATATATATATATATATATATATACGTATATATATATATATATATATATATATATATATATATATATATATATATATACGTATATATATATATATATATATATATATATATATATATATATATATATATATATATATATATATATATATATATATATATATATATATATATATATATTAGGTTAACGTAAAATTATTTCTTTGTTTTATTTAAATCATCCTTGTTTTTCTTTTAAGTTAAAGTATTTTTGTTGTTTGTTTACTATGGTGTTAATGTAAGTTAAGTGGCTCTGCGATTGTTTAATAGTGTTTTTTCGCGCCTCCTCCTTCTCCTTTGTGTATTAGTGGACTATTGTTTTAACGATTGTTATTTTTTTTTGCTGTGAGTGTTGATGAACGCTGGGAAGGTGATGAGAGGACATGGTTGACCGGTGAAGGCAGTTCGGGTCTTGACAAGCTCTCACCAAAACTAATTCCCGTCTCAGCATTTATTGTGACTTGGAGTGGCTCTCCGATTGTAAGGCGAAATTGTCCCTCTTCTTACTGCTAAGTAGGGTGAAAATGTACCTTCTCTTACTGCTGAGTAGAATGAAAATGCCCCTTCTCTTATTGCTAATTAGGGTGAAAATGGCTCTTATCTTAATGCTAAGTAAGGCGAAATTGTCCCTCTTCTTACTGCTAAGTAGGGTGAAAATGTACCTTCTCTTACTGCTAAGTAAGGTGAAAATGCCCCTTCTCTTACTGCTAATTAGGGTGAAAATGGCTCTTATCTTAATGCTAAGTAAGGCGAAATTGTCCCTCTTCTTACTGCTAAGTAGGGTGAAAATGTACCTTCTCTTACTGCTAAGTAAGGTGAAAATGCCCCTTCTCTTACTATTAAGTAGGGTGAAAATTTCCCTTCTCTTGCTGCTATGTAGGGTGGAAATGCAAATATCCTTTCTCTTACTGCTAAGTAGGGTAGAAATGTTCCTTCGCTTACTGTTAAGATGGATATGACCCTTCTCTTACTGCTATGTCTGGTAAGTATGGCCCTTCTCTTACCGCTAATATATACCTTCGGTTACTGCTAAGTAGGGTGAAAATTTCCCATCTCTTAGTGGTAAGTATGGCTGAAAGTAAGAATTAAATCCAGCATAGAAGCATGCAATTCACACGATTATTTTTCATTACTTTAATCGTCCAGAGCTTTTATTCCCCGGTAGCCTTGGCTCATTAGGAAGGATTATTCCCAGGCAAAAGCAGTTGCAAGGTACGACTCAGAAAGAGAGAGATAATATTTAAGGTCTTTTGTAGATATTGAATTTACAGAGGATTTTGGGCTAAGGGACATTTTTCCTCCATTGGGGTGCCGTTTCTAATTTATGTCTCTGAATTTAGTGAGCTTTGGAATTGATAATTTTCTGTTTTCACGAGTTTTATCCAGTATATTCTTTTTAATGTTAACTTTATTCATTCATGTTTCTTTATATATATTGACTTATTTGTAATGAAACTATTAACATAAATCCATATACTGTAGTGTTAGGTTTGATATATATATATATATATATATATATATATATATATATATATATATATATATATATATATATATATATATATATATATATATATATATATATATATATATATATATATATATACAGCTTTCTAATTATCGCCATGATCAGCAAGCTGTGCCAGTCCGAGCCGCCATACTAGGTTGATTTGCAGTGAACGGTCAGACCCACCAATTCGTATTGGCCATCGTTGCGATGAAAACTGGCCAAACCACAAACTTGAATAAAGACCTCTCTGAGGCTTTTGTCCTGCAGTGGACCAGAAAGGGCTGCATCTTTAGAATATATTAGACTGCTAAGGAATTTTTTAAACATTCATTCTACGTGTGAATTTATTGAGCTGCGTTATAGTATATTTTCTCTTGAGAATAGTGTTTAATGAACCTAGTGTTTATTAATCTCCTGTAATTGACTTTTTGTTGATCTTAGGGTTTAGCATATGTTCACGAATATACTGTGGTTAATACCTTTCCTCTACATATGAAATAATCCTGTTTCTAAGTAATTGATCTTTTTGTTAAATTATTAAGCTTTTCGATA
>NC_090749.1:42622271-42624771 GCF_036898095.1 Palaemon carinicauda | reverse complement strand
AAACCTCAAGGCAACAGGACATAACAAGTTCACAAGACAGACAATATCACAGAGGAAAAACCAGACAAGAATTTTCATGTTCGTTTTAGTGCGAGGGAAGAGCGAAGATACAAGCATAATATATACAAAAGGAATTATGTACAATTGTGTGAAACACGGTTGGTACATGGCTCCCCCCCTAAAAATTACATACTGTACATGTTAAATAGGGCGCCCTGATCTAGAGAGGCGAACTGTAGGCGGGTCATCTGGCAGAAGATGAGCAGGTTTTAGAAGATCAATGGAGACCCAGTCTTCTTTGCCCCGAATGTTTAGGAGGAATGTTTTCGGACTGTGTCGGATCACAAGGAAAGGGCCCGTGTAAGGGGGCGTTAGTGGTGGCTTGCTGGTGTTGTTGCGCTGGAAGACGTGCGTTGCAGAGTGCAAGTCCGTTGGTATGTGATGCTTCGCTGGGGGCTTGTTAAGTCTGGCGGCACGGAGTAAATTTTCCCACGACGTGACGTATGCGCTGGAGATCATCGGAGGAGGTTGTAGAAGGAAAAAATTCGGCAGGGACGACCAACGGGTCGCCATACACCATTTCGGCTGCCGAGACGTCGAGGGCGTCTTTAGAAGTGGTCCTTAGTCCAAGGAGGACCCAGAGAAGCTGAGTAAACCAGTTGCAATCCTTGCAGCGGGACATCAAAGCTGCTTTGCGGGTGTGATGAAAACGTTCAACCATTCCATTGGCAGCGGGGTTGTAGGCCAGTGTCTGATGTAGGGTGATGCCCAGGAGATTCACTAATGATTGAGAGGTGAAAGTGGTTCCCCTGTCAGAAGTAATATGCTCAGGGATACCGAATCTTGAAATCCATCCAGAGAGTAAGGCAGATGTACATGAGGCGGACGTTGCAGTTTCCATGGGAATGGCTTCAGGCCAACGAGTGGAGCGGTCGATGACGATAAACAGGTAACGATGTCCTTGTGATGTGGGTAGGGGGCCTACAACGTTGACGTGAATGTGTGCGAAACGACGCTGAGGTTGAGGAAAGGTGCCCACTCCTGAATCCGTGTGTTGATGTACTTTGGAAGTTTGGCAAGAAGTACAGGCGCGGACCCAATCCTTAGCATCCTTAGAAATGCCGTGCCAAATGAACTTTGCCTTCAGCAGCTGTGCAGTAGAACGGCACGAGGGATGTGAAAGACCGTGGATGAGATCAAACACCTGTCGGCGCATGGGAGCAGGAATCCAAGGTCGCGGTCTACCAGTACTGACGTCACAGAGGAGGGTGGTGTAGGAGTCTTCGAGGGGAAAATCCTCCCAACGGAGGGACGTGCAGGATGTCCTACAAGCTTGATACTCTGGATCCTGTCGTTGGGCTTCAGCCAGGGTGTTGTAATCCAATCCCAGTTGAACGGCAGCCAACGTGTTTCTTGACAGGGCATCGGCAACAGGATTCATTTTCCCAGGGACGTATTGGAGGGTGCAATTGTATTCAGCCACGGCGGAGAGATGTCGGCGTTGACGGGCGGACCATGCGTCAGACTGTCGAGTGAAGGCGTGCACCAGAGGCATGTGGTCTGTGCGAATGACGAAGGGCGTACCTTCTAAGAAATGGCGAAAGTGACGGACAGCTAAGTGCACCGCCAGCAATTCTCGATCGAAGGTAGAATAACCCGATTCTGCCTTGGACAGTTTTCTGCTGAAGAAGGCCAATGGGCGGGGCGAGCCTTTGACCACCTGCTCGAGTACTGTACCAATAGCGACGTCGCTGGCATCGGTGGAGAGAAGGAGAGGGGCGTGTGGGATAGGAAAAGTGAGAGCCGCAGCAGTTGATAGGGCCTTCTTTGCATTGCAGAAGGCTGCTTCTTTAAGGGGACCCCACTTAGGTCCTTTGGCTTGCCCTTGAGGGAGGCGTAGAGGGGAGCAAGAGTGCCGGCAATGGCTGGCAGAAAATGGTGATAATAGTTGATCATGCCCAAGAATTCCTGCAGAGCTTTGACGGTCGAGGGCGCGGGGAAATTCTGAACGGCTGCTACCTTCTCAGGGAGGGGATGGACTCCTTCAGGAGTGATACGGTGCCCTAAGAACGACACTTCGTTGGCGCCAAAGGTACACTTGTCGTACCGGACTACAAGGCCGTTTTGTTGTAGGCGGTCGAGCACGATGCGCAGGTGACGGAGGTGTTCCTCTTTTGGGAGGAGAACACAAGTATGTCGTCCACATAACATACACAGAAAGGGAGGTCCCCTAAGATGCCATCCATGAGACGTTGAAACGTTGCCCCAGTATTACGAAGGCCAAAACAGGAGTAATTGAAGGTGTATGTGCCAAACGGAGTGGTGATGGCGGTCTTGGGGATGTCTTCTGGGTTCATAGGCACCTGATGATACCCCTTCAAGAGGTCGAGCGTAGAGAAAACCTTCGCTTTGTGCAGGTAGGAGGTTACATCGGCAATGTTTGGGAGGGGGTAGTGATCCGGTTCTGTTTGCATGTTCAGGCGCCTGTAATCCCCGCACG
>NC_090749.1:42609771-42617271 GCF_036898095.1 Palaemon carinicauda | reverse complement strand
AGAATATTGTTAAGGATTTGGCATTATGAAAGGTAATAATTTGCTGTTGATAGTATAGTCTGAGAAGATCTTAGGAAAAACTCTTATGAAAATGAGCTAGTTCAGCCTCGAAGAATTGTAGATATTAATCTCACAACTGTCGCCTTCTTCCTTCCACCCCCCCCCCCCAAAAAAAAAAAAAAACAGAGGCTGAGGCTCCTCTTGAATAAGAAAAGCAAACATCCTATTACACATCCTTTCCTGAACCACCTAAAAATAGAAGTTGCTGATTATCCCATAACATAAATCACCCACAAATCCTCCCCCGCCAAGAAAAAAAAAAAAAAAAGAAAAAAGATATGAGCTGCATGTGTGCAAAAGTCCGTGTCTGACCGTAGAGGCTAGGCAATCTGAAACAACAACAACAACAAATACAACAAATTGTAGATGTAAAGACGAGGCTTTGAAAGACACAACTTGCGTAAATATCAGCTGTGCCTCATCGCATTTATTATGCTGATAGCCTCTGCAACTGTCCATCCCAAACGTTTCTGTTAACAGCTGTGTGGGGTATCCTCTTGGTGATGTCTTAGTCAAACGCTTGACAGGAAGTTGCTGTTGGTCTTCTTGCTGTGGAGAGAGTCACAGTTATTCATGATTGTAGGCAATTGTGGTTTTCTTACGTTGTGGTTGTTAACTTTTGTATTCATGGTATTGGGACAAATGTTGTTTTAAAGATTAACTTTTTTAGGTTTTATCATTGGTTTTTATTGAAATTTTAAAATGATTTGAAACGTTTTTATAAAACATAGTCGTTTTATATGCTTATTTGTCTGTGTGTCTGTCTGTGGACAAGATTGCGTCAAAACTTCTCGACGGATTTTGAGGAAATTTTCACCACAGATAGATCTTAGGTCATGGACGACCACTTTAAATTTTGGAGATTGTCCGGAATCTAGATCCGGATTTGCATTTTTCGCCATTTATAATAAAAAATGAATGGGCGGGTTTGCAGTGCGTAGACTTTAGTTAAATATTACAGTAGAATAGTAGACTGATCCACGGTCAGCATATGATAAAAAGATGTTTTCGTCCGCAGATTTTAGTAAAATGTTGGCCATATTCAATGGGGGAGGTCTGGAATCACTGATTGCTTTTGTTATAAGTATTTTTAAGCATTATTGTTTTTGTTGATGTTTTCAATTTAACTTATGAGTATTTTTATTGTACTAATATTCAAAACGATAATCCAACAATACTAAAAAAATTCTATGATGGAATTATTACTACTTATGATATTCAAATAATGTCCATGATATTGAAATACACTCTACAATTAGAACCCTCTCTGGAAGTCAAATATTAATTTTTCATTCCACAACAACAACAACAACAACAACAACAACAACAACAACAACAACAACAACAACAGCAAATGCAGCTGTTTCTATTCCACTGTAAGACAAAGGCCTTAGACATGTCTTTATTCATGTCTGGGGTTTGGCCAGTTTTCATCACCACGCTGGGCACTGGAGTGGTGATGGTGGAAGATATTAGTGATAAGGGACGAAGTCCGAGAGAAGGAATATTTAATATATATATATATATATATATATATATATATATATATTTATATATATATATACATACATATGTATATATATGTGTGTATATATATATATATATATATATATATATATATATATATATATATATATATATATATACATACATATGTATATATATATATATATATATATTTATATATATATATATATATATATATATATATATATATATATATATATATATATATATATATTTATATATATGTGCGTGTGTGTGTGTATATATGTATATATATGTAAGTGTATATATATATATATATATATATATATATATATATATATATATATATATATATATATATATATATACATATATATATATGTATATATATATGTATATATATATATATTTATATATATATATATATATATATATATATATGTGTGTGTGTGTGTATGTGTGTGAATATATATATATATATATATATATATATATATATATATATATATATATATATATATATATATATATATATATATATATATATATATATCAACCAAAATGGCATTTAATACCGAATTGTACTTAGGGAATATATATCCACAGGAATTTATTTAATTGAAGTCAATAAGAGATTCCTCATTCCTCTCATGACAGCTCGCAAGCATAGCATGGTTTCGACTGGATAGGCAGGGGCTCGAATCTCTGCCCAGCCAGAAGCTATTATCATAAATAAATTCCAGTGGATATATATTCACAAGGTAGAATTCGTAATTAGATGTCATTCTGGTTTATATTTACATTGATTAAAATCACGAGTGTTAGTGAATATATATATATATATATATATATATATATATATATATATATATATATATATATGTATATATATACATATATATATATATATATATATATATATATATATATATATATATATATATATATATATATATATATATATATATATGTGTGATATGAGAGCTCTCATCTCCCGATTACAGCATAAAATACCAGCAAATGGCCACTCTAGAGTTGACAATAGATTCTTGAAAACAGCATAATCATGTCTTAATTGTCTCAGAACTTAAATTTTCTTGAAATAAATTTAGTAGTTAATTCGAATTACTGATTCAGTTATATAATACCGGTTGCTAATAAATAATATATATATAAATCGACCTGTGTTAAACAAAACAATAGGGAAATCACATGTTTTTAAACTGATTTACGTTAGTTTTAGTGGATTGGTTTAGGTGATTCCCCTGATCCACACAATAATTCTTATTCTTTTAGACTATGTATCGTTGTTGGACAATTATCAGCCAAGGCTCAGTGTAGGCGTAAGCCTGCATTATTGCCAAGTAACAAACCTTCTAATATGGGATATAATAAAGCACACATTTTTTTTTCAAGTGTTAGCCACTAAGGCTTGCTTCAAACGAAGAAGCCGCTCAGCAATAGAAAGGCGCGCAGGAGCAACTGGGCACGCAGGCATCAATGGGCGATCAGGAGAGCGCAAGCGAGGCAAAGGAGAACCCTTGCGTACATCAGGACTAGCGGTTTCATGCTGTGAGTTTTTTTTTTTTTTTTTTTTTTTTTTGCGTGGATTAGGTATCAATGAAAATCACTGCGGAAGAATTTCCGAGAGACAGTGATTTACAAGCCACTTGCACTGCTGACTCACACGGTACCAGTGTAACATTCTAGATAAACCATGAGACCACTGGGGGAAAAATCCGCTCGTGTGAAGAGATACCTCCTAACAAGCAAAAATTTTCCCTTGCGGTAAAAATCCGCTCGTGTGAAGACAAACCTCCTAACAAGCAAAAATTTTCCCTTGCGGTAAAAATCCGCTCGTGTGAAGACAAACCTCCTAACAAGCAAAAATTTTCCCTTGCTGTAAAAATCCACTTGTTTGAAGACATACCTCCTATCAAGCGGAAATTTTCCCTTACGGTAAAAATATGCTTTTGTGAAGAGATACCTCCTAACAAGCGGAAATTTTCCCTTACGGTAAAAATATGCTTTTGTGAAGAGATACCTCCTGACAAGCGGAAATTTTCCCTTACGGTAAAAATATGCTTTTGTGAAGAGATACCTCCTAACAAGCGGAAATTTTCCTTTGCAGTAATAATCCTCTTGTGTGAAGAGATTCATCCTAATGAGCGAAAATTTTCCCTTGCGTAAAAATTCGCTCCTGTGAAGACATATCCCCTAACAAGCCGAAATTTTCCCTTGCGGTAAAAATCCATTCGTGTGAAGCAAGCCTAAAGATTGTCCCATTTCTCACAAGATGACTTTAAAAAAAAGAAGCTTTGGCTTATCTAAGTAAACCAACCAATCACCGGATTGGAATAAAACGAAACTATCATTGGAGCATCTCCAAAGTACTTTATTTATATATATTTTATTGACGGTGGACCATTCGACCTCATTCCTTTTCTCTCCTTCCTGGCATTTCCTGTGCATACATCAACGTCGCTGATAACGACGCTGTAGGCCAATCGGGTCAGGAAATAATCGTCAGGCGGGCCCCTAGGATTAGGTCGTGGACGCAAGATTTACAGTGATACTCATGGCGTGAAAATTACTGGATATGCAGCAGGGATCTCCCACTCCGTTGCTGGTGTGGAGAATATGGTGCCCTGGGATATATATATATATATATATATATATATATATATATATATATATATATATATATATATATATATATATATATATATATATATATATATATATTTATTTATTTATTAATAAGCTTCTATGGAGATGAGAATGTTTGGTCAAAATAGTTTATTATGGTGTATTTTTTATCAGGGCTCGGAGGTCTTGATCATTAGCAAGAATTATTTTCTTGTCTTTTAATTTGTATATACGTTTACGTACACACTCACTAATACATACATCGCCTATACAAAAACAACAAAAATATTTGTATTTGTAGTGCACTTCAGGGAAAAGCCCTCAAACATGTCCTTATTCATGTCTGAGGTTTGGTCAGTTATCCTCACCACGCTGGCCACTGCCGATTAGTGACGGCGGGTAGATTTCAGTCTGATCGCTCACAGCAAACCAACCTAGTAAGGGTGTCCTGCTGATCATGGCGATACGTAAGCCCTTTCACCTTGTTGAGGTATCCCAGCTCAGAGAGGGGTTTATATATATATATATATATATATATATATATATATATATATATATATATATATATATATATATATATATATACATATATATATATATATATACATATATATATATATATATATATGTATATATATATATATATATATATATATATATATATATATATATATATATATATATATATATATATATATATATATATATATATATACAGTATTCCACAATACCAGTTTCTCAGGCACTCATCAAATTTCCAGGGGCTGTAATAGCCTCCCGTTTCCACTGTCGGTTTACCCTTATACTCCACCAGACTCTGACACTTATTTTCTACAAAGTTAGTTGTAGGAGCTGTTCACAGACTTGGCCTTTGGGATCTGAGCAATACACGCTCAGTAACAGATCCCTTTCCGACTGATTACATCACCTAAAGGAGGAAGGAAAGGAAGAGAGGAAGGTGGTTTGATTGCTGGGTTGTGGAACCTCATAATAGTCAGGCTCTTGGATTTGTATATATATATATATATATATATATATATATATATATATATATATTATATATATATATATATATATATATTTGTGGGGTGGCTTGAGCTATGTCTACCCTATGAAAGTTCTTTGATGTCAGTTTTCTACTTGAAATATTTCTACGAGTGATGTACCAGAGAATTTTATCTGTAGAGGTATCACGGGGTTACTAGCCCCGGAGCGAATATCCTGAATAATATTGTGTATGTAACAGGATGCTGTTTGAATACAACCACGACTATACTTCTGCGAATAAAGTAAACCTTGTCTAGAAGGATATAGGATAGGATTGATAACATGGGAGAGCCGTTACAACACATACGCTGGTCTCCATGCCTTATAGCAGCACCATTTCGATTAAATGCTTGGGGAGTTTCTGCTTTGTTGGAAAAAGTGTGAGGCTTATCCACCCATCCCTTGTCTTTCGGAGTCATCCTTATGTCATGCCTTATCTGTTGCAGTGGTCCTAATGTCTTATGCCTTGTCTTTTGGAGTCATCCTGATTTATCATGTAATGACAGCGTTTCCCTTTTAATCGTAGTTACACATCTAAATGCTGACTAAGCCTTTCCTAATTGAACTATCAACTGTGCACATATATTTTATGAAAGGGCAGATACATACAGGTATAGGGTATTATACATGAGAATTTCATATACAGTAGGTTCTGGATTTAAAATGGAAATAGTGGGGATACCTTAACGTGGTAAATGTGTTTGCAAATTGCCTTGATCAGCATAGCCACCTAAACTAGGTTGGTTTGCAATGAGAAATCAGAATAAAGTATACCACAACCACCAATCTTCAGTGGCCAGCGTAGAGGTAAAAACTGGCCAAACCTCAGACACGAATAAGGACATGTCTGAGCTTTTTGTCCTACAGTGGACTAGCATCAGTTGTATATATATATATATATATATATATATATATATATATATATATATATATATATATATATATATATACATATATATATATATATATATATATATATATATATATATATATATATATGTATATACATATATATATATATATATATATATATATATATATATATATATATATATATATATATATATATATACATGAATATATATGTATATATATATATGAATATATGTATATATATATATATATATATATATATATATGAATATATATATATATATATATATATATATATATAAATTTCTGTATATATATATATATATATATATATATATATAAATTTCTGTATATATATATATATATATATATATATATATATATATATATATATATATATATATATATATATATATGTATATGTGTATATATATATGTTTGTATATATATATATATATATATATATATATATATATATATATATATATATATATATATATATATATATATATATATATATATATATATATATATATTAGTGCGTGTGTAAAATGATAAAAATTTGTGTATATATTTATTAATATTTATATTTATTTATTTGTTTACATATGCGTGATTATTTCGATATCGCTGCCAGCGCTCGTGAACTAATCAAACACTAATCAAATTCCCAGTCTTTATTGACAATCCGATAATCATATTCATACTGACATTCATTCTCAATTTCAGGGTTCGCAATGAAATACCCGGAAATTCCACTATTACCCGGAAAAAAAAAATAACCAACGAAAAGAATTTTGTTGAATGCTGGAATTGGAAATAAATGGTGAAGATGCAACGATGCTCAACAAACCATGCATTGCATGCAACGTGGTGGGGGGGGGGGGTAATATAACAGTAAATACCGTGTGCAATGAAGTGTGAAATGTCGAAATGTTCTGGGGGAAATGGAGTTGTCAGGACGGGTGTCGGGATGGAAGGCGACTCGAGATACAAGTTCAAGACAATTACAATATGCGAAGAGACATTTCCTTGTCGAAAAAACAGGTTTAGAACGAGGGTAAATACACTTCCAAAGAAGTATTCTGAGAGAAAACAAGATGAATATGTATGTAAAAGGGTTTTCAAAATGGAGATGGGGTGACAGAAAGAGAGAGGAAGGCCAAAGTTCAGGTGGAAAGGTAAATTATCAAATGGCATGAAGGAAAAAACGGTCCAAGGGAACAAGATGTACTGGACAAAGGAAGATGGAGAAACAGCGACCACATATAGAAATGGGAAAAAGGTGAAGGTTAAGAAGGAGAAACAAGTTTCTTGGGACAATTGATATTAATCAGAGGATAAATACACGTTCGAAACTAGTATTTTAAGATAGTATTTATC
>NC_090749.1:42597271-42602271 GCF_036898095.1 Palaemon carinicauda | reverse complement strand
AGATACAAAAAGATGATAGAAAGGCTTCTTTTGTCTTTGTTGGTGATTTTAATACACCCCATACGGAGTGATTAAGTTCTATCTCTCCTACCGATCACCATGCCTTAAGAGCTTTAGACTTAGCCTCTGAATCAGGCTGTGAGCAAATCATAAATGAATCTACTCACAACTCTGGTAATTTCTTGGACCTCGTATACACTGACTCCCCTGGCGTTATAACTAGTAAGGTTGGTTCTCCAATCGGGACATCTGATCATGCCTTGATTTCATTAGTAGTGAAGACTGAGCAGCCTCTCCCTGATATATCATACTCTTGTAAAATTTATATGAAATCCCAAGCAGACTGGAATGGGATTTTGCATGATCTTTTGTGCTTGAATTGGTCACAATTATATAGTAGTGTAGATCCTGTTGTCCCTTTGAATGAAAATCTAGTCAACATAATTGATAGGACTATCCCTTCTCGTGTGCTAGGGTACCGAGTGAAGGACAGAACGTGGTTCAATGATGATTGTAGACTTGCTTATTTGGAGAAGCAGGAGGCCTATCATCCTTGGAAAGGTAACAGATCAGATTTGACCTGGAACAACTATACTCAGCTTCGAGCTTTTGCTCAGAGAGTTTATGCCTCAACTGAAAAGGAGTACAATTTAACCATAAATGAGACCCTTTCTGGTATAACCCAGGAAAATAAATGGTGGTCTACCCTTAAATCTGCACTCTTTGGTGTAGATGCAACAGTTCCTCCTTTACTTAAACCAGATGGCTCAGTCACTCACTGTCCAAAGGAAAAGGCAACCTTGTTGGCTGATGTTTTTGACAGTAAATGAGTAATGAGAAACTTGAACTTCCTCATTCCTGTTTTCCTGGGGCTAAACTAACTAGTTTAGCTTTTCGATCTCGTGAGATTAAAGCTCTGTTGATGGACCTTGATGCTTATGGAGGTGTTGACCCAAATGGTATTTTTCCTTTGGTTTTTATAAAGACAGCAGATTTCTTAGCTCCAAAGTTATCTATTATTTTGGGCAAGTTAGCAAGAAGAGGAGCTTTTAGCACTTGTTGGAGAATTGGTAATGTTACTCCTCTATGTAAATGTGTTTGTGGTAGCTCAGGTCCCACTGATTACCACCCAATTTCCATAACTCCCATATTATCTAAAGTTTTTTTAAGTCTTCTGGCAAAACGTCTTAATAGGTTTGCTGAAGGTAATCATCTATTCCCTAGTTTGCAATTTGGTTTTCGTAAAGGCCTTGGCGCATGTGATGCCCTTCTTACAATTTCCAATGCTGTACAGAAATCCCTTGATTGTTGTCAGGAAGTTCGTATGATTGGCCTTTATTTTAATGCTGCCTTTGACCGTGTTAATCATGAGGCCCTTGTTTTCAAACTCAAATAGTTGGGAGTGGGTGGTTCGTTTCTTAGCATTATTATTGATTTTTTAAGTAATAGATCTCAATGAGTTATTGTTGATGGGCACCATAGTGAGTATAGGAATGTGATATCCGGTGTTCCACAGGGTAGTGTTCTTGGCCCATTACTTTTCATACTATATACACATGACATGTGTTTTGGCCTAGAAAACAAGCTTGTTACATATGCAGATGATGCTACTTTTTGTATCAATTCCATACCCTGATTGTAGATCTGGGGTTGGTGAATCCCTTAATAGAGAATTAGCTAAAATTAGTGCATAGTGCAAATTATGGGGTATGAAGTTGAATCCTAATAAAACTCAAAGAATGGTTGTAAGTAGGTCAAGGACGGTGGCTCCTGAACATCCGGATCTCAGTATTGATAATATTTCTTTAAATTTGTATGACTCTTTTAAAATTTTAGGTGTGATTCTCGACAGCAAATCTACTTTTGAGAAACACATTAGGTCTGTGTCTTCTTCAATTGCACAAAAAAAAATAGCTTATTGAGAAAGTCTTACCAGATTTTCGGTGATCAATGTATTCTGAAGAAGTGTTTTTATTTTTTCATTCTACCTTGTTTTGAGTATTTTTCTCCTGTCTGGTGTTCAGCTGCTGATTCTCATCTTAATTTGTTGGACAGAAACTTAGAGTCTATTAAATTTCTTATTTCTGATTTAGATATTAATCTTTGGCACCGTCGTTCAATTAGTTCATTACGCATGTTGCATAAGATTTTTCATAACTCTGACCATCCTTTACATTCAGATCTCCCTGGACAATTCTATCCTGTTCGTAATACTAGGCAGGCAGTTAATCATAATAGCAAGGCCTTCTCCATCTTGAGGCTCAATACTACACAGTATTCTAGAAGTTTTATTCTAGCTGTTACCAAGTTGTGGAATGATTTTCCCAATCAGGTAGTTGAATCAGTAGTTTAAAAAGTTCAAAGTTGGAGCAAATGTTTTTATGTTGACCAGGCTGACATAAGTCTTTTTATTGTTTATATATGACATATATGTTTTTGACGTTGTTAATAGTTTATATAGGACATATCTGTTTTTGACTTTGTTAATAGTTTATATTGGACATATCTGTTTTGATGCTGTTACTGATTTAGAATGATATATTGTTAATTTATTCCCATCATTTATTTATTTCCTTTTTTCCTTTCCTCACTGGGCTATTTTTCCCTGTTGGAGCCCTTGGGCTTATAGCATCTTGCTTTTCCAACCAGGGTTGTAGCTTGGCTAATAATAATAATAATAATAATAATAATAATTACTGACAGAGAAAGAACAACATGGATATGGGAGCAAACTAAAGTAAATGATATTCTAACAACTTGTAAGAAAAAGAAATGGGCAATGACATGACATTAGTTGAGAATGACAGATAATAGATGGGAAGTAAGAATAACAGAATGGGTCCCTAAAGATTGCAAACGAACAAGGGGGAGGAAGAAAAGACGATGAATTGAAATGCTAAGTAAATTTGCTGGTTAAAACAGGATTAAAAAGACGTACCTGAAGTCTTTGTGTGTATATATATATATATATATATATATATATATATATATATATACATATATGTATATATATATATATATATATATATATATATATATGTGTATATATATATATATATATATATATATATATATACATATATATGTATATATATGCATATATATGTCTATGTATGTATGTATATATATATATATATATATATATATATATATATATATATATGTATACATATGTATATATATATGTATATATATGTAGATATATATATATATATATATATATATATATATATATATATATATATATACATTCACATATATATTTATGTATGTATGTATATGTCGGTGTTTGTGTGTGTATATATATATATGTATATATATATATATATATATATATATATATATATATATATATATATATATATATATATATATATATGTATGTATGTATGCGTGTATGCGTGTGTATGCGTGCGTGTTTGCATTTTTATTGTATTTAATAATTATGTCATTTTTTTTTTGTAATAATGATAATTCTAATGATTCCAATCATAATGATATGCGGTCCAATTACCATCACATTTCACAAACATTAAAAAAAAAAAGTGTCGAAACTGAAATGAAAGTTTTAACACAGATTTTCTTTTTTTCTTCTTCTGGATAAACATAACTCACGGACGAATCTCCATCCCAAGGTAAAACGGTCGCTTATTTCCCAAAGTTTGTTTATGAGGGATGAGACGAATGCTGAAGTCAAAGATGAAAAATCTTGATAGGAAATAGGTTGTAATTGAATTTGGAATGCATCCAATACGTTTGATTTTATGCTTCAACTTTGTTGTTAACAGTAGCCAGGGGATTTTTGTCTGTATATTTGAGCGGGTGCAATATATATTGATAATGACATATTTTTTTGCTGACAGGGATATGCAAAAGGAGAATGGTGGCTAGCTAAACATGGTGAGGAATAGTTTGAAAACTGAAGTATTAATAAGAGTAATGCAAAGTGTAGTTTAGTCACAATTTCATATATATATATATATATATATATATATATATATATATATATATATATATATATATATATAATTTTAGTCACAATTTCATATATATATATATATATATATATATATATATATATATATATATATATATATATAATTTTAGTCACAATTTCATATATATATATATATATATATATAATTTTAGTCACAATTTCATATATATATATATATATATATATATATATATATATATATATATATATATATATATATATATATATATGTATGTAAATTTTTCTCCCTATGGTCTTAAATTTAGCATAGTATAATAATGATTTTGGCAGTATATTACCATAGTTGTATAAGTTTATAATGATTTTTATCCTATTTTCCTTATTTTTAATCTTGAAACATACTCCTATAATTATGATTTTTACAATATCAGAAACACTGTATTGAACATCCATGCGTAGGGCAAACGTCTCTAGTACATATTGCATTACATAGACAAAGCATTTCACAGTGAAATATCAAATAAATACAAAACTCTCAAAGATTACATAACAAATACATTTCATCACAGATACAGATTAATTCACAACCACATCACCAATACAGAATACGCCACAACTAAAATTCAGTTAAAAGATACCTGAATTATATCACAAGCCTAAAAAGAGCATTCATCACATCACGAATTTAAACCACATCGAAATTGTCAATCGACTACACTTCACCCAAACTCTCGAATACCCGGAGGCTATGTCAGATATTTCTATATGAAGCAGATTTCCTTTCATCACTCTCTTTCAGGATGCCTGAAAACATTAAATCTCTCTCTCTCTCTCTCTCTCTCTCTCTCTCTCTCTCTCTCTCTCTCTCAATTTTTTTTATATTTAGCAGTTTTCCTCTCTCTCTCTCTCTCTCTCTCTCTCTCTCTCTCTCTCTCTCTCTCTCTCTCTCTCTCTCTCAAGTAGTATGTCTGTCAACATCTGCTCTCCCTTTGACAGTTTACAATTACTGTTGAGAGAGAGAGAGAGAGAGAGAGAGAGAGAG
>NC_090749.1:42587271-42589771 GCF_036898095.1 Palaemon carinicauda | reverse complement strand
AGTCTTCCTTTTGCCTATCAGAAGGCCGTGATATGTGTAGAATTCATCTCCAGCCTCTATAATGCCCCCCATGGTAATCAACGCCCCCCTTATGTTCATAGTAAAAATAAGAAATATCATTAGTAATTGTCTAATTTTTATAGTTTACCTCTTAAAAATTGGTTGAAGTCGTTTTCTAATATCAGTTTAATCAAAGAAAATGAGTTCAGGGGTGACTATGATTTTATATCCAATATTTCTGTCATCAGACAAAAATCGTAATTTCTCGTTTTTTCTTTTTCTGGAGAGGGGTGTATTTCTTTGCTTGTCCTGCTTTTATGCCTTAAGTAATACAATTTTTAGATGTTTTAGGCTATCAAGTGACTTAATACCTACAAATAGACACAAGGTTTTTTCCCTAAATCGAGATTTTAATTTTTGGTGAATATTTATTTCTAGGTTTCTCTCCATCATCGGCTTGGCTTTCACTAAAGTTATTGCTCGTTTTTTTCTTGCTGTGTGCTTATTTACTTTTCGATTTTGATAAAACTTTGTGTGCTTGTTCCAGGTGAATGAACAGACATAATAACACACCGGATTTCAATTCAAGACAGTAGTTTCTCACTGGTCACCAAATAACATTTAAGTCGCTAGCTCCCATTTTCACATATTTATTCATAAAATCCTTTATTTTCCCTGTAGGATGATAAAACTTACAGAGGATATGCCTTATTATAGTGCCAATAATGCCTGAAAATTTCATTCGCGTGTCTTGATTAGTGTATTTTTGGGAAATATTATTTACGATTGGCACCCATTCAAGGTGGAGCCTAAGACGTTTTGCCAGAAGACGTTCAAAAACTTTAGATAATAAGGGAGTTGTGGAAATTGGAAGGTAATCCGTGGGATTTGAGCTACCACAAACACATTTACATAGAGGAGTAACATTACCAATTCTCCAACTAGTGCTAAAAGCTCCTCTTCTTGCTAATTTGCGCAAAAAAAAACAGATATTTTTGGAGCTAAGAAATCTGCTCTCTTCATAAAAAACAAAGAAAAAATACCATTTGGGTCTACACCTCCATATGCATCAAGGTCCACCAACAGAGCTTTAATCTCACGAGATCGAAAAGCTAAACTAGTTAGTTTAGCCTCAGGAAAACAGAAATGAGGAAGTTCAAGTTTTTCATTACTCTGTTTACTGTCAAAAACATCAGCCAAAAAGGTTGCCTTTTCCTTTAGACAGTGAGTAACTGAGCCATCTGGTTTAAGTAAAGGAGGAACTGTTGCCTCTACACCAAAGAGTGCAGATTTAAGGGTAGACCACTATTTATGTTCCTGAGTTGTACCAGAAAGTGTTTCTTTTATGGTTAAATTGTACTCATTTTCAGTTGGGGCATAAACTCTCTGAGCAAAAGCTCGAAGCTGAGTATAGTTGTTCCAGGTCAAATCTGATCTGTTACCCTTCCAAAGATGATAGGCCTCCTGTTTCTCCAAATAAGCACGTCTACAATCATCATTGAACCCCGGTTTGTCCTTCACTCGGTACCTTAGCACACGAGAAGGGATACGCCTATCAATTATGTTGACTAGATTCTCATTCAAAGGGACAACAGGATCTACACTATTATATAATTGTGACCAATTCAAGAACGAAAGATCATGTAAAATCCCATTCCAGTCTGCTTGGGATTTCATATAAATTTTACAAGCATATGATATATCAGGGACAGGCTGCTCAGTCTTCACTAATAATGAAATCAAGGCATGATCAGATGTCCCGACTGGAGAACCAACCTTACTAGTTATAACGCCAGGGGAGTCAGTGTATACGAGGTCCAAGCAATTACCAGACCTGTGAGTAGCTTCTTTTATGATTTGTTCACAGCCTGATTCAGAGGCAAAGTCTAAAGCTCTTAAGCCATGGCGATCGGTAGGAGAGATAATACTTAACCAATCCCTATGGCGAGCATTAAAATCACCAACAAAGACAAAAGAAGCCTTTCTATCATCTTCTTGTATCTTAGCCATAATGGTAAGAAGACAATCAAAGATAGAATCATCTATGTCTGGATTCCGGTAGATCGAACACAAATAAAAGTTGTTATACCTGCCACAAACTTTTATTACCTGAATCTCATAACATCCACATTGATAGCAGGACTTATGAGAAGCAGGGTACTCGGTCCTAGTATACACCGCCATTCCCCTGGCCCTAGGGATGGCATCACGTTTCAGCATTATTGGCTTTTTAAAACCAGTTATAAGGAGCTCAGATGAGTGCCTCATATTAGAAACCAAAGTTTCTGAGCACATAAGAATATCATACTGTCTGGACGCAACTGTAAGGTCATGGATATTTGCATGAAGACCACGAATATTGCAATGCAGAAGACGACATTGACGAAATCTAGGACGTACTGGTCCTGGATTTCGCTCAATGTCTCCAGACAGCATAAGAATAAATAGAAATAAAAAAGAGACATCATACTTAAAAACTAGATTAACAAGAAATATAACA
>NC_090749.1:42560060-42567560 GCF_036898095.1 Palaemon carinicauda | reverse complement strand
ATACTAGGTTGGTTTGCTGTGAGCAAACTACAGTGGCCAGTGGGGTGATGAAAACTAACCAAACCCCAGACATGAATAAGGACACGTGTCAGGGCTTTGTCCTGGAATAGAATATAAATGGCTGGTAAAAGTAATGTCCATATAAGTATCTATTCCACGTTTTCTTTGATGGCCATTACACTACATATGTATATATCTTTTCAGTGCTCAGGAATAAAACCACGACTCTTGCCGCATACCATTCCAAGAGCTATATTAAATTAATATTTATAAACGCTGATGCTATAATACACATTTTTCCTACATCGTACGGTTGGACACAAAAATTCCTGGCACACCTCGCTCTGATGAAGTGGATCCACCATACCATTACTGCTCGGCGAGTTACTGTGTATAGCTCCGCCCACCACCTCTGCCACATAACCCTACACCTTTGCCACATCTTTCTACGCTATCTGTTTCGTTACTTGCCGAAAAATAAGGATGGGCTAGGGTGCATTTCTAGGGAGCAAGGAGTGCCAAGTGTGGTAGCCTATTGGAAATGGCCCTGGCTGGAAATCTGCCAGACAGGGGTTCGAGTCCTACTCAACCTAGTTAGTTCCTTATAGTGTGTGTAACCTCACGCTCCTTGTGAGCTAATGATGGGGGGGTTTAGAGAAGCCTATAGGTCTACCTGCTGAGTCATCAGCAGCCATTGCTTGATTCTCCCTGGTCTTAGATTAGGTGGAAAAGGGGGTTCGAGCGTTGACCACATGTATATATGGTCAGTCTCTCGGGCATTGGAACTGTCCCTTGCCTCAACCATTCATGAGTGACCTCTAAACCAACAGTAGCTTCTTTAAAAGATGGATTCCATATGTTTGCGTGTGTTCAAAATATCATCGGTAATTACTATAGCACTGTGAAGACAACAGAAGATGCACTAATCTACCTCATTCTCTCACCGACTGTTCAAGAACACTGCCCGATAATTTCACTAACAATAGAGATCCCTGACTGGCTTCCAGAGAACAATGGAAATGTACTTTCTGTATTGAAATCCGGAATAGATGAAAAACCCTACAGAAGAAGAAACCCAAATATCATTTATGCCGTTCCTCCATCCAGACCAAAACTAACACCAGCAGATGTTCTTTCCATTTTCATCAAGTAAACAGAAAAGGGAAAACGTAGAAAAAATATATGAACTTTTAAGCTCAACCTGATATGTTCTCTGACATGCTGACAAGAGAAAAAGAAGCCAAAACTAAACTATTCTATATAAACTATGAACAGCTGATGTGTATATACGAATGTTAGAAATAAAAAACCGAGACTATAAACGAAGTCTGCAGAGTTACAGGTTTAAATTGGCTATAATTACAGGTCAAAAACCCTGAAATATGAAACGAAATATATAATTTCCAGTAGGTGATTATGGCGGAGGCTAGGTAAGCTCAACAAGCTGCCCTGTGGTGTACATTATATATGTGCATCTCTTTCGTTTAAAGGGGCTGGTGAAGAGGGAGAAGCTTTACCGGATTTTACAATATGTTAACGGAGTGAGGGTGGTGGACATACACCCTGTATCACACACATTAATATATATATATATATATATATATATATATATATACCTTTCTGAGTGGGGGTACCTTAACGTGTTGAAAAGGGTTTGTTTATCGCCATGATCAGGAAAGCTGTACTAATCAGGGTCACCCATACTACGTTGGTTTGCTCTGAGCAGTCAGAGCAAAGTCTCCCATCATCACCGCACTGACCAGAGAGGTGATGAAAACTGGTCACACCTTAGGCATGAATAAGGTCATATCTAGGGCCTTTTTTCCTGCAGTGGAGTAGAAACGACTGCATCTGTTGTTGTAAGATCAAGGTTCCCAAAATATCATATTCAATAAAAATAAATTTTTACCTCACATCGGGATCGAACCATTGTCTCTTCAAACGAAACACAAAGTCGCCATAAATCATGTCAGCAGGGACAATAAAATATTGCAACCCAAATCAAGTTATAACTGCACGTCTAACATCCATATTCACTGTATGATGTTGTATTTAAAGAGTAAAAACCAAAATAATCCTTATAAAGACAAATGAATATTACTGCATTTAGGAATATGACACAATAGCACCCACACTCAATCTAGTGATATCTATCAAGAGTGATAATAATAGTTATTAGAACTTGGCTTCTGCAAATGATGCGGAAATATAGCAATTATCTCCATTTCCATGTGATTATCCACTTTTTACGTAATGCTCTAAACATTCTCGATCATTATAAAGCAAAACTGAAAACATGATTTATTTTCTGTGTGTTACAGCATCCGGAAAGGACGATCAAATGAATATTCGACTAACAATACTAACCTCTCTCGGCGCTGTTAGATCAATAGAGTTGTAGTTCCGCTATTGACGAGTTACTGGTGTGGAAAAAAACAGCAAAGGATTGTGAGAGAGAGAGAGAGAGGAGAGAGAGGAGAGAGAGAGAGAGAGAAGAGAGAGAGAGAGAGAGAGAGAGAGAGAGAGAGAGAGAGAGAGAGAGAGAGTAGAATATTCACGTAAATTCAACAAATGTTTGCAAGTGTGTGTGCTATTTTGCGCGCGCAGTATGAGAGAGAGAGAGAGAGAGAGAGAGAGAGAGAGATGAGAGAGAGAGAGAGAGAGAGTTGTTACATTAGCAGTGTAACAGAGTGGGCGTATCGGGAGGATATTTAATGAATAACTGAATAACTAATGGGGAACTATCCTCTACTAGCCTGATACTCTTTTTTTCTAATTTTCGAGAGAGAGAGAGAGAGAGAGAGAGAGAGAGAGAGAGAGAGAGAGAGAGAGAGAGAGAGAGAGAGCGTACATTTATACACAATAACATATCCGCCTCTAAACACTTTAGTGAACTCTTTAAACAAAAAAAAAAAAATTACTACATGTATACACAATAACACGTTTGGCTATGAAAATTTTACCAAAACATTTAAACAAAACAAAAATACATTAAAAAAAATTCATTTCATAAACCATACAATCAAAAATATTGTTATACCAATATACCGAACCTCAATTTATTTTTGGTTTTGTACACCACCAAAAATACAACAAAATCATTTTAATTGATACAGTAGGTATTCCATAATCTACAGAGGCACAGAGCAGCGCAGTTGGGAACCTCCGAAGCGCCAATAAATCTACGTAATCTTTATTCTAAACTGAAATTCCAATTCTAGAATATATTGCCTTTGATATTAGAGTCTGGTCTCTTTGGGGCAAATGTTATTGTGGCTATTGACGACGTCTATAATTACATGGGAAATAATAATGGGATGTTTTATAGTACAATAGATTATATCGTAGATTCTAAAATATAATAATGAACGAGATTTTTAGGATTCTAAATCAGAAATGATATGATGGTAAGCTCTTTGGCGTATTGGTTTTGGAACAAATTTGATATAGTGCAAAGATTGTTGTGGGTCTGAACAAGCTGCTGATGGGCATTCTGTTATATGTATAAATCTTTTGTATTTTGTAGACAGTTTTTCGTATTTTGTCGGCGGTTTGTCGGGCAAGGCTCCAGCCACCCGTTGAGATACTACCCCTGGAGTTATTGGGTCCTTGACTGATTATACCACACTGGATCCCTCTCTGGCTATGGCTAATTCTTCCTTTGCCTACACATACACCGAATAGTCAGGCATATTCTTTAGACATTCTCCTCTGTCCTCATACACCTGGCAACACTGAGATTTCCAAACAATTTTTCTTCCCTAAAGGGGGTAACTACTGCACTGTAATTGTTCAGTAGCAACTTGCCTCTTTGTGAGGGTAAAAGAGACTCTTCAGCTATAGTAAGCAGCTCTTCTAAGAAAAGGACACTCGAAAACCAAACCATTGTTCTCTAGTCTTGGGTAGTGCCATAGCCTCTGTGATATGGCCATCCATTCCCTCTGGGTAGAGTTCTTTTGCTTCAGGGTACACACGGACACACTATTCCTTCTGTCACCTATTGCCTTCCCCCACTGGGCTATTTTCCCTGTTGGAGTCATTGGGCTTTAAGCATCTTGCTTTCCCATCTCCGGTGTAGATTAGCTAGTAATAATATGCACTGTAAAAATGAGTTTTTAAAATTATAAATACGAAACAATATATTGGTAACTCTTAATTAATCTGGGGTATTGGGCAAATGGAGAAGCATATATTTGGAACGAAATTGATATATTACAAAGAGTGTTGGAAGTCTGAACAAGCTGCTAATGAGCAATCTGGTAGTTGTAAAAAGATCTAACAGCATGTGATCTAATTCTCAATGGGGTACTGAACATTATCACATTTCTTCCTTCGACACAACCTAGTGCAACGAAAATGATAACGTGGTTAAAAGGGTTTGTGTATGCCACGATTAGCTAAGCTGTACTAGTCAGGGCCATCCATACTAGGTTGGTTTGCCATGAGCAATCATCAATCCCACCATCACGAATCTGCAATGGTCAGCGTGTAGAGGAAAACTGGCCAAATTCCCGACATGAATTGGCATGTCTGAGGCCTTTGTCCTACAGTGGACTACAACCAGCTGCATTTGTTGTTGTTGGTGTTGTTGTTTCAATACATGTACAATATATATGGTATGTTTGCATGTGTCTCCACTCAATATTGAAATAATAACATCGTATAAAATAATCGTTTATGAATTGGACAATAAAATGTTATAATTTTGTTGAATTTGGAAATAAATAAAATGCTTGTATTCTCTCTCTCTCTCTCTCTCTCTCTCTCTCTCTCTCTCTCTCTCTCAGATCAACTGAAGAACAGTTTTAGTAAATCAAATATCGATAGATTACGCAACTATACTTGTGTTGGCATCAGGAAAAAATAACACAGGAGAGAGAGAGAGAGAGAGAGAGAGAGAGAGAGAGAGAGAGAGAGAGGAGAGAGAGAGGAGAGAGAGAGAGAGGAGAGAATTGGTGTTGGCCGTTCAACCGAAAGTGGGAATATCGGGGAGAATATTTTGATGTGTAAATGATGGATTGTTGAAGCCTGGCTCTGTGAGGGATAATCTCCTCTTTTATATTCCTCTCTCTCTCTCTCTCTCTCTCTCTCTCTTCTCTCTCTCTCTCTCTCTCTCTCTTTATTCGCCCCCCTGCACCACATTTAAATAACCGATATATCCTCATTTTGATGGGAAGATTGATGAACACATTATATACCGGGAAATATGACTATAGTTCCGATTCCTCGACTTGGGATTATACACGTACGCACAGACACAGACACAACACACACACACACACACACACATATATATATATATATATATATATATATATATATATATATATATATATATATATATATATGTATATATATATATATATATATATATATATGCAAGAGCAAATGCAAATACAGTGCCTCTTGCTTTAACAAGGCCTACACATAAATGCGTGGAAGATAGATACATACCATTCAAGGATTTAAGACCATTTTCTGCAGGTTGATTAAACATACTTCTTAATAAAGTTTTGTGTATTTTCTAATGTATTTTATTTAATTTGTTTTACGTTCACTTACGTTTATCATTTACTTGACTTTCTTTCGTTTAGCTACTTGATAAAACTTTTTAACTTGAGATACATTTGAAAGGAGTATTTCCTAACAATTAATAAAATTATTTTATTTTATTTTCAGTGTGTGATTCTGGAAAGCTTCCGAATTAAGGGTAACTTCCACATTTTGAACAATATATATTTAGATCACCACGAATTTTGGTAATCCTATACCTTTATTCGTGAATATAAACAAATTGGTACATATTGACAGATAAGATATAAGTCAACACTAACAGTGCAAAAACGATAGTATATAATAATGTGTTTAGATACTTTGTATAAACAAAGAGTCAATTCATCATCATAGTTATTTTTTGTAGTTAATGGGACTCTACTTCGGAACCAAATGCAAAGGAATAGGTTCATCACCTGCCGTTATCATTTTACTGGAGGACAACGGCCTCTTGCTTTTGGGTACACTAGGGCAAGCTGTTCCGTCTTATTTCAATTACTCTTAAGTTTTTATAGTTAACATGAGAAACATCTAATTTAATGTTGTTACTGTTTATAAAATATTTAATTTTGATTTTTTAAAACTTTTCTTATAGTTTTTTTATTTCCTTATTTCCTTTCCTCACTGGGCTATTTTTCCCTGTTGGAGCCCTTGGGCTTACTGTATCTTGCTTACCCAATTAGGGTTATAGCTTAGCTTATAATAATAATAATAATAGTAATAATAATAATAATGATTGAAACGTCCTTCCACTCGCGTCTGTTCATGGTCTTTCTATGCCAGTTTATACCCGAAAGTTCTCTCAGTTCGTCAATTTATCGTCTTCTCTTCCTTCCCCTGCTTCTTTTACAATCTCTAGGGATCCATTCTGTTATTCTTAATGTCCATCTAATGTCTGCCACTCTCATTATATGTACTGGACATGTCCATTTCTTTTTCTTACATGTTAAAATATCCTCTATTTTAGTTTTCTCTCGTATCCATGTTTTGCCTTTTCAGTCTCTTAGTGTTATTCCATCAATATTCTCTCCATGGCTCTTTGAGATGTAACTAGTTTATGGTCTAAAACTTTAGCATAGCTCCAAGTTTTTTATGCTTAAGTTAATACTGGTGGGACCATCTGATTAAGTACTTTTCTTTTTAGAAAAAGGTGCATTGTGTTTTACATAATCTAATTTTACATACCAAAAGCTCTCCATCCCACGCTTATCCTCTTTTTTATTTTTTATTTTTTTTTATTTTGGTGTCATGTCCTGGAGAATCACTTACTGTCTGTTCTAAGTACGTAGATTTATTAATAAAACTCAAACGTTCGTCCATAACTCCTATTTGTTGTTACACTGCATTTTCATTGAGAATTATCTTAGTTTTACTCATATTTATTTTCAGTCCTACATTTCTGCTTTCTCTATTCAAATGTTTTAATATCTTTTGTAATTCTTATCATGACTCAGTAAACACAGCTATGTCATCTGTAAATCTCAATTCCTACAATTTCCCAATCTAAATTTTTTAAAAACATTTAGGGACGTTGTGAATAATCTAGGAGAAATGGGGTCTCCCTTTATAACTCCTTTCTCAGTCAAAGGTTTCTCACTATCTTTAAATAATTCTAAGATTGTTGTATTTCCTGTATAGATATCTTCAAGTGTTCTAATACAAAAATCATCTATTCTTTTTGCTTTGAACGGCTTTCATTACTGCTGAGGTTTTGATATAATAAAAAACTATATCATAGTCTACAAATGTCATACATAGTTGTTTGTCATACTCAGTTGATTTTTCCATAACATGGTTAATTACATGGATATGGTCAATTGTTGATTACCCACTCTTAAAGCCTGCCTGCTCTCTTGTTTGATAAAAGTCTAGCAGTCTTACTATTCGGCCTAATATAATCTATGTAAATATTTTATATAATACGGGGAGTAAACTTATAAGGCAATA
>NC_090749.1:42510060-42557560 GCF_036898095.1 Palaemon carinicauda | reverse complement strand
ATAATTAAGGACAATTTATTCATCTTTTTCTGTTTAGATAAAATATATATATATATATATATATATATATATAGAAAACCATTGCCCCAGTTTACATTCGTTTCAATTACACTTCCCAATTAACAAATACATTCATTGGAAGATGTGAAAACGTTTGAATGTTTAAATTCATAGCTGTAATTCATTGTAAAACCAGACAATTAATGAACGGCTGAGTAAATTGTATTTTCTGAACTGGGCGATTTAATCGAAAGTAAAACACAGCGAACGAACGAAATAAAATTTATATTTAAAAAAGGATAATTTTCCCTTTTCAGATGATGAATGGTTCAAGTTTCATGCATTTCATGTTCGAAATTGGACGATTTCTTTGCTGCATAACAAAACATTTCACGCAATCACACGTAGTAGAATAGAATAACATTGCAGTAAACAATTAGTACAATCCTTACAAATTTATTGTATAACTACTTGCTGAGCTACAATCCCGGCTGGAAAAGCAGGATGCTATAAGCCCAAGGGCTCTAACGGGGAAAATAGCCCAGTGAAGAAAGGAAATAAGGAAACAGATAGAAGAGATTGTGCCCAAGTGTACCCTCAAGCAAGAAAATTCCAACTCAAGACGGTGGAAGACCATGGTACAGAAGCTATGGCACTACCCCAAACTAAACAACAACGGTTTGATTTTGGAATGTCCTTCACTGAGAAGAGCTGCTTATCATAGATAGAGTCTCTCTTGTATCGTTACCAAGTGGAAAATATCCACTAAACAATACAGGGCAGTAGTTAACCCCTAAAGCCAAGATTTTTTTTTAGGGTATGTGTACGAGGAAAGAGAAGAAGGTGTAAAGGATAGGCCAGATTATTCATTGAATGTTTAGGCAAAGGGAATTGAGCCATAAACAGAGAGGATCCAATATAGTACTATCTGGCCAGTCAATGGACCCAGTAACTCGCTACTGATAGTATTTCAACGCGTAGCTTAGGCATCTTGTCAATTCCACTGTGCAGTATGTCATAGTGTTCCGCAATGCTTAGCGAAGAGATGCATTAATATCTATGATGGAAACAAACTCCGTCACTTGAACGCGAATCTTCACAAGGGTTGTGGTGGCCATTGTGGTAATGTCAATAACTGGTGATCGCCAGTTAGTTGTTAGTTCCTTTGGTTACTGCATCCTCACCAGCCTTGCGAACTAAGAATGGCGGTATTGGGGAGTCTATAGGTGTATTTGCTAAGTCATCAGCAGCCATTGCCTGCCCCTTCTTGGTCCTAGCTTGGGTGGAGAGGGGGCTTGGGCGATGATCATATTTATACATGGTCATTGTCTAGGGCATTGTCCTACTAGATAGGGGAGTGTCACTGTCCCTTGCCTCTGCCATTCATGAGCGGCTTTTAAGCCTTCACAACACTACCATTGCACTAAATGTTTTGTTGAATTGAAGTCTGTGTCAATAAGTAGAAGAGTAATGTTGAATTTGACCCTTCTAGGTCACAAAAGGTCAAAGGTCATGGTATCATTTTAAAGCCTATATGCTGCTTTTTAATCTGTCAATAATATTAACCCATTGTAAATTAGTTCGGAAATTTTTGTAACCTAGATAATTCAACCCCACTTGAACTTTGGAGATATGAATCTACCAAACTATACATTTTTTGAAAAATTATATATAAAAAAAATTCATATCTTCTGCGCAGGGAAAAAAATTAAGATTTTGGTCTTGATTTTAAGTAAACCGAATATTTGACAGAGTTAATGTTAAAATCTATTTTGACCTTTTGGGTGACCTTGACCTTATGAGTTGCCAATTTTAATGGGGTCTATTGTGTGTGATAGTATATACCTATTGAAAATTTCAAGTAAATCGGTACGGTAATATTTTCATAAAGTTGCTAAAAAAGAAAAAAAACAGGAAACAAGTTATATATATATTCTTTATTCATATAACTTATCTGAAACCATACAACATGAATAAATGAAAAAAAAAAAAAGTTATTTGCACTAGATTACTATTTATCTTAAAAAATATGTCCTTAGTCACATCAGGGGATGGGACCGTTTACAGATAGCTAACAGCAAACCAACCTAGTACGGATGCCCCTGAATAGTACAGATTTGCTGATCATGGTGATACACAAACCCTTTCACCCAATTAAATTATCCTCACTCAGAAAAGGATATACTTATACATTTACATACACACACACACACACACACATATATATATATATATATATACATATATATATATATATATACATATGTATATATATATATATATATATGTATATATATATATATATATATATATGTGTGTGTGTGTGTGATAAATATTTCCCATAAATCGAATAAATAAATAAATGATATAAGACCAGTGGAAAAAAACATGTTCATTTTTGTAAATTATAACGACAACTTCATAGCTATGTAATTTACACACATACATTTATATGTACAAATGCATATTTATATTTTTTTTCATGAATATAGGCTACAATAAACTACAATCTGTGCTAATATCCTCAACAAATTGCATTTTTATACAATCTTACATGACTTTGTCAACTTTACAGCCGGGCGAAAGCAAGTAAATTCAACAATGAAAAAAAATTATTGTATATATCAAAATTCAAATGCTAACAATAAATGATTTTTCACTCTGAATCATTTCATTTCAAAATAATAGCTTCACGCAGTTTCATAAAAATAGTTTTGAAGATTTTATATAAGATAATAGTTACTTCAACTTCGTCAAATTAAGATGATTTTCTTCTGTTCTATAATAAAACCAATGAATTCATATTAAATAGAGTCCAGCAATGTTGACTAACTAATCCTAAGTTCACTTCTGTATTCATCAAGAAAAAATCATCCAAATTATTTCAGCGTGTTGTGTATATTCGACTAAATATACATAAACAAACTACGTGAGGAACTTTACGGTAAGGATTAGATTTCAAACTATACATAATTCAAGACTTTATTAAAATCTAAATTGTTTACATCAGTTCAACTCAAAATTCAGGGTTTCCTGTACTTCGGACATTTAAAGGTTTAAAGACCGCTCATGAATGGCAGAGGCAAGGGACAGTGACACTACCCTAGTAGGCAGGACAATGCCCTAGAGACTGAACATATATACATATAAGCAGCGCCCAAGCTCCCTCTCCACCCAATCTAGGACAAAGGAGGGAGAGGCAATGGCTGCTGATGACTCAGCAAATAGACCTATAGACTCCCCTAAACACCCAATCCTTAGCTCACAAGGATGGTGAGATTGCAGCGACCAAAGGAACTAACGAGTCTGAGCAGGACTAAATATCTGCTTCATTGAATTTCTACATCTAGAATACTTGCTGGACATCAGAATTAAAACAGAAAAAAAAATGTAGTTGTACTTCAAACAATTCACAAAAACATGACCGGTGTCCGAGTTGTGTAATCAAAATTTCTGCCTGTTGAGATTCTAACAGTAAAAAATGGCGGCTAAATATTAAGATAGATATGCACACACACGCAAACCCTCTCACCAGGGTATGAATACTCCCTCTCCTCTTAGCCGAGGGAGAGCTGAGGGTTGCTAGATTATATATATATATATATATATATATATGTGTGTGTGTGTGTGTGTGTATGTGTGTATATGGCCAGACACGTTCTTTAATATATAAGGGATACAATCTCTGTCGTACCGGAGATAATATCTTAAAATACCAACATAGATGTACAGCTGGGCACAGGAATTCCTGGCACACCTCGCTCTGAAGAAGCGAGATGGCAGAGGTGGTGGAAGGGACCACACACAGGAACACGCCTATTGATGGACTGATTTTGAGTATTCTGGCATCCTGACATCAAAGGCAATTGAAGCCGATATCATTTGTTATTAATAAAGAACAAAAGCAAATTTTATTTAAAACCATAAAAGTAAAGATGACCTTACAAAAGTTGAAAAGCTTACACAAGACCTGATTCTAAAATCAATCTAAAAAATATCGCTAGCATAGTACAATACATCCTTCCCAAGAATCTTGGCAAGGATGAACCGGCCATCCTCACATCGAGCCTCAAACAGATATCGATTCTCAAGGTGCTAAAAGTGAGGCAGTCGGTCAACAAATGCTTCACTGTCAAGGGTACCAGAACCTCTGGTCTCTTAGGTTTCTGATCAGTTAAACTTTGAGTCTTTCTAAACCCAGAGTAAAATTCAACCGGTCGTTAGCCTCTAACAAAACAAACCTCAAACTAAGATTTACGATCCAGAGGTTTGAATAGAAATGAAATACTAACTACAATAACTTTATCATTTTAACACAAACAATGCCTGGTGGAGTTTCAATTATAGATTTACGATCCAGCAAAGGTCTACTGGAAAACCTAACTTAACCTATGAACGTATTGAGTGATTTCATGATAAATTCTTAAATTATGTATGTAAGTGATTCTGAACGTTATTCAATGGAGTTCAACAACAGTTGTTAATTTGGGGAAATAAATGATTCAATTGGAGTAATAAAATCAAAACATTGTTCGCTAGTTTTTGGTAGGGCCAGAGCCAGCTCTGTACCATTGTCTTCCACTGTCTTGGGTTAGAGTTCTCTGGCTCGATGGTAAACTCCGGCCCACTATCTTATCTAATTTCTCTTTGTTTTGTTAAAGTTTTTATAGTTTATATAGGAAATATTTATTTTAATGTTACTGTTCTTAAAATGTTTTATTTTTCCTAATTTCCTTTCCTTACCGGGCTATTTTCCCTGTTGGGGCCCCTGGACTTATAACATTCTGATTTTCCTACTAGGGTTGTAGCTAAGCATTTAGTAATAATAATAATAATAATAATAATAACAACAACAACAATAATAATAATAATAATAATAATAATAATAATAATAATAATATTATTATTATATTTATGAAAGCATGATTATTGCGAGTGTTTATGTGTTTTACATGCTAATATTGTTTTATTAATTAGAAATAGTTTTTTGTATATATATATATATATATATATATATATATGAATATATATATATATATATATATATATAGTCTTTCTAGTTAACTGCAGGACAAAGACCTAAGACATATTATTATTCATGTCTGGGGTTTGGCCAGTTTTCATCACCACGGTGGCCAGTACGAATTTGTGATGGTGGGGGATTTACGACAGATCGCTCAAAGCAAACCAGACTGGTAATGACTACCCTGACCAGTACAATTTTATTGATCAAGGCGATACAAAAAACCTTCTACCATGTTAAGGTGGTCCCACTTAGAGAGGGGTATATATACATATATATATATATATATATATATAAAGATATATATATATATATATATATATATATACATATATTCTTCTTCCACCATTACCTTCAGAACATTAGCCTTTAACCAAACCATCCAGCAACTCTCTCTCTCTCTCTCTCTCTCTCTCTCTCTCTCTCTCTCTCTCTCTCTCGACGAATAAAAATATTAATGAATGAATAAATAAATAAGTAAAATTGTTAACAAACGCTGCTAATAAAAAGCCACTTGTGATCAATAAATTCCACCTTAACTGGTGTGAGGTAAATCTGCACCACACACAATATATGACGCTATAAGTATCACCGACGATTTATGACAAGATTAAACGCTGCTTTCTGATTTATGACAGAAATAAATCATGTAGGAAATGAATGTCACGTTAAGACCACCGTGTGAAGGAAGGAATTGTATTAGAATAAATTAATGGAGGATTTGTTGCCATAAAAGTCGTGGAGGAGGAGTTATAAATTGATGAGTTATTAAGAAATTTATGGAAAGGATCGAGGAGAAAAACTAATTAAAAAATGAAACAAATATTTATTGGTGATTATTGAATAGATATGATCAGGTAAACAGTTTGAAAATGACAGAGGTGAAGAAAATACAGTAAATAATATAGATGAAGATTTTTTTAATAAGCTGAAAATGAGAAAGTTTAGAAAAACTAAAAACGAAAAGGAATAATTATATGACAAATGATAAATTAAACGTTGAGAATATTAAAAGGACAAACAAAGCAATTACGAAAAGCAAGAAGTTTATATATACATATATATATATATATATATATATATATATATATAAACCAAATAAAATGTAATAGTATGAAAACTTACCATGAAATCCTAATACTTTTAATACATAAGTACAATTAAAAAACACAAATAGAATACGTAAAAATATATTTACTTACATAAGATATGGGGTTATCTTTATTATTGCATCCATAATTGCATAATTAAGTAAAAGTTATCTTAAAATGCATGTGAAATCACAGTATTCCCAAATTAAAGTAAATAAAAATCTGAAAGACCCACATAAACCTTACGCATGAAATATAAAAAATAATAATAATAATAAAAATTATATAAGAAAATAATTATATAGACTGCAAAGAACAAATCTAACCTTCCACAATCCAGAGCCACACCCGTGAATCCTCAAGCTGTAACCTCTAAAATTCCTTTACTTTCAGCCGTTAGATTGCATGCAAGCAACCCATGCAATGGGACAATGAAAGAGGCGCTCAACCCATTTATTGTTGTTGCTACACCACAGCCAATTGGAATAACGTTGAGGTAGTTGTCATGTACGAGAGAGAGAGAGAGAGAGAGAGAGAGAGAGAGAGAGAGAGAGAGAAATATATGATATTCTTAGTATTTGTAAATCATAAGAATTAATGTTACAGAGCTGTGACTATTGTTAATGTTCTGGACCCATCCTTTGTAGATAGAGATAGTCTATATATTACTGTTAATATATATATATATATATATACACACACACATATATATATATATATATACACACACACACACATATATATATATATATATATACACACACATATATATATATATATATACATATATATATATATATATATATGGCACTCGAGTAATCTCTCTATAGTTTCATTTCTAATCCTGTCCTGCCATTTTACTCTTAATATGCTTTTGAGAGCTTTGTTCTCAAAACTACTAAATTTATGGAAGATTGTTTCATTGTCATATCATGACTCATAGCCATAGAATAACACCGATCTCCCTCAACTATATTCTCTGATTTTCATATGTAATTTCAGGAAATTTTATTTCCAATTTCTGCTCAACCTAGCCATTGTCTAATTTGCTATTCTCAATCTTCGACTAAACTCTAATTCTAATTCGAGGGCCATAAGTGGATGAGGTCACGATGACAGGTAGATGGAGATGGTTTGGCCAAGCTCTTCGCACTCCCCAAGAGAGATTAGTTCACCTAAACAACATGGCTGAGGACTATGAAGCTTGAAGTAGCAGATGATGAATGGAGAAGTACTAAAATAAAAGCTCAAAATAGAGACAACTGGCGAAATCTAACCAAGGCCGTTTGCGTCAATAGGCATATGAGCAGATGACATTATGTATATATATATATATATATATATACTGTATATATATATAAATATATATATATATATATATATATATATACTGTATATATATTGGCGTGCTACTGTCTTAAGCACACATTTGAGTATGAGTTGTTTTCAGATGTATTTAAATGGATTAACTGAATACATCTTAATGGTTTTTAAGTTTTATTCTATAAAACAACAGAGTTAAACATCTCCATCACTGGAGGAAGCTGTGTTGGTCCAGATGACCAATTCTGGTGAAGTTTAGATATGAACTGAATAAATTATCGATATCACAGATATCGTATGCTTGCTTTAATTTAGCCACGTGACGGAATCGGAAGACACCTGCATCCGGTGACGTCACAAACTTTCACACGAGGAGACAATGTGTTGACGTTAAGAAAGAATGTCAATTTGCCGAGGTTTGCATTATACGTCCTGTTTACAATTTTGAATGACTACAGCAAATGCCAGGGTTAGTTCTTCCAACCAACATGACATATTACGTCATTTGTTTTAAACATGTAATATTAACTATTCTAATCATTACATTAGCTCGGCCAGCTATCTCAATTTTTTTACAAAAATTTAACAACAAGCCGAAACATGGTTATTAGGTGTGACTGGACATACGCATTATTCTTTGTTTAACTTTAGCCATCATCAACTGAGGACGAATGTCCAAAATAGGCACATCAAAAAATAATAACAATAATGCATACAAAAAAGATATTACCAAAGCAAAAAGAAAAATGCATGATAAAACCAAGATCATATATATGGTACATTGCTAGCAAATGATTACATGGTACCAAAAAACAAAATAAATTCTGACTTACATATGATTCGGTAACTTGATAAAGAATAATTGTTACCTTTGTCAGAAACAAGATACTCAATTTTTAGTGCACAAACACGAATTCCTGGTACGTACACGTACCACGGTTTCGTACATATATATATATATATTTATATATAGGGCTGATATATTTTATTAGATGCCCATAGATTCTGTTATATATTTTATTATATTTTTTTTTTTTTTCTCTTTTCTTTTTTAACATTATGGCTTATATATTTTTATTAGATGCCGAGAGAAAAAAATGATTTATATCCTTGTTTATTTTATTTATTTTTTAAATGTTGTTTTAAATGTATTTTTAACAATGCAAATGTAGAGAATTTCTTTAATTACATATTACTAGCGTACTAATCAGCTTTTCATACAAACATCCTCCCGACAAATTACTCCCTTAGCGAATGAGGTGGCCACTCAAACAGCTTTGAACTGGATTAAATAGGGGGTATTGTCAGGGCTATGCAACTCATTCCTTTGTAGCTGCTTGCTGTGCCGTAACCTACGCCAAACAAGGATGTTCACGGCGATAAATATCACCACCGTGAAACACAAACTAGCCAGCAGTATGTGGTGAAGAATTTCTTTATAAGTCGGTGACAGGTGGTCCTTTTCGGTAAGTTTCATCAACCGCTTTGCCACACGGCCGTTGTATGGGAGAGGAAGTGCTGGCATTGTAGAGGTCCACGTGAAGTTCGCGAAGTAGGCTCGTTCTCTGATGATTGTCCGTAGGCCAGTCACCATGGAATTCGGGGAAGTCCCGATACAACCATCTGCTGCGACGAAGATGTGGGTGAAGGATGTGGATCCGTCAGGGCATGATACATTGAAGCCGTCCTTGTCGTATCGTATCCACGAGCCATTATTTAGTCTGCAATTGAATTCTTTATTGTCAAAGGGATAAAGCTTATCCAGACAATTTTCACTTGTATGGGAGAGAGCACCGTCTAGCACTATACCTAACTCGCATGAATCCATTAAGTTTTTACGGAATTCAAATGAGTCAGCTGTACATATTTTTCTATCCATTGCGTCTGAACAGTGAGTTAATTGATTTAAGTCTTCAATGATCGTATATGTTTCCTTGTCTGGGGAAATCAATACGTGTCCTGTCAAACTGGATATTACTGGATTTGAGTGATTCGTCATGAAAGTCGGAAATGGTGATATCCTGTAAGATTGCCAGGCATCAGAAGAATCAAAGGGAATTGTAATCCTAATCTTGTTATTATCTACGTTTACTGTAATTAGGCTGTGATAAAATTCTAACCTATGTTCGTCTAACAAAGGAACATAGCCTAGTTTATCCCTTCCGTTCTCCAGAACTAATTTTAAGTAACGTATAGGCAACAAATGGGGCGACAATACACCTTTAGTTGCTAACGTGATAGCTTCTACCTAATCCTTGGATTTCTCAATGAAATGTGCAATTCTGTTATGTATGTGATCTATCTTTGAATCATAATACGTTAATGTTGCCAACAAATCCTGTACTTCCATAATCTGAACGATATTATCTGAATGTTCATTTAACAAATCCATAATTTTATTGATTGAAGCTAACTGATCCCTTAGTTCTGACATAATCAATTCATCTTTATGAGTCAAGAACTCAATTTTCTTATTTTGATTACTAATTTTAAGACGATTGGAAATTCCTAAACCTAAACTTGCAACAGACCCAAAGATGCTTAATGCAGCATAAATGAACGGATTCCGTCTTTCTTTATGTTCGTGTCCTACAGTCCACATCAAAAGGTCATAAGCCAAAGATCCTGTCTCACCAGTCTTATTTTTCAAGTCATCAGATAGCATCTCTGCAACTTTTAATGTTGATCCAAGCAAACTCTTAGTAGTCAAATGAAAATGTCTTCTATGCAACTCATCCAATGATGCAGAAAACCTTGAAATGGCGGTTCTTAAGCTAGTGACATCATTCTCTTGAAGAAAAATTGCTTGCATATGCACTTCGACAATTACGTTGGTTGATGTAATAAAAATGTCTTCTTGTCTTTCAACTATATTGCCATATTTAAAATATATATTTTTAGTCTTAGAACTCATCCCATACGAAAAAAATGTCTGAGCGAACAATATCACTCCCAACAACAAAAAATTCATCTTGGAAACCTGTAACGAGAAAAAATATATGTAATTACTCCTGTATTAAAAAGAAAACTTTTAATCACATAAAATAAAATTTTCCCTCACTTCTTTTCCTCTCTTTTCTTTTTAATTTCTTATGTGAGACAATGGTACTATTCTCTCATCCGTGGGTTGGGCTACGTTTTGAATTCTAAACCTATTGGCCGTTAATGTTTCCAAAATGTTAAATGGGCCTTCAAACTTAGGTGTTAATTTATAGTTGAGCCCTTTTCTGACATTGATTTGAATATAGATGTTATCACCCACGGTATATGTTTTAGTTGGTTTCGCTATTTTATCATGATTCCTTTTCATTATGATTTGTGATTCTTCTAAATTCTTTCGAAGGATATCATATCGACTTATACTTGCATTTATACATTCTTTTAAAGGATTTGATAGATTAGTTGTAGGCGTTAATACATGGAAAGGTGTTCTAACTGTGGTACCATACAATGCTTCATGTGGTGACATTTTAATTGATATATGATATGAATGATTCAGAGTACTCAGTGCCGCCGGTATTGCAATATCCCAGTTGGGGTCTGATCCCCCTAGTGTTACCCTCAATATATTTAATATCTTCCTATTTGCTCTTTCCACTAGCCCATTCGACTCTGGGTGATATATCATGGTATTAATCTTCTTTATGTTGAGGAATTCACACAATGAGGTAAGAAAGTGATTATTAAATTCACCACCCGAGTCTGAGATTATCATGTGTGGAATTCCATGTTTACAAATGTAACACTCGTAAAACTTCCTAGCGCATTCAATCGCAGTTTTAGTTTTAAGCGCTATTAGTTCTGTATATCGTGTTAAAGCATCTATAATTACTAAGAGGTGCTTATATCCTCTGTCTGACTCGTAAAATCCTGTTAACAAATCTAAATGTATTCTTTCAAAGGGTTGACTGGGAACAGGATAAGCTCCTAGGCTGACAGGTGTTTTCGTATGCCCTTTGTTTTCCTGACATGTGCGACAATTAGCTATGTGTCTTTTTATATCTGTAAGCATTGTATGCCAATAAAACAATGATTTGGCTTTCTGTGACATTAAGGAGAACCCAGGGTGTCCATGTAATGGATTTGAATGCAACCAATTCAGGACAGTGGAAATAAGTGAGTTTGGTACTACTACCTGGTCGTTAGTTACATGTGGTGTATTGCGGGTTTTCCTTGTCACAGTCCTACACAGAATATTATCTTTGATTATATAATTCTGCTGCTTATACTTTATATATTCTTTTTCTTTATGATTGCCTTTCAAAGCATTTATAATTGTTTCTATTTTCTGATCTTTTCTTTGCTCAGTCTGTAACAATTCAGCACTCCAGCCTAAATCTTCTTGTTCAGATATTGTTTTTACAATAGGCATGGATGTTGATATATCTATTAATTCAGCTAAAGACTCCGTACAAGATGACACGGGGTTGCGTGATAATGCATCCGCAATGATATTTGCTTTCCCAGGCAAATACCCGATTCTTGCGCCAAAATCTTGAATGATCAAATGCCACCGAGTTCGTTTAGGGCTGTGATTGAAGCCTTTAAAGAACTCTGTTAGTGGTTTATGGTCAGTAAGAACCTTAACGGGATAACCGTAAATTATGAACTTAAAATGAACTAGCGAATTAACAATAGCTAGTCCTTCCTTGTCTATTACTGCATACTTACTTTCGGAAGTTCTCAATTTTCGAGAATAGAAAGCTATCGGGAAAAACTGTTTATCATATTGCTGAAGCAATACCCCTCCTACTCCTAAGTCTGAGGCGTCTGTTGCAATGAAGAATTCCTTACCGAAGTCAGGAAATTTTAAGATAGGAGAACTACACAGTTCATCTTTCAAAGTATTAAATGCCTGTTGATGTTGCTCACACCATATGAAATCTACGCCCTTCTTCGTAAGATCAGTTAAAGGAGCGGCTATTATTGAATAGTTGCGTATAAAACGCCTGTAATATCCACTACAACCCAGAAATTGCTGTATTCCCTTGACATTAGTAGGTATGGGAAAATTACGTATAGCCGACACCTTATCATGGACTACTTTAAGACCTTGGCTTGACACCATGAAACCCAAATATATCAATTCTGTTTTGAAAAATTCACACTTACTAATCTTTACCCTTAAGTTATGTTGTCTTAATCTCTGTAGTACTAGTTCTAACACAGCTTCCTCCAGTGATGGAGATGTTTAACTCTGTTGTTTTATAGAATAAAACTTAAAAACCATTAAGATGTATTCAGTTAATCCATTTAAATACATCTGAAAACAACTCATACTCAAATGTGTGCTTAAGACAGTAGCACGCCAATAAATGGTGGCAGCGATTAAACTCTAAGACAGCGGTTAAACTCTAAGAATTAGAGAAATATCTTCAAGACTTCAAAATAAATAGCTGTAAAACCAGAGAAATATCTTCAAGACATCAACATAAAAGCTGTAAAACCAGAGAAAGATCTTCAAGACTTCAAAATAAAAGCTGTAAAACCTGATAAAGATCTTCAAGAACTCAACATTATCTACAAGAATCTACAATTTTGACTAAGTCCAACGGAAAAGCTAACATCAACATATGTTAGTATACAACTTGAATCTTCAATCAACATCCTAGGAAACCCAAGGACTGGCGTTCAACAATTGCAAGACATATCCAGGAAGAACTACATTCAACAAGAAACTAGAACGAGACTTCGCTAACAAAACATCAAGAGAGAGAGAGAGAGAGAGAGGACGTGTCGACTTCATATATAAGCTAAGTACAGATATTTTGTATTCATTTCAGTTTGGGCAGTGAAGTGTAGTTATCACAAGTCGTTAGTCAATTATTACTGGGGTGAGTGAATTCCTAAACTTTGTTATAAGAAACTCCGAATTCTCATTTAGAATTTTTCTTTCTTTGTGCTAATTCCTTTTTCTTTCAGAAACTCTTGGGGGGAAATGTTTTGGGATTAGTAACATTGTTGGGGGAATTTTATTATACATATGCGTTTACGCAGTGGGCGTCTGTACTCATATAGATATTTTGATAGGATTGAAAGGGGTCAAAGAGATAGAAAAAAAAAAATACAGCAGTCATGGCTCCTCCTGTCAGCCCTACCCCTGGACCTAGTGGTGTAGGCCAGGCTAATCCTCCTCCAATTGTGACGCTTGTAAATGCCAGGTCAGCAATCCTTCCTTTTCAAGGTCGTGTCAACGGGTTCTTGCCACAAAATGTGGAGTCATGGATTTCATCCGTTGATGCCCATTTAAATGCCAAACAAATCGTAGATCCTTTTGTACAATTACAAGAAGCTAAAAGTTTTATAGATTTTTCTAAGGGGGATGCGAGTGCGTATTTAAGAGGTGTTTCATTTCAAGAAGCAGTTACTTGGGATGATTTCAAAGTTAGGTTACGCGCGATTTATGGGGGTGAGGAAGCCTTGGATGTAGTGTTAACGTTACGAAATACACTTAATCAAGCCACTATGAATCGGCTTAATGTTGTTGAGAGAGCAGCTCTCATAGCTGATAGGCTTAACGAATATCAGGACATTTTAGGTAATTCCACTTGGGTTACTAACGATAACATCTCCGTGAAAGATTTTTTACGATTAATGTATTTAACTTGCATGACACTTATGTTGCCTGAAGCTTTAGTGCGGTGCTTTGATAAGAAGTTAATGCCTGCAAGTACGGAATTGGATGTCTATAAACAGATAAAGAAACACATGTCCAAGTGTCCAGATCTCGATCCCGTGTTAACTCAAGTTTTTGCTAAGAATGAAACAAAACCACAAACAGTGAACGTAATTAACAGTCCAGTAGCGGGAGTGACGTGTTACAACTGCAAACGTCAAGGTCACATAAGCGCAGACTGTAGAACGAAATTTTGCTCAGTTCACAATACAGCATCACATTCTTATAGTCAATGTTACGCGCGTAAGACACAACAATATCCTAGAAATACACAGTCAATTCCACCGTCAGTTCCATATGGAAATAAAAAGAAAAATCCTCATTTTAACAATAAGAAGAAACAACAAAATGTCAATGCAGTTCAGAGTCCGAAACAAACAAACACTTCTTCAAATATCGCTGAGCCTGGGCCGTCAAACCAGACCTCGCAAAGTCAGTCTAATTTTCAGAATGTGCAGAGCAAAGCAAATACCACATAGTTAACTCTAGAGGGGAAGAGAGTGATGTTGGGTCAAGGTCATTTATGTCAACATCAATAGTATTGAATAATCTATTTAATGTTTTATCAGATAATTGTGAGACAATAGATTTTCCTATGAAACACACGGCCGAATTAAGTAAAACAGTGCATGCTCCCGTAGATTTGCAACGAATTCATACAATAATAAGCCAAAATGAGTTACGGCCAACCTTATATGCTGTAAATTTAGAACACAAATCCTTTACGTTATTTTTTGACTCTGGTAGTCCACGTAATATTATGGATTTGAAGACGCATCATTTGTTGTTTTCGAACTTTCCGATTGAAAAATCAGGAATTAGACTTTCAGGTATAGGAAATGATGAATTAAACGTCATAGGCATAACTCATATTCAGTTCAGAGTCGGTAATCGCACGTTTGCCGATACATTTGTTGTTGTAAAAAACATTAATATGTATCCAGCTGTAATTATAGGATACCCATCTATGGGAAATCAAAACATTATCTTAGCTCCTGCCAAGCACGGCGTGTATATCAAAGGGAAATTCTATAAGTCTCCTAATGCCTTAAAGTCAGTTTTGGATAAAAAGGAGACGACAAATGTAACCGTAACGTACGTTGAAGAACCAATAACTTGTCTCACTAATAAAGAAATAATATACGCGACCCAGCAGAATTCTCGTTCACCCGTAATATCATCTTGCACGCAATATATCGAACCAAACATACCTTCGAATTTAATAGTGCAAATAAAGAAAACACTACCGGGATCTGAAATATTAATCCTTTCCGATACTTTGAAAACTAACGGATTGTCTGTCACACAAGCTATTTATACAGTAGGCTCACATCAGCAATGTAATATCGAAGTCTGTAATCATTTAAATAACACTTTAGTAATTCACAAAAATCAACATATCTTGGATGTAGAAGTTTATAAACATCGTATTCTTACCGTTGCTGAAATCAATCACTCTCAATCAGTTGCGGATGAATCCCTTTTGCGATCTATTAAAAATAAAATCAGTATGGACATTCAAGACGAAGAAATTCAGCAGAAAATTTTTGAACTTTTAACTAAATATACAGATGTCTTTTCCACTACGGATGGATCCTTAGGAAAAACAGATGTGATCGAGCATCAAATAAGGTTAAAAGACAAGCAGAAAATTATATATGTACCCTCGTACAGACTCCCTATGAAATTCCAGAATGAAATAAATGATGAAGTAGGTAAAATGTTAGAGGAAGGAGTCATTAGAAAATCAAATAGCCCTTATAATTTTCCTTTAATAGTTGTACCGAAAAAAGATCGAACATGGCGTATCTGCGTCGACTTTCGTCGTCTAAACGAGGAAACGATCCCTGATCGATTCCCAGTGCCATGTACTGACGGTATTTTGTCTTTGTTAGGTCAGAATAAATATTTTACCAGTTTGGACTTACTTAAAGGCTTTCACCAGATATCATTAGAAGAAGATAGTATCCCATACACAGCCTTCAGCACAGCCAGGGAACATTATGAATTTTTGCGGATGCCTTTTGGTTTACGTCTCTTCGGAGGCATGGGTTTGAATCCCACCGCTGCCACCATTTATTGGTGTGCTACTGTCTTAAGCACACATTTGAGTATGAGTTGTTTTCAGATGTATTTAAATGGATTAACTGAATACATCTTAATGGTTTTTAAGTTTTATTCTATAAAACAACAGAGTTAAACATCTCCATCACTGGAGGAAGCTGTGTTGGTCCAGATGACCAATTCTGGTGAAGTTTAGACATGAACTGAATAAATTATCGATATCACAGATATCGTATGCTTGCTTTAATTTAGCCACGTGACGGAATCGGAAGACACCTGCATCCGGTGACGTCACAAACTTTCACACGAGGAGACAATGTGTTGACGTTAAGAAAGAATGTCAATTTGCCGAGGTTTGCATTATACGTCCTGTTTACAATTTTGAATGACTACAGCAAATCCCAGGGTTAGTTCTTCCAACCAACATGACATATTACGTCATTTGTTTTAAACATGTAATATTAACTATTCTAATCATTACATATACAGCAACAATAAATGCAGCCGTTTTTAGTCCACTGCAGGACAAAGGCCTCACACATGACCTCATTCATGTCTCTGGTTTGGCCATTTTCTTGGTGGAAGATTTTCGTCTAATCGCTAACAGGAAACCAACCTAGTATGGTTGGCCGTGAGCAGTACAGCTCTGCTGATCACGGCGATACAAAAACTCTTTAACAACGTTAAGGTATCCCCACTAAGAAAGGGATACATATATATGTATATATATATATATATATATATATATATATATATATATATATATATATATATACACTGTATACCTATATACATTTATATGTAATAATATATACAATTACTTAGATAAACATTGAAAAATTGTTATGGAAATTTTCATCAAAAAGGATTTCTCTCCGAATAAATAGGCATATTTAGAAAAAAAGATCAAGGCATATCTCCTGTCTTTTTAATCTTCCCCCCCCCCCATAGGTGATATAGCTTTATCAACAATAATAACAATAATAATATCTATTACAAAAACTAACACAGCAGCAAACTTTTGCCTCAGCGGTATGACAAATGGCTCCACAACCCCCCCCCCCCCTTTTTTTTTTGGAAAACACATTAATATTCAATTAACCAAAATCCAAGGAAGAATTTACTCCCATTCAATAGGCGTTTGGTGTTTATTGGTTTTGCATTTAACAGTTTAATGGAGCGATGAATGCATTTTGGAATTTTGATCTTAGCTTGTGTTTGGAATGAAAAATTAATGCTGGGGAATTTTCTCTTTTGGATATTTATGTTAATTCACTTAAATTCTCTCATTATAATAATAATAATAATAATAATAATAATAATAATAATAATAATATCTGCAAGGTTCAATGTTGAGCTCCTCTTGTTAATACTTATATGAATATCTTTTTATTCTGTCGTTATAATAATAATAATAATAATAATAATAATAATAATAATAATAATAATAATATCTGCATGGCTCAATGTTGAGCTCCTCTTGTTAATATTTATATGAATATCTTTTCATTCTGTCGTAATAACAATAATAATAATAATAATAATAATAATAATAATAATAATAATAATATATGTCACAGTACTTTAGGATTCAAGTGTGAATGATAAGGGGAGAGAAACAATAGTAAAGTACGAAGACTTATGAATTCAATTGAAAAGATTATGGAATATGCTGGTAGATGTGGTATCAATGTGTCAAAAATCATAATAACACTAGAGATCGGACACTGAAAAATATACTGTTCTCATCTGTATTTCACTAAAAATGCAGGCGACCGTAATTTTTACATTAATCTGTTATTATAATTTTTCGGGTTGGTGACCGTAATATCACCCTATTACGCCAGTATATCCTTTTTTAAAACGGTAAATGTCCGGCAACATTTATTCCTGGATTTTTACCGTTTTATGCTATTTTTATCAGTGTATCTGTGTCACTGAATAGGAATCTTGAGAAGGAAGGAGCCCATATAGCCTGAAGGTGAGCGTGCTATACAAAATGGATCATGTGGTGAGGAATATGATGGATTCCTAAAGAAGCTGGATGCAACCCGAAACTCCATACTATAAACCACTAGTCTCTGTTGACTGTGATTGAAATAATAATAATAATAATAATAATAATAATAATAATAATAATAATAATAATATTAATACTACTACTACTACTACTACTACTACTACTACTACTACTACTACTACTACTAATAATAATAATAATAATAATAATAATAATGATGATGATAATAATAATAATAATGATAATAAAAATAATGGAAATTATAATGAAATAATAATAAAAATATTAATAAGAAGAAGAAGAAGAAGAAGAAGAAGAAGAAGAAGAAGAAGAGCTATTGTTATTATCATCATTCCTCCTTTTATCATTATCGTTATCACCACGCTTATTACAAAGATTACTATAACTATTACAAAAAAACTATTTGGAAACCATTTCTCTTCAGCAGCTAAACATAATTGGCAGAGATCCATACTCCTCAAAACTCCACCAATTTTAGCCGTGGCCCTTCGAGCGCTGTGAGATCAGACTTCGTTAAGTCTTAATTTCCTGTAGGATTAGGTGGCAAGTTCCTAATCCAGGCTCAAGGAAATCTTTTTCCTTAAAGTTCTAGCAGCATTGAGAGACTCAGACTTCTTGTAGGATCAAGTGAAATTATCCAATTACCAAATCAAATCTTCAGGAATTCGGAGGAGGAGGAGGAAGAGGCGCTGAGCGTTTGTTTGACGGAAATGTTCAACAATGTGACTGGGAGTTAGCTAACTTCTAAAAGTCAAAATCTGAAGTTGTTATGTATACATGTACAGTATGTGTGTGTGTATATATATATATATATATATATATACTGTATATATATATATATATATATATATCTATATATATATATATATATAGATATATATATATATATATATATATACATATATATATATATATCTATATATATATATATATATATTACATATATATTCATATATATATATATATATATATATAAATATATATATATATATATATATATATAGTAAGCAGCTCTTTTAAGAGAAAGCCTCTCCAAAATCACACCTATTGTCCTATAGTCTTATGTAGTGCCACAGCCGCTGTACCATGGTCTTCCACTGTCTTGGGTTAGAGTTCTCTTGCTTGAGGATACACTCGGGCACACTCTTCTATCTGGTTTCTCATTCTCTTGTTTTGTTAAGAGATTTTATGGTTTATTTAGGAAATTTATATTCAGATGTTGCTGTTCTTAAAATATTTAATTTTTCCTCGTTTCCTTTCCTCAATGGGCTATTTTCCCTGTTGAGGCCCCTGGGATCAGAGCATGCTGCTTTTCCAACTAGGGTTGTAGCATAACAAGTAATAATAATATTAATAAATGTCATATATATATATATATATATATATATATATATATATATATATATATATATATATACACACACACACACAAACGCATGCAAATATGAACTACAATGGCATTTGATACCGAATTCTACCTTGCGAATGAATATCCACTGGAATTCATTTATGGGTAGTAGGTTGGCCAGGGCACCAGCCGCCCGTTGAGATACTACCGCTAGAGAGTTAGGGGGTCCTTTGACTGGCCAGACAGTACCATATTGGATCCTTCTCTCTGGTTACGGTTCTTTCCCTTTGCCTACACAAACACCGAATAGTCTGGCCTATTCTTTACAGATTCTCCTCTGTCCTCATACACCTGACAACACTGAGATTACTAAACAATTCTTCTTCACCCAAGGGGTTAACTACGGCAATGTAATTGTTCAGTGGCTACTTTCCTCTTGGTAAGGGTAGAAGAGACTCTTTAGCTATAGTAAGCAGCTCTTCTAGGAGAAGGACACTCCAAAATCAAACCATTGTTCTCTAGTCTTGGGTAGTGCTATGGCCTCTGTACCATGGCCTTCCACTGTCTTGGGTTAGAGTTTTCTTGCTTGAGGGTACACTCAGGCAAACTGTTCTATCTAGTTTCTCTTTCTCTTGTTTTGTTGAAGTTTTTATCGTTTATATAGGAAATATTTATTTTAATGTTGTTACTATTCTTAAAATATTTTATTTTTCCTTGTTTCCTTTCCTCACTGAGCTATTTTCCCTGTTGGGGCCTCTGGGCTTATAGCATCCTGCTTTTCCAACTAGGGTTGTAGCTTAGCATTTAATAATAATAATAATAATAGCTTCTGGCTGGGCAGAGATTCGAACAACTGAGCCAGAAGCTGTTACCATAAATGAATTCCGGGGGATATACATTCCCAAGGTAGAATTCGGTATTAAATGCCATTGTGGTTGATATTAACATTGATTAGAATCACGAGTGTTAGTATATCCCATTCTGAGTGTCTTACCTAAACGGGGTGAAAGCGTTTGTGCATCGCGATTAACAGCAAACTGTACTATTCATGGCCCCAATACTAGGTTCGTTTGCTGTGAGTGATCAGACTAAGTTCTCCCAACATCACCAATATGCAGTGGCCAGCGATAACATGAAAACTGGCCAAACCCCATGCATTTGTTTTTTGTTGTATGTATACAAATATAAACCCACACAAAGAGAGAGAGAGAGAGAGAGAGAGAGAGAGAGAGAGAGAGAGAGAGAGAGAGAGAGAGAGAGAGAGAGAGAGTAATTTACAAGGAAGTGATGTTAAAATGAAGAGTGGCTCAATATATGCAGTATGTTTGTATGCCAGTCAATAAATATGAATGTATACTCCTTGAGATAAACAATAAAATGTGTAGAAATTCACTAACCAAATTAAACAATAAAACAACAACAACAACAATAATAATAATAATAATAATAATAATAATAATAATAATAATCTCCCTTATATAATATCATATTATAATATATATATATATATATATATATATATATATATATATATATATATCCGGTCACGCTCAACAGTATTAAGAGGGGTTGTAGCTAGGCTGTGAAAGGGTTGAACCTGTTTGCGTGCGTGTATATGTATCAAAATATCTACCCATCATTTTTGACAGGTTACATACACTAATAAAAAAAAAATAATAATAATAATAATATTGTGGTAGGAGACCCTCTTTTAGGCAGGTTGAGTTAAAAGTAATGGCTGCATCGGCAGAGTTTATTTTCTTATCCAATTCTTCTATTTTCCGGATAATTCTCTTCTCTAGAGCGCTGCAATCAGCCAGCAGACTTGAAAAATTCATCAGTCAGGTGAATGACAAAATCGGAAAGACTTCTCAAGTAATCCTGATCCTGATCCTGGGTATATATACCCCCCGACTGCAGCATCCACCTCACTCTCTACCTGAAGACGAGGAAGGACTTATCCTCGAAACGCGTCGTAGTTTTTACTATTTTGTACCAAAAGTTTTACTTGTATTTTGTGAGAATATACTTGAAAAGTCTTCCCGATTTTGTCATTCACCTGACTGATGAATTTTTCAAGTCTGCTGGCTGATTGCAGCGCTCTAGAGAAGAGAATTGTCCGGAAAATAGAAAAATTGGATAAGAAAATAAACTCTGCCGATGCAGCCATTACTTTTAACTCAATAATAATAACAATAATAATAATAATAATAATAATAATAATAATAATAATAACCTGAAAAGAGTGAAACAAACATGTTAATCATTATTTCCAAAAATTTGGCCTTCATTACTTGTAAACTTTATCTTTGAGATAAATTAGTCGATTTATCCAAAAGAATGACAGATTCCAAGGCATAAAATTAATTGAAGAAAAATAAACGTCAAATGGTATATCGAAACAGTAAATACAATGAGTGAAAATGAATGTTCACATATATAATCCCATATGATCAAATTCTAAGGAAAGAGGTTTCTGGCATCTGCAAAGTCCCTCTAATTGAATATGAGTAAAGAATTTTCAATTCTCCTATACACAGGAAGTCGAGACAATCAAAAATGAAAATGAAAATAAAAAAGACAGCTCGGGGGCAAAAGTGATATCGGAAGATTAATCTCGCTTCCCTAAAAAAAAGAAAAAGAAAAAAAAAACATATTCGTAGACAAAAGTAATATCGGAAAATAGATCTTCCTGGCAGCTGGCAAGAGTTACTCTGATTGGACCTGCGTTGACAATAGTTGCCAATTAATCTTTACATGCGGAAGGCAAAAGTGACACGGTTTTAAAAAATAGCTTTCTATAAACTAGCAAGGATTTTGGGTAGTCTTTCAACCAACAATAAAAAAAGGAAATATGAATATTCAGCTAATATTAAGGTAAAGAACAATTATCTGTTAACACAGGGATTGGCACCAGCCACCCGTTGAGATAATAGTGCTGGAGAGTTATTGGGTCCTTTGACTGGCCAGATAGAACTACATTCAATCCTTTTCTCTGGTTACGGATCTTTTTCCTTTGCCTACACATACACCGAATACTCTGGACTATTCTTTACATATTCTTCTCTGTCCTTATACACCTGACAACACTGGGATTACCAAAACAATTCTTCTCTCAAGGGGATAACTACTGCACATTAATTGTTCAGTAGCCACTTTTCTCTTGCTAAGGGTAGAGGAGACTCTTTAGCTATGGTAAGCAGCTCTTCTAGGAGGACAATCCAAAATCAAACAATTGTTCTCTAGTCGTCGGTAGTGCCATAGCCTCTGTAACATGGTCTTCGCCGTCTTGGGTTAGAGTTCTCTTGCTTGAGAGTATACACAGGCCCACTATTCTATCTAATTTCTCTTCCTCTTATTTTGTTAAAGTTTTTATAGCTTATATATGAAATATTCATTTTAGCGTTGTTGCTGTTCTTAGGGTATTTTATTTAGAATATTAATCACTTTTCTTAATTCCTTGTATCCAATCCTCACTGGGGCTACTTTCCCTGTTGGGGTCCCTGGGCTTGTAGCATCTTGCTTTTCCAACTAGAGTTGTAGCTTAGCAAGTAATAATAATAATAATAATAATAATAATAATAATAAACCAAGTACGTACTCTTATCAACGCAAATAAACAAAATAAAAATATACAATATACAAAATAAGAAGGAAAGTGATAGGGTTTCTATTATAGATATCCCAGATTTCTCTTCATAAAATATACTTTTAATCCGGAAAAAATCAACTTCAGAAAATTGCTTCTCGACAGTGACAGCCCTCGGGATTGGCCATGCATAAAATAGCAATTTTCAATTCATCTTCACACCACAAACACTATCCAATTTCAAAAAGGTATGAGTCACTTTCAAATCTAAAATCAAAGCGCAATAAAATACTACCTGGCAAATAACCAGATTCAATAATTGAAAGTGTAAATAAAGTATTTTCCGATGTAAATTTACAAAAAGGATCAATACCAAACAAAATTTTCAGCTCTCTGACAACTGATTCCAGTTGCTCTGATTTTCCCAAAGCGAAAAAGATTCAATTTACCTTTACGTGAAACAACGAATGATCTTAAGCAAAATGCAGTCAGCAAAAATGTTAGATTAAAAATGACTAACTGGCAACCTGAAAAAGTCACTGATTGTGCTACATAGAAAACAGTTGCCGAGGCTGAGCAAATTTCCAGCGCTTTCTAAAAAACAATGTTGTTCATTGCAAGACAAAGTTTCGAAGAACGTTAATTACATTACAACTCTGGGATTCCTCGAATTTGCCATACGAAATGCAATTCGCCATTTGTACTGGAGACAAAAGGAGTTGGCGAAAGAAAAAGTTCAAAGTGATTTAAAAGAAACTTCTGGTAACTTCTGGGGGCCATTTTGGAGAGTTGCCAAGCGTTTATTTCCTGAAACTGACTTTGCGAAATAAGAGCAACAATTTAACTGAGTGCTGAAGGATGAATGGAAATCTAATAGTGTATATTTTTTTCTTAGGCAGTCAAGAGAGATATGACAAGCCCTACCATTTCATACTAGTGTACGTAATCCGTAAAAATGACTGCTAAATATTTAGAAAGATATACACACAGATTCCCACACACATATTCCCACTCCTCTCCCTTCCTTAACTACAACCTGCTGGTTATGACTACTCCTTCCCCCCTGCCACTCAGCGTGACAGGAAAGTAATATATAGACAGACGCCTGCTCTTTATTATATAGGAGAGTATGCTTACTCTAAATCCCTGAATTGTTCTTCTACCAAACTGAGGTATTCTAAGAAATTAATACCAAAATGTCCTTAGGGACTTGACCTCAATTTCTCATTGCAGCAAAGTAAAATGGGAATGGCAGCCTCAAGCCCCTTTCTAGCCCAGATCTGAAAAACATATGGAGATGATAAGAGAGGGAAGGAGAGAGGAGCTCAGCAAAGAAGTGGGAGATTTTCAGCTTCTTACAAAGAATAGTCATAAACAGGAAAACAGAAGCTAAAGGAAACTTCCAAAGCTGGCTAGAAAAAGAAGAGATACAAGTGATCAGAGAGGAATTCATTTCCAGAGGGTGAAGATGGAGAGAGGTGGCCTGGGAGGTACTATAACAAGGTCTAGTTTTCTATAACTTTAAACAGGATATGGATGATAATCATGACTAATGGGAAAGGAAGTTGAAGGAGGATATTTGTTAATTATCAAGTACATTTAACTAAAGCACACCTTGCTTTGGACAAGTGCACCCTGTCACACCCTTACTTTGCAGCGAGTTAACAAAACAAATAGTGTAGGGAGAGATGGCAGAGGTGGTGAACAGGGCTAAACAATAACCACCGCGCAGTAAGGGTGGTACGAAGTGCAATTCCTCAGAGCAAGGGGTACCAGGAATTCTTGTGTCCAACTGTACATTTGACTAAAGGAAGATCTCATCTAAGGAATCAGTCAAAGAAGACTTCAGCTATGGTAAGCAGCTCTTCAAGGAGAAGGACACTCCAAAATCAAACCATTGTTCTCTATTCATGGGTTTTACCATAGCCTCTGTACCATGAAGTTGCTCCTAATAGACAGAGACGAAGAGCAGAAGTCAAGAAACAAAACGAGAAAGAAATGCAACAAAAATTCCAAAACATTGGGCCCTCCTAACGCACTCTCATGATACTCTGCTTTAATCTTAATGGCATTCAAATCTCTTTTCCCTTCTCTGTCATTCGAATCTCGTTTTCTAAACAGGACGAGGCCTCGTTTACAGAGGGGGGAAACTGTACCAAGTTGAATCGGGGCAGTGTATAAATTTTCCTTGGAGGCATAGTTATTCTTTTGATAAGTGAGACAGACGATAATGACTGGATATTAGTAGGCAGCTGTTTACAAATAAATAGGCAAGCTTCTATGGAGACTGGTGAGCGATAATAATGGTTTGATAGAGAGTTTGCTGTATGTTTTTTTCACTGGATGTTTAATATTCCTGACTCATGATGGCCCATTAGCTGCTCAGCGTGGGCGCTGATCCGATAATAGTAGGTTGACCAGGGCACCAGCCACCCATTGAGATACTACCACTAGAGAGTTATGGGGTCCTTTGACTGGCCAGAAAGTACTACATTGTATCCTTCTCTCCGGTTATGGTTCTTTCCCTTTGCCTGCACATTCACCGAATAGTCTGGCCTATTCCTTTCAGATTCTACTCTATTCTCATACACCTGACAACACTGAGATTACCAAACAATTCTTCTTCACCCAAGGGGTTAACTACTGCACTGCACTTGTTCAGTGGCTACTTCCCTCTTGGTAAGGGTAGAAGAGACTCTTTAGCTATGGTAAGCAGCTCTTCTAAGAGAAGGACATTCCAAAATCAAACCATTGTTCTCTGGTCTTGGGTAGTGCCATAGCCTCTGTATCATGGTCTTCCATTGTATTGGGTTAGAGTTCTCTTGCTTGAGGGTACACTCGGGCCCACTATTCTATCTAATTTCCTTTCCTCTTGTTTTGTTAAAGTATTTATAGTTTATATAGAAAATATATATTTAGATGTTACTGTTTTTGAAATATTTAATTTTTCCTTGTTTTCTTTCCTTACTGGGCTATTTTCCCTGTTGGAGCCCCTGGGTTTATAGCATCCGGCTTCTCCAACTAGGGTTGTAGCTTAGCAATTGGTAATGATAATAATGTTATATACTCTTTAACTTCAACGCGATTTTGAATGATTTTACAAGTTAGGAATTCCATAAAACGGTATGATGGTTTTATGCAATACATAACTTTAAGTATTTCTTTAAAATACTTGAATTTCTTGAAATAAATTTTACAGTTTCAACAGTAAAAACTATTCTATAGAATTATTATTTTTACAGTTTCAAGAATAAAAACTATTCAATAAAGTGATTAGTTTTACAGTTCCAACAGTAAAAAAAATATTCAATGAATTAATTTGATAAATGGTAAAATGTAGGGCTATAAACTATAAAGTGTCTCCATTAGGTAGCTAATATCAGTTTACTTTCAAACACATTGAACGGAAAAAACGATAAAAATAAACATAAAATCTCATCGGAAAAGAAAATGTATTCCAGTTTATACATTAAAAGCATTATCATCATCATTATCATAAGCCGTTGCTAATCCACACCATGATAAAGGGCTCAAACATATCCTTCCCATCCCGTCTGTTTATGGTCTTTCTATGACAGTATATACCACCAATTTTTCTTAGCTCGTCAATGCTCGTATTTTCTTCCTACCCCTTCTTCTTTTGCAAACTCTAGGGACCCATTCTGCTATTCTGTTTGTCCATCTGTTATCTGTCATTCTCACTATATGTCCTGCGCATGTCCAATTCTTTTTCTTAAAAGTTGTTTTAATATCCTCTACTTTAGTTTGCTCTCTGTTTTTTTTTTTTTTTTTCTGTCTCTTAGTTTTATTCCCATCATTATTGAGTGGACCTTGATAGCAAAAATGTACAAATATAAAAGAAGGGGCTTTAATTTCTTATTTTCTCTCTACTATAAGTAAGAGAGAAAAATATTTCTCCATATATACCTTTGTTCAGGTGGCAAGGTAATCAACACTAAGTACACAAACCACGAAACATTGGAGATTATTATAGATGGCTGGTTTCTCTTAATAATTGCACAATCTGGCTGATACAAATTACGACTAATTGCCTCATTAATAACTGCCCTGATTTAATAAATCGCAAACTTTACGCATCAAATGACCGAAGACAACAACAACAAACGCAACCGTTTCTAGTCCGATGCAGGACAAAGGCCTCAGATATATAAATTCATGTCCGGGGATTGACTAGTTTTCATCACCAAACTGACGACTGCATATTGGTGATGGTGAGAGATTTTCGTAAGATCGCTCACAGCAAACCCACCTAGAAGGGATAGCCCAAACTAGAATTCATCACCACGCTGGCTACTGCATATTGGTGATGGTGAGAGATTTTCGTATGATCGCTCACAGCAAACCAACCTAGTATGGATGGCCAGAAATAGTATAACTTTATCATAGTAAAGGTTTTCATCTAACACATAAATATCACTTCTGATTATATTCACATTTCATAAGCAGGACAAAAAGGACCTTATTAATATATTATTTTTTTTAGAAAGGCACTAAGATATAATTCACACTTAACATACTTCATTTTGATCAGCAATATCAATCTACTCAAGAGGCAAGGGACAATGGCATTGTCCTAGAAAGTAGGGCAATGCCCTAGAGGCTGACCATATATACATAAGATCAGACCCCATGTCCCTTTTCCCTCCAAGCTAACACCAAGGAAGGCCAGGCAATGGTTGCTGATGACTTCGCAGATAGACCTATAAGCTCCCCCATACGGCCAGTCTTTAGTTCAGAAGGATAGTGAGGTTCCAAAGGAATTAACAAGTTTGATCGGGACTCGAACCCCAGTCTGGTGATTACCAACCAAGGGCTGTTACCACATAGGTCACAGCCACAACTTCAGGAGTAAACATTTATTTTAGTTTTTTAAATAAGAATTTCATTTAATTCCGAAACCAATAACAAGGGTTTGTGGTGGACGTTCAGAAACGTCCCTGCCTGGCGATCAGCTGTTCTGGGATTCGAATCCCAATCAAGCTCGATAGTTTCTTGTAGTGTGAGCATCCTCAACATCCTTGTGAGCTAAGGAGGGGGTGGGGGCGGGTTTGTGGAGCAATAGGTTTCCTGCTAAGTCATCAGCAGCCATTACATGGCCTTCACTGGTCCTAGCTTGGGTAGAAAGGGACCTTGAACGTTGATCATATGTATATATAGACCGTGGGCCCACCATAGGACCCCCCCCCCTAGGGATTTTTGTAGACCCAGTTTTCTCTATTCTTTAGAGACCATAGAATCAGAATCTGCTTGTTTGCACTTTAGCTGTTGGTGATTTTGGCCGTAATGGCGGCCATTTTGAATTTGACTTTGTCCGCCTTTGGAAAAAATATTAGCAATGACTTTTTTCTGTTTATGTCTTAGTAATATATGTTTTTATAGGTTTTCTGGGACGAGGGATTCATTTTTGATAGTTGTAAAGCATTATCATCAGTATTTCTCAAGCTTTTGGTAAAATTGAAATTGACGATCACACGGAAAAAGGTGATAAGCACATAGTATATACGAGGTACAGCAAATATGATATATGTAAACATGTTTTCTTGATTTTTTCCTATGGAATGTTTACCTGCTCCAAAAGATGTTGAATCAGATCTGTTAGAAGCTGAGAAATATGGTAAAAATTCCTTTGATGACTTCATTCAGGAGAGGCTGATTAATAAAACCAAGAGCTTTAATGATCCAATTAAATAGCAGAATCTTAAAACGTTTGCCTCTATTGTTAAATCAGTAGAAATTACGACAACAACAAAACAAGTAAAACAAATAAAAGCAGAAAGAAATGTACTAAGACAAGTCGCAGTATTAGCCACAAAATACAACTTAAACATGGAAAAAGTTTTGAGTCATCCACTTGGACCAGTACCTTGGTCATTAGCAACTGCTGATGGCGCACTTGTGAAAACCAACAAAGCAAAACTCCTTCATGTTCTAGAAACAGAACAAACCCTTGCAAGAAGACCAGAAATAGATTGTATGAACTGCATCATTGATGGGAATGCAATATTACAAGCGCAAGTAGCATTACCAACATCATTTGGTGAACTAGCTGAAAAAGTATTTGATCAACTCCCTAAAGTCAGTCGGGTTGATTTTGTCACAGACACATACCTGACTCATTCTATTAAAAATCCAGAAAGGAAGCGAAGAGGAGCATCAGCTACATTCTTGCTTAAAGGTAGCTTAACAAAAATTCCCAGAAATTGGAAGAGTTTCTTAACCGATACAAGGAACAAAGAGCAATTGATCCAGTTCTTACTGGGAGAGTGGAAACAAGATAAATATGCAAATAAGCTAAAAAACAGAGTTATTTATTTTGTGAATGGTCGTAACTGCACAGCTATCACAAGTACTGATGGACTACAAACAGAAACATATGAGGTTGAGGCCCTGCAGTCATCCCAAGATGAAGCTGATAGTAGAATTATTTTACATCTTCGTCATATGGCTTCTCAAGTATCTGTAAGTTTACTTGTGAACGAAGGTTCTGGAGTGGGAGGTGAGACCTTCCGGACTCACGAGTGGTAGCTTATACACCCCCCCCTGGAACCCCCCCAAGCGGCGGCGCGAGCCCTAAACCACGCCCCCTTGGGCGGAGTTACCAGAGACGAGCGGGTTGACTCGGCAATGGAAGTCACATTTTTGAAGTTGTAATAGAACAAAAAATAACACAGAAGTGGTTGAGCTTACCTTGGTAGTGCAAGTTATGAAGGAATTACTGTGAAGGTGCAAATTGTTGGACATAAAGGTCTTTTTACTAGTAAATTCAATCTTCTTGTGCTCTCTTGGTTGATATGAATATTGAAAGATTCCAGTTAGTTTGTTTTCTGTGGAATAATAGTGATTGTATGTGTGTGTTCTTGTATATAGCCTACTCTGTTGAATTATGAAGTTGTTAGAATATTCCCTCCTAAGTACTGTACATGGTCTCCTCGGCTCACGGGGGAAGGGTTGGAGGGTGACCCAGACTTTGAGTCCGGAAGGTCTCACCTCCCACTCCAGAACCTTCGTTCACAAGTAAACTTACAGTTCTGGAGAGGGAGGTCTCAACCTTCCGGACTCACCAGTGGTAGCTAGGCAGATGCTTCAGGGGGCTTGAAGATGAAGTCCAGCGACCACAGCATCGAAAGCTCCCTGTAAGCCGAGGAGAGCATAGTAAGAGCTGAAGACAGAGTCGCTTCTCCAATTCATTCTGGACATGATTTCTTGTATCGATACTCCATTGTATAGCAGTCTTGATGAAGCTTGCCCCCTTATAGAGTGAAAATTCGTTGACTGTTTAGTTGCATTTGGGTCGGCTCTGAAAATGCACTCCCTAAAAAGTTCTCATTTTTTGTAGAGACATTATCTTGAAGTGTTCATCTAGCCATATGTGGTCTTTCCTGTCTATGTTTCTTTCCATACAGACTTTGTTGATGTATTCCAAATAGAAGTTCAATTGTCTGACTGGACATATTTTTGGTCTGTTAGGAAGCTTCCTAAAGCTGATCTCTATTGGCGTGTAGTTGTTCTTTTGGTTTTTGGCCATGAAGGAAGGGTGGTTCCGTAAGACAATGTGTTCTGGGGTGAAGGTGCTCCTGGAAATGCTGAGATTGTTAAATTGATTAGCTCTTAAAGGGCAAGCTAAGGCTACTAGGAACAAGGTTTTCTGTGTCAGTAGTAAGGTAGAGTTATCTTTCGTGGTGTTGAGAAATGAAATTACTTTGTCTAGATCCCAGCCAGGGAACTGGTGAGAATTTCTAGGTTTCCTTCTATTAACTCCCGATATCATTGCTTTGACATATTTGTCCTCTGCAAGACAGTAACCTGGGAAATAGCCTGACAAGATAGGACCTAAAGCTGCTCTGTAGCTCTTCAGGGTGTTGTAAGACAGACCCTTGTCTATAAGGTGATTGAAAAATAAAATAATTGCTAACAGGGGAAATTTGTTGTCTCTTCCATACTCCTTGTGAATGAAACTTTTAAAAATGTTGTATAGGTTTTCATACTTGTGCAAGGAGCTGTCCCTCAAGCTGACAGCAATTTTGGAGCAAACCTCAGGAGGAAAGACGTTAGGGAGCTGATCCTTTAAATTTTGAAGGCGATCAAAGTTGATTGGAGCTTTGCTGAGGGTGAGATACAATCCTTGAGAACTATCTGGTAGTCTTCGATCTTCACAATGTATCGTTTGTGCTGCTTCGCGACTGACTTCACTAATGGAATCCATGGTTCCGTCCCCTGCGATATGGTGCAGAAAAGCATATTATTATTGCATTCTTTATTGATTTTAAAAGCTACTTTGTGTAGTAAGAATCCTGGTGGAAAGGCATAGAGGGGTGTTGATCCCTTCCAGCTAATCGTAAGTGCATTATTGCTGATGGCTTTTTGATTTGGAAGAGATGAACAGAACTTTTTGCACTTAGTATTGAAACCATTTGAGAACAGATCTATTTCTGGGGTGAAATTGAAGTCAGAGCAGATTAAGGAGAATAGACTGTCACTGAGGGAAGTTTCTGTGTGAATGGAACCCAGGTCCCTGGAAAGTGAGTCTGCGATGGTGTTACTTACTCCCCTGATCCATCTGGAATTTATCTGTATGTTGTGATCCTTCATGGTACTAAGTATTTTCCTGACTAGTTCATGGGCTAACTTGTTTCTGATACTACCCTGTTTCTTTATCCAACAATTAGTAACCTTTGAATCAACATGTATTAAGACTACCTTGTTGTATAACCTTGTGATGAAGTGTTCCAAAGAATAGAAGCAAGCTAATAACTCTCTTACATTGATGTGAAGGGAGGATTCTTCATTTGTCCAAGTTCCATTTATTGAGAGCATATTACCCGCTATTACTAATGCACCTCCCCAACCCTGGTTGGAAGCGTCAGTGAAAAGTTCTGCATCTATCTGTGGTTTTGGAATGTTAATCTCTCTGTACATTTGTCTCTGTTCCCATGGCTTTAGGTATTTTTTGAAGGTGTGGGGAATGATTTTGTACCCTGAATTAAAATAACTGTGGTACCTGTGGAGATATTTAAGATGGAATCTTCCCAAGCTTGTATAGGATGCACTAAAATTTAAAGCTCCGATTAACATTTGATAGGAATGCAGGTCGGATTTAACAGAGTTGGAGAAAGCTTTGGCCAATTCGACACACTTCTCTATGTTTTTCCCACTGGGATTCATAGTTTTCTTACTCATATTGTAATGCACTCCTAAAAATTCGATTCTTTGAGTCGGTTCAATTGTAGATTTTTTAAGTGAGATATTCCATCCTAAGTCTGACAAGATCTTAATGACTAGCTGAATGTGATTTTTACATTTTACATAATCTTTTGCTAATATGAGAATGTCATCAAGATAGTTGAATATTAAGATGTTATATGAGGTTCTAATATACTTGATCACTGTGTACATTATTTTTGAAAAAATATAAGGTGCTGTCTTTAGTCCAAAGGGTATCACAGTCCATTTGAACTTCCTTTTACCTAGTTTGAAGGTTAGAAATTTCTGGCTACTTGCATGTAATGGAATGTGCCAATAAGCATCTTTTAAATCTAGTTTGCAGGCCCAAGAGTTTAGATGTAGATAGGGAAATATAGTATTGGCCTTGAGCATGGTAAAAGAAGGTTTTTTAATCATGGTGTTGAGCACTTTCATGTCAAAGATTAGTCGTACTGTTCCATCTGGTTTGAATTTATAAAATATGTGGTTGGAGTAGTAAAAGGAAGTTCTGGGGATCTGCTCTATGACACCTAGTTTTAGCAGTCTGTCACATTCACTTTCCAATATTTTACGCTTGTTAATTGAATAAAATCTATCTTTACCTGTTCTTTTTAATGACCTCTGGGCTTTAAGTTTATTATTAAACGGAATTCTCACCCCTTCATTGATAATTTTACAAGCAAAAGAGGCATTAGGAAGCTTTCTCCAACTATCAATATTCATCAATAATGACTTACCTATCCTATTCTCTGGGGGGCTCTGGGAGGAGTTATTCATTGGTTTTGAGGCCAAAGGCGAGGTCTCTTTACTTCTATCTTGATTTATAGCATTTGGCCCAATGTCATGATGGTCTGGTGCGGAGCAAAGCTCGTTATTATCTGGTGCTGAGCAAAGCTCATTAACCACTGGTGCTGAGCAAAGCTCGTAATTAACTGGTGCTGAGCAAAGCTCATTAACTGGTGCTGAGCAAAGCTCATTAACTGGTGCTGAGCAAAGCTCATTATTAACTGGTGCAGTGTAAACATCATTATCAACTGGTGCATAGAATACTGGTGCTGAAAAAATTTCTCTTTGAACTGGTGCGGAGCATGGCTCAATTTCTAGGGTCTTTCTTTTCTCTGGCTCCTGAACTATTAGCTTGTCCATTTTGTGACCTCCCCCCCCCCTGTACCCACCTCGCCTATTACCTCTTCTAAGTGGCTGAGACTTGAATCTAAAGTTAGGGTTACCTTTGAGGAAACTGAACCTTCTTCCCTGAAATCTGCCCCCGAAGTTGAATTTCCTACCCCTGAAGTTTGCTGCCCCTCCTCTGAGGAGGGGACCTTTGTGAAAGCAGGCAGCAATGGCTGATTTTTGGTCTTCAGTTAAATTCCAAACTTCTTTAATGTCTGCTTTGATTATAAGATCTCTTACTTCTTCCTTGAGGTATCTAGGAAGTGCTCTGCTTCTGAAATTTCTTATCAAATTTTGTATGAGGTCTATGCTCCTCCTTAGGGGACCAATAATAATTTTGGACAAAAAATCAATGTCATTTACTTTGGAGGGGTATACAATGTGTGCCAGTGCTGCATGCCCTTGAAAGGCAGAAATACTCATTTTAATATTTTCAATGTCAAAAAAAATTTTTCTCTTATAACTCATCAAATACCTTACCTTCAGGCCAGAAATTCAACTTTGGAGTATTAATTAATTTAAAAAAGTCTGAGAACTCCTTATTTTGACTACTAACAAAGAATTTATCCCGGTTATCACTATGGCCTTCACTGAAAGTTAATGATACTAGTGAATTATTCAATTGAATTTTCCCTTCTCTATGAAAAGATGGTTCAGCTTTGAAATTGGTGGAAAAATATGAAGGAATGGGTTTATTGAATGTAAGAAGGTTGAAATCTTCGTAATCACTTTCGTCTCCATTATTATAAAAGGAAAAGAGGTCTAAATTTGCACTTTCAGGTAATTCAGGTGATCGTCTTGAGCGCTTAGTAGGAGGGGGAGCCTCATTCTTCTTAGCAGGTGAACCACTTCTGCCGAGATGAATGTTTAATATCAGTGATTTATTTACCATAGAATAATTGAAATTTTGTTCAACAGGTATAGTAAATATGGACAGCAGCGGACCTAGAAGGCTGAAGTCAGGCAATGGGGTTCACGACTCAAATAGCCCTCTTAGGTTAATTCAGTGCCATATTTAAGTGAATGATAAGTTTAAATCTGTTATTATTAATAAACAAGACCTGCCTCATATGTAACCCTTATCAGATAGCCCCCCAGGGCCTAGGCTAGTGTCGATAGGTTTAAAGCGAGAAATGTAAGCTCAAACTTACCTGTGGTCTAGCCTACTGCCTATTAAGCGCGTGCTTTTAATGTGTCAGGCAAGCAATTTGTTTTGTGTGCTTAATTATAATTTTGTAATATATAAAAATTGGAGTATTTAGTTTGTTTATACCGATTAATCGTGTAGTAATCATGCACATGCTTTGCTTAAGCTACTTACGCTATGTTCGGAAGTGCCTGCTCTAAGCATTCAAATCATAACAAGCTTACGTATGGGGGCCGCCATTTGCATTTGTGACGTCATTAGTCTAAATCAGCTGCTTTCCATATGACGTTTTCGTTGTAAACAGAATTTAAAACCTTACCTTTTCTGGATGATTTGCATAAGAGTTTGATTCTGTTGTAGTAACATATTTACGATATCAGAATTAGAAGGCATATCACTATCTGCAGTCGATTGTGTGCGTTTTTCGTTACTGATTACGTTCTCCTCTCCGCTGGAGTCTTCGCTAAGCCGATGCACCTCCGCGGAGGTAAGAATTTGCCTAGACATAATTAAGCCGTGGGCTGAGATATTACTCTGGTTGCTGAGTGCAGGATAATGAAAATCAGCAAATGTTGGGAGCAGCGGGAGGGAAAAAGAGGAGAACGTTCTGTGCCGAAGTCAACTTCAGAAATGTGTCTTCCATTGCCGAGTCAACCCGCTCGTCTCTGGTAACTCCGCCCAAGGGGGCGTGGTTTAGGGCTCGCGCCGCCGCTTGGGGGGGTTCCAGGGGGGGGTGTATAAGCTACCACTGGTGAGTCCGGAAGGTTGAGACCTCCCTCTCCAGAACTGAAGATTTCACCATTGTTATAAGATCACCAGATACAGATGTTTTCATCTTGTTGCTGAAATTTGCTCAAGTCTTAAAACAAACCATTTTGTTCGATACAGGAGTAGGAGACAAAAGACGCCTCATAGATGTACATAAAGTTGTAGATAAAACTGGTCAGGAGTTATGTGAAGTCTTGCCTTCCCTTCATGCTTATTCTGGTTGTGATAGTGTGAGTGCATTTGTTCGGAAGGGTAAATTATTACCATGGAAATTACTACAGAAGAACCCAGAGTTTATTTCCACTTTCAAAAATCTTGGATCTAGTTCTGCTGTGGATGAAAATACGTATATCCAGCTAGAAAAATTTACTTGTCTACTCTACAATCAGTCATCAACTCAAGTCATCTATTGACAATGTACGTTACAATCTTTTTCTTCAAAGATACGTCCCCAAATCAGCCATAATTTCAGATTGTGATGGGATAGATATGAGTTTGCGGCCTCCATGCCGTATGTCACTCAGAGAACATATAAAGAGGGCAAACTACCAAGCACTCATATGGAACAGAGCAGATCAAGCTGAGCCAGATATACCTTCGCCAGACGGACATGGGGGGTGTCTCAGTGAAGGAAACTTAGAATTTGTATGGTGTAGTGGATCACCAATGCCACAAGAATTGATTGATATTCTAGATGAGCACGTAGAGGAGGAGGAGTTTGAGGAATCTTATGAAGATGAGCCCGAAGAAATTAACAATATCACAGACTTAATGTATGAGTATGATGATTAAAGATGCAATATTTATCATGAATCCATTCTCGTTATCTATTATGATTACAAATTACTCGGTAATATAGGAAAATATTCTGTACATATCTATTTAGCTATATCGATTAGTTCTATTCTTATAAAGGGTACTTTATCTAGTCCAATGTGCCAAAGGTATATTAGATTGATATTTCAAGAAATTTTTTCTTAGCAGTTGCACTTCACTTTATACATTTGCTTTATGAAGAATTATTTTTATGAATGCCATAGTCAGAAACATATTGAATTTTTTTAAGGTTATGTAATAACCTTGTTCTTTTGTTTTCCTGTTATATGAGGTGCTGTACATTAATGCAAAGCAAAAAACAAAATATTTATTTCCCTGTGCAATGAACTCATTACTCAGTTTCAGGTGAGAGTGTACATTTAAGCTCTAAAAGCCAATTTTTTTTAATGGAATTTCTTATCAGATATAGTTATTTTTCTATATCTTTCATAATCTATTTTTTTTGCTGCCAAATACTCTGTGTTTTTGTTCTTAAGGCTTAATATTATATTACCAAAATGATTACTTTAATTCATTGTACCTGTGCCAAAAACTTTCATTTATAAAGAAAATAAATCACGATTTCTTCATCTATGTTTGTCTGTTATGTAAGAATGCTGCACATTACATCTATTCACAAATTATAATATTACTTTTCTTGTGCTATTAATTCATCAGTCTTTTCAGGCTAGAGTATGCATTTAAGTTCTAAAAGAAATTTTTTTCTTTAATCAAATGTCTTATTAATTATGGTTGTTTGTGTAGGCATTTCAATCATAGTTATTCTCTTATTACCAAATGTTCCTTTTTTTAAGCACTAATATCAACAAAAGGAGTACTTTATTTTTTTTCTTTTGTGTTTGTACCACAAAATATCTTTTGTAATAGAAAAATCATAATTTTTTCTTGTAGTTTATCTTAATGTCCTTAATTATTTTGGGCCAAAATCCTCTGACTTAATCTATTATGTCGGCTTAAGGAGATTAAACTGCACCAAAGTGTCTTCATTTTTAAGAGACCAATGTATAACGATCTATATGTTAGATATATAAATACTTATCGTAAATTTTATAATATATAAGAACTGTATTAGTAATAAACTAACCCAATGAACCCAATATACCTTAAAGAAGAATATGCATATATCAATTAGGTTTATATTTCCCTATTCTTTGGCCACTATTTTTTTTAAATTTTGGTTTGTAGCAACCAAAATCTCCAAAAGCTAGTCTGCAGATAATTGTACTCTGAATCTATTGCCTCCAAGAAGATGAAAAAGTAATGTCTAAAAAAATATCTTGGAGCTGGGAGGGGTCGGCAACTAGCCTATGGTTCACAAGAGAGGACGGGTTGTATCCGAGCAGTATACCGCATTCTAAGCGGCAAAGATATTTTTTCTTACGCTATCATATGCTTTAATATATTTCTGAATATGACATATTTTATATGAAATTACATCTAAAAAACCTGCTCTTTATGAATATTTTGATGCTGTCAATCCATCTATTCACTGAAATAAATTATAGCAAACTATAGTGATATACATTTTCTTGGTAGCTCAAAATTGAATTTTGAACGTAAATTAAGCCAGAATTCTTTATTATTTCGATAAAACAAACTATTTCATTCGATTCTGCATACTTTTAAACCCCTAATTCCATACCACTTTTATAAGTATTGGTTTATTTCTCTGCGTCATATATAAAACTAACATTATTTTATATTACATTTTTTTCCCTAAATATTTCTCGAATTTTGGCTTTATCAGCCAAAATCACCAGCATCCAGAATGCAAACAATCAGAATATGAATCTATAGACTCTAAGGAATAAAAATAACATTGTCTGCAAAAATCCCTAGGGGGGGGGGGGGGATGATTTCACCTGCTGGCCCATGGCCTAATATGGTCAGTGTCTACGGCATTGAATTGAATATAAAATTAAGGCCTTAAGCCATGCACTAGGGCATCAAAGGCCATTCAGTGCCATAAATGCAAATGAATCAACTAAACTTGTACTCTCACATTTTGGTATAATTTTAACTTATAAAATCAATCACACAACTTTCAAACAATAATATCTAGGGCATTGCCCTACTTGCTAGGGCATTATCAGTTCCTTACTTCTGTCATTCATTAGCGGCTTTTAAACATCTTCAGTTGAAGATGTCTTATCAGTTTATTTTATTTCGATTCGTAGTTTATGCACGGGGTCTAGTTGGATTCACGATATGCTTTGCTAAGCAAAAACCAGCTAATACAGGCCTTTATTATTGTGCCCAGGTGGTTTTATATTCATCTTGAATCTGGGAGAGATAGGAATACAAAACTTGTTGGAGAATTGATCCTTTAATTGGTAGATTATCGGCCCTGTTGGACGTCATCCACCATTAAAAGCATTTTTATCTGAGACATCTCTTCCTATCAAAGACACTTTAAAGCAATAACATTTACTTTTTAAGAACTACGCACTCTTTTCTTTGACTCTAGAAGATATACCAATTCGCTAAGTAGGTACTTATGTACCGCCAAAGAGATGTGAGAGATTTTCTCTGGGAATAAATGAACGCATACATTTGCCATCCCGACCTCAGGGAATGTTCGCTCCAAGTAGGTTACCCGAGATGAGATTAATGGTAGCCTACTCAAAGCACCCCCCCCCCCCCCGGTGGAGGGGAGCCTCTGCATATTCACCACATTACTAAGCGTGTTCTCGTATACTTAAATGACGGGAGGAGAACTCTAGTTTGCTATTTTGGTATCGCTCATTTCCTTATCTAATCTTTCGGAATGGAAAAGACCCCTTTCTGATAGATTTATTTCCTTATAATGCTATTTAATGAAATTCTATATTCATGACCATTTCTGAGCGGGGATAACTTAACTGGGTGACAGGGTTTACGTGTCACCATGACCAAGAAAGCTGTAATAGTCAGGACTCATACTTAGGTTGGTTTGCAGTGAGCGATCAGACTAAAGTATCCCATCACAATTCCACATTGACTAGCGGGGTGATGAAAGCTGGCCAAACCGCAGACATGTCTGAGGCCTTTGTCCTGCATTTTTCTACAAACAGCTGCATTTGATCTTGTTGTATTCCCAAATACAATCCTAGCAATGTATTTTTCCCCCACAACTACATAATCACGTGCATAGTTACATACATGTTTACTTGAAGTATCTTTTGTTCTTCAGTTTGTCATTTTTATTTCCCAAATGCTGTGTGTTCGATTGGCTTTCGGTAAGCAAAGTGAAGCATCATCCAGTGTGATATATAAAGCGGAGTTTATATGGTCGAATGGTTCATCGAACCCGGTTGTCGAACCTGCTTGTCAAAGGGTTCGAAGAGGTTAAATTAGCAGCAAATGCATAAGGTTTGTGGACAATGAATCACAGCCCACAAAAGTCAGGCGAGAACAGACTTTCTTCAAACTGTTCGACAACCAAATACCCGGTTCTCATGCTCAAACACTTGTCTGTCGTACCGTGTTCAACGAGCCATTTGGCCGTGTAATCCCGCATTTACACTGATCAGTGTCTGCAAACCAACACCAGAAACCATACTGCATAACAGCTAAACTCGCTCTGTTGACGTTCAATTCTCATTAAGGCCCATTACAGCTTGGGCAAGACCATTAACTATGTCCGCTTACTCTTGACTCTCACGGACCAACGAAAATGAGTAAATTCTCAGTCTATGATGTTTCATAATTCTATTGATGTTAAGCTTCATCTTAGTCTAAACTGAAACTGAACCAAATAAACTATTCTATACTTTTTCTCGCAATGTTTTGGATATGAAAAATAAGTGAAAAGGGAAACTTAAGATTTAAGACCTCCTCCATCCTCCGGTCAATAATTCACTCAAGTCTACGGACCAAGTTTTCCCTTTATCATATGTTGACCGTGATTCAATATACTGTATTATTATCTTTTTATTCAAATCATGAATCTTGACTTCTTCCAGATATTACAATTTTTCATAAATCTGGAAACATGTTTTGATGTAGTCTTACAAACAGACTAACAGATAAATAAGTAAATAAATGAATAAATAAATCAATAAATAGATAAATTAAAAACAAACATAAGCTCCTTGCCGGAGGTAATATGTAGAAATCTCTTGTGGAAATGAATTTTCTCTATTCTATAGATAACAGTCAACTCAGGAAATTCAGAAAAGTATAAAGTCTCTCTTTTCCTTCAATACGTATAATTGAAAGTCATGACCAAGACAAACATCATTGGATTATCCACCGTGAAAACTGTGTAGCCATAGATTTTCTTTCTAAACAGTTATTATTTTTTAAATAATTATGATATAGTATTCTCTTTAAAACTCCAAAGTAAGGTTTGTGATATTATGTGATATTATATTTTTTTATATAATGAAATAATGAGAAGTAGAGAATTATCTAAAAAAATCCCTGAAAAAAATGCACAATTATATAACAAAAGTTTCCTTTTTCTAATTCTCAGTGCTAAAATTTTATCACCAAAAATATGAAGGCAAAATTGGAGTAAGTTATAATTCTTTCCCACCGTGTCGTCGTCATATTTCGAGGAGATTTAATCTTATTACTGAAAAATAATGAAAGAATTAATACCTCACACTTATCCTGAGTTTCATCAAATTTCATGTCAAATTCAGTTTTTGCAATTAATATCCAAATCAAATCATCACCGTCGTTATAGCTTATTTGCAAGTCTTTAACACTTGGCTGTTTAATGATAATGTTACCTTTTTTTTCAAATAAGTCAGATACCTCTTATTATGGAATTTTCTCTGTCTACGGTTTGTAGACCTAAAGGGAAATTAATGTTTTTCATAAGAATTTTGGCTTGGCAAAAATCTGAATATTACACATTTTGAAATTGAGAAAGCATGAATGATATTAGTGAATATTTTGCCAAGGTCGCTAATGAATGTCAGAGCCAAGGGACAATGACAATGCCCTTGAAACTGACCATACATATATATGATGTGCACCCCCAGCGCCCTCCATGCTCAAACTAGGACAAGGGAGGGGCAGGCAATGGCTGCTGATGACTCAGCAGATAGACCTACAGTATAGGCTACCTCACACCCACCATTCTTGGCTCAAAACCATAGTGAGGTTCCAGACACTAGTAAAACTATCGGGACTGAATTGGTATCGAAACCACAGTCCAGCTGATCGTCAGAAAGGGGCGTTTCCAGTAGGGTTCCACAACACTAATAATGCAGCGTATGTTGGTGGGTTCGATGACCTATGAGGGATCGAACTGCATAGATACATCTACCGATAAATATAAAAAGCTACTATAAACTGGGACGAATCACGATTCAGCAGTTAAAGTATGAATGTTCAAGGTTAAAGGTTAAAGGTGTCTGATTTCAGTTCCAGTTTCATCAGAATTGATGCTCACCGAAACGTCAGCCGGGAAAGCCCAACCCAGTAAACAGCTTAAACTCACAGTCCCTGGTGGGGATCGATCTGCTGCCATGCGAATGCTAGGCAGACACGTTACCACTGTACTAGCCAGGAGGCTAGTACAAGTCACATATTTGATCTATTTTCCTCCAAGATATTTCAACAAGTTGAATAAGCTTGCCTTAACATCTATGTCCTGCCAGGATTCATTTGTTTGTACAGTTGAACACTAGAATTCTTAGCACACCACACTCCAAGGTAGTGCACCATGTCTCACCCTTACTGTGCATCGAGTAACCAAACAGTGTAGGGATATAGGGCATCAGTGATGGGCAAGGTCTCACTTAGGAACTCTCCGTGCAGTAGGGTGTGAGAGGGTACATTTTCTCGGAGTGCACCAAGGAATTTCTGTGTGCAACTGTACATATATTTATGCACACATTACAACTATTTAGACCAATTTTAAGACGAAACTTACAGGTAAAAAGGGTTGTTACAGTTCTGTAAATCTCTTGATATATTGAATTGGGTGGATGATATTACACTGTAAAACGTACAGTACAGTTATGTCAAACCACTACAAAGAGCCCTGTTAGTTCTACTCTTTCCTCAGTGGAATATTCTCCATAATACTTTTTTTCATTCTTTCCGGAATATTTCCGTTTCCGGCTGAGTGGTAAACAAGAACACAAGGACCCATTCTGAACAGGCAACCGAGTCATTTGTGGGTCCTTAAGGGGTTATAAAGCTTTAAGGAGGAAAGTAGTGAAATTAGGAACAAGAAAGCTTTGCATTCAGGTTTTACATTCAGAGTAAGGAAATCTTTTCAAGGGGTTACAATTGTCTTAATTCTGTTTTTTTTTTAATGACATTATTTTGACCATTTTAGGGTCAACTTTAAGAGAATCTACAGCTTTTTTATGGTATATTATTTTATCCATTTAAGAGATGAAATCAAGTGAATCCCTAGCTCTTTTAAAGGACATTATTTCAACAATATTAGAGCCAGAATCAATTGAATCTTTAGCTTTTTTATGGGATGTTATTTTGACCATTGAAAAGCTGGAATCAAGTGAATCCCTAGTTATTTTAAGGGATGTTATTTTTACCATTTTAGGGTCAGAATCAAGTAAACCTCTAGCTCTTTCAAGGGACATTATTTTGACCATTTCAAAGTCAGAATTAGGTGATATCTAGCTTTTGTAAGGGACGTTATTTTGGCCATTTTGTGGTCAGCATCAAGTGAATCTCTAGCTTTTGTAAGGGACGTTATTCTGACCACTTTAGAGCTAGAATCAAGTGAGTTTCTAGCTTTATAAGGTACGTTTTTCTGACAATTTTAGAGCTAAAATCAAGTGAGTTTCTAGCTTTATAAGGGACGTTTTTCTGACAATTTTAGAGTTACAATCAAGTGAATTTCTAACTTTTATAAGGTACGTTATTCTGACAATTTTAGATCTAGAATCAAGTGAATTTCTAGCTTTATAAGGGACGTTATTCTGACCATTTTAGAGCTAGAATCAAGTGAATTTCTAGCTTTATAAGGTACGTTTTTCTGACAATTTTAGAGTTACAATCAAGTGAATTTCTAACTTTTATAAGGAATGTTATTCTGACAATTTTAGATCTAGAATCAAGTGAATTTCTAGCTTTTTCAGGGAAGATATTCTGACCATTTCAGTCAAAATCAAGTGAATCTCTAGCTTTTGTAAGCGATATTATTTTGACCATTTTGTAGTCCGAATCAAGTGAATCTCTAGCTTTTTTTAAGAATTTCCAGTCTTTAAGGGTTTGAAGATTTTCAAAAGAGGGTATGTATTGGAGAATTTGAAACGAAGTAATAAGTAAATATTACGTATGTTTAGACAGATTTATTTGCAGGAGTTAAACAAATCAGAAGAACCGGCTCTGTGATTAGGATTCTAATTCACAGTATGGGACATTTTTTCTAGATACTTCGATATTTTTTCTAACATATTGGTTTTAATATATTTCTATTACAAATATCAAGTTTATATGCTATCAAATTTCATTAAGTACTTTATACGTCGTATCAAAATTTTAGAAAATTTGAAAATGATTTCCTTTTTTATGTGGAATATCAAAATTGCTTTAATTGTTTGAGGCACTTTAAACGCATTATTCGCGAGAATTAACATTCAAGGAAGGCCATAGGTTTGATAAATTTGAAATAAATGTCAAAAAGAATCTTGAGATTAAAATCGTAACTATTCTACAAATAATGAATATATATTCTAAAAAGTGAATACGTAACTGTTCTAAAAAAAATAAATGAAATTTATAATTAATAACATTGAAAAAGAATCTTTTCAGGATTCTTGGTTTATAGAGTGGGAGTAATTACTTTGGAAAGGATTGCAAAGTAATTACAGATATTAATTCAAATTGGGTATAATCGAGAAGGCCGAAGGGATGGGTAACCCATTGTCCTTTTCTAATTCAGACCAAAGCAATCCAAGAAGAGGGGAGAGAAAGGTACAATAAGACTTCCTGCTTCTTCAATTAGGGAAGGTTATAAGATAAGGAAAATCAGAACTAGGAGTGGATTGTTTAATTTGGGCTAAACAACCTTGGTGCTGGGGCCAGTGAGGCCTTTTAGAGTCTAGGTTAAGCTGGGTGGGGGGGGGGGGATCACAAATTGTACTATGTATTAAATATATTAATAGTTTAGACAGAAAAAAGGAAAAAAAGTAACATGAATGATGCGGGGGGGGGGGGGAGGTTAGAAGGACAGCTAGTAATGCCTACTGATTCTCTCAAGAGGTGCACTGAACACGCTATCTCACTACCGGGAAACTAATCCAAAGCCTTGAAATAGAGGGAACAAAACTGCATCATTCTCTTCTTCTGAGGGCCCAGGCTAGATACGTGTATTTTGTAGCCCTCTTTATTCATTGCATAAAGATATATATACCCAGGTTAACAACACCATTAAACCATTACAAACACAATGAGCAAACACAAACAAAAATAATAAAAACCAATATGCAAAAACTCGAACAAAAGCATCAGTGGAACAACTAAAACAACGACAAAATCAACATTGATAAAACAATTGTATTGCAGCGGTCAGTTCTTGTAAAACGGACATGTCCGTTTATGCGAGGAAAAAAAAGAACAGGAAAACTTAATAGACATACGGGCTCTGTCAGAGAGAGAGAGAGAGAGAGAGAGAGAGAGAGAGAGAGAGAGAGAGAGAGAGAGAGAGAGAGAGAGAGAGAATCAATAACACACACTACATTTCCACTAACGAAATGCCTGTTTCTCGTGTGTCTGCCAAAGTGGGTAGCTGCTCTTTCGTTGGACTTCATCAAGTCACGGATGCATTTTGTGAAATGGTGTCTGATAAATATGATGTCTAATAGTAATGGCGTCTGATAGTAATGGTGTCTGATTGGGATGGTGTCTGATAGGTATGGTGTCTGATAGAGATGGCGTCAGATAGTAATGGCGTCTGATAGTAATGATGTCCGATTGGGATGGTGTCTGATAGGTATGATGTCTGATAGATATGGTGTCAGATTGGGATGGTGTCTGATTTGGGATGTTGTTTCATAGAAATAGTGTCTGATAGTAATTGCATTAAATGGTAATGGTGTCTGATAATGATGCTGCCTAATGGGGATGGTGTCTGATATGGATGGTGACTGAAGGTGATGGTGTCTGATTTGGATGATGCCTTAGGGTGATGGTGTCGGGTGGTGATGGTGTCTGATAGTGATGTTGTTTGATATTGATGGTGCCAGATGGTGATGGTGTCTGATAGGGATGGTTTCTGATGTTGATGGTGTCTGATAGGGGGTGTTGTCTGATAGTCATTATACTTGATAGTGATGGTGTTCAATGGCGATGGTGCCCGATAGGTATTGTGTCTAATGGTGATGATGTCTGATGTTGATGGTGTCTGATGATGATGGTACTTGATAGTGATGGTGTCAGATGGTGATGGTGTCAGATGGTGATGGTGTCAGATGGTGAAGGTGTCTAATGGATATGGTGCCTGAGGGTGATGATGTCTGATAGTGGTCCATATATCAGCAGCTATACTTTGTATAACATTAATCCTCTTTTTTATGAGAAACATAATTGAATAAATTTGTAACAGTATTGCATTAATAATACATCAAATTACTATGTTGTCTTACATTTTATCATTCATTTTGTAATGGTTCTTAAATAGTCTAATATCTACAATATATATATATATATATATATATATATATATATATATATATATATATATATATATATATATATATATAATATATATATATATATATATATATATATATATATATATATATATATATATATATATATATATATATATATATATATGATAAATTTTGCACATTTTTACGTGTTTTTCATATTCAAATAAGCCATATATATTTTTGATACATTAATGTCTGAATTCTCTTAACGACCTCGGGATCAGAGCCCCAGGCGAAATCACACAAAGACAAGAGCTTGGCTCCGGCCGGGAATCGAACCCTGGTCGGCAAGCTTGTATAGACAGTGACTAAGCCACTTGGCCACGAAGAAAGATAAAAGTCAATGACAATTCTTCTGTACTTATACCTGTCGAATTCAGGTATTTTGTACTTAGAATTGAAATCAACCCATCTTCACCATCGTAGCTAATTGGTAGTTTGTTACTTGGCATTCAATTAATGATAAATTTTGCATATTTTTACGTGTTTTTCATATTCAAATAAGCCATATATATTTTTGATACATTAATGTCTGGATTCTCTTAACGACCTCGGGATCAGAGCCCCAGGCGAAATCACACAAAGACAAGAGCTTGCCGACCAGGGTTCGATTCCCGGCCGGAGCCAAGCTTGTTATAAGTAGGAAAAGGAGAAAGGGTAAGAAGGGTTGAATCCATGTGGCTATATAAATATATGAACATCATTTTAACTGCTCGGTTATTATTATTATTATTATTATTATTATTATTATTATTATTATTATTATTATTATTATTATAACAAATAATAAAAATAATTATTATTATTACCATTATTATTGTTATTATAACAACACCAAAACCAACAATAAAAATAATAATAATAATAATAATAATAATACTAATAATAATAATAATAAATATTATTATTATTATTATTATTATTATTATTATTATTATTATTATTATTATCATTATTATCATATCAAATAATAATAATAATAATAATAATAATAATAATAATAATAATAATAATAATAATAATAATATACACCATTACCTTTGTACAACCACCGTCACTATTACTAATTTCATCATTATCATACTACTCCGCCAGTTTCACTAAAGGGCTGTAGTGGAGGGCCGCTTCTCAAATCAGATTATTGCTCATCCAAAGTTGAAAGGTATGCGTTCACGTAACTCAAACCAGGCGAGCTTGATTGCAAAGCCAGCTGAAGGTGAACACAGGTAGAGAGCGGGCATTTGATTAGCCAGCCCTACCTTGGGCGGATAGGAATAGGGTTAGGGACAGTAGCTTTATTAAAGCCAAGCATCTGGTTGATTCTGATATCCCAGTGCTGTGTTTTTAAGGGAAGATTTAAGGTGATGCTTTTTTAAGGTAGAGGGTTTTTTTTAAGGTGAGAGGTCGTGTTAGGTTGACCTGACATAGTTGAAGGAGTTCTCTTCAGAGGAAAAGGTTGTGATTATTATTATTATTATTATTATTATTATTATTAGTAGTAGTAGTAGTAGTAGTAGTAGTAGTTGTAGTAGTAGTAGTAGTAGTAGTAGTAGTAGTAGTATTGTTGTTGTT
>NC_090749.1:42495060-42505060 GCF_036898095.1 Palaemon carinicauda | reverse complement strand
AGAGTGCAGGGAGCAGTCACTCTCCCCCCAGCTCCATCTCTTTGTTGACGTCTCGCAAGATCATATACAGTAGAGGGGGTTCCCAGCCCCCTCGTCCCGTCCCTTTTAGTCGCCTTTTACGACACGCAGGGATAACGTTGGCGCTATTCTAATTTTTTTTTTATGCCCCCGCGGCCATGATAAACAGACATAACTCTTTGGCCCTTCAGTAAAAATTAAATGGTCATAACTAAATACTTTTGAAAGCAAAACAAAAGTAAAGCTAAATAATTTTCTATATTAAAAATTTCACAAAGAAAAAAGAAATGAATATGAAGGTGTAGAGGTGTTATTTATAAGTATTTGTATTCCAAACGGCACCATCAAAATCTCACAGCTTTCAAACCCCCAATTAAACATATAATGACTCAACACAAGCAATGGTAATTAATTTTCCAACACATAAAAACGTAAAGAATCAAGAAAGCTAATTAATTTAAAGATGGGAAATAGCAAAATATAAAAAGGAAAGGAGAGATAATCAATTTTGTGATACACAATGGAATTTTTTTAAACAATGAGGCTAATTATTTTCCTTGACCTTCAATGGCGAGGAAACAAGGAAACTAACGCTATTTATAATTTACAATCAATTGATGATAATGTTAAATAAAAAAAAGCTACTTCATTTTAAAAACAAAACGATGGCAAAGCCAAACCACTAAAGCTATGTCATCACGAAATCAAAATAATGTCAAAGGAAACATACAGAAATTACATAATAAAATCAAAATGATGTCAAAGCAAAACTACAGAAAGTACATAATAAAAACAAAATGATGTCAAAGCCAAACTTCAAAAATTACCTAATGAAAACAAAATGTTGTCAAAGCAAAACTACAGAAATTACATCACAAAAACCAAATGATGATAAAGCAAAACTACATAAATTACACCATGAAAGTAAAATGATATCAAACCCATAACACAGAAATTACATAAAAAAAACCAAATGATGTCAAGGACAAACTACTCAAGCTACTTAATCACAAAATGTAAATGATGTCAAAGGTAAACTACATAAGCTACTTGGTCATAAAAAAAAAATGTCGTTAAACTAACATCAACAATACTAACCTTTAGAAAAAAATGGCATTAGAAAACACCATCAAAACCGAAACATTTCCAGCAGAAATATAGCGTTAAATAAAAAGACAGATGTAGGTAGCCTCTACGCATCGATATCTGGACACAAAATGGCGCCCGGAAAGTCATTAATTCAACGGCCACAAACGATGCATTTACCGCAATGGAGCCTCGAACCGCAAGCTGCCATTAATTATAAACGCAAACGGGCGGTAGAGACAGAAGTAACACACGCCACTTATTAACCTGAGTACAACCCGTGACGCCATTAAAAATATCCCGGGTTTATTTTCCAGGGGATTTTAGTGCTCGCTTGAGTTATGAACTCAAAAATACAGTGAAGTTTCACACCTCGGATATATATATATATATATATATATATATATATATATATATATATATATATATATATATATATATATATATATATATATCACTTGGAACATGCAAGGCATTATAAATATTTCAAACAATAATCATGACGTTGATGATAACGATTTTAAGACTCTCATTGTTAATACTGGTATCTCGGGAGAAAATATATGCTTTGTGAAATTGAAGAAGATGGAATAATACATTTCCAAATTACATTTACTAGAGAGAGAGAGAGAGAGAGAGAGAGAGAGAGAGAGAGAGAGAGAGAGAGAGAGAGAGAGAGAGAGAGAATATATTTTATTCATGTAAAATTAAATATACTTACAATTTATGAAAAAATAAATTTATTTTAAGCTTTCCAAGTGACAATCTCAAAGTAAATTTAATTTTTCATAAAATGTAGTAGTTTATTTTATTTATCATACATATACGGAAAATTATATAATTATATACAATATATAAACCTATAATATATATATATATATATATATATATATATATATATATATATATTTGTATATTTTTATATACATATATATATATATATATATATATATATATATATATATATATATATATGTATATATATATATATATATATATATATATATATATATATATATATATATATATATATATATATATATATATATATATATATATATATATATATATATATATAGAGCTATCACAAAATTGGAGGAAGTTCCTTGGTAAATATATATATATATGTATATATATATATATTTTTGGGCTCAAGCCATGTCGTCCTGATGGAAGTTCCTATAGGGTAGCTTCCTAGGGTATATTACAACTACGGCGATATTCCCAGAGAATTTACCTTAAGGTACCAGAATTCTAACTCCTGGAGCGAGTATCCCTCGTGAAAGGGATATCGCGACATATCAGAGGACGTATTCTAGACACGTCACATGGCAATCTACGACCTGAACAGAGATTCGTCTCGTAGGAGGGAGATTGACGAGATACGAATTCGGGAAAGAAAAAGGGGAGCCGCTCCCAAGGCTTCCCTATCCCCCGATTCGTATGCGTGCCTGGCGCCAATCCTGGCGCCATCTCCATTCCTTTTTGCGTAGCTTAACAACTCGGTGTTTTTTCCTGTTTTTCTCGCAAATCTTGGATTTATTCAGCTTTTCATGGCTTCTTCGTCTTCGTTGGCCTCGGATAAGTTGAGTATAGTGTCTGTTATGTATAAATGTAGGCTCTTGGTAAAATTTTGAGTGATTAATAGGATTAATCTTTGATACAAGAGCCGTAGCCTACCAGAGGTGTCCTGGACACTGTCACTCGCTAGGTATAAATTAGTTAGTCAGAGTGACATTCCTGGTTGTTTTGCTTAATAAAATTTAGCTATTTAGCTTTACATAGGATTTCCTTTCGTGCTTAGTATTATTTGGCGAAGTATTCGCCATTCTGGCCTACGCTAGGCCATGTAGCCTAGTCGTTTGGTCCTAGTACTTAATGCATGATTTTGGTTTTTCCGAGTGTAATTAAAATTTTATTGAAGCTTTAGGCTATATTTTATACATTTTAGACTGTGTGGAATATTTCCAAGATTGTATACGTGAGAGTTTCGGTGAATTAGGTAATCGATTCTCTTGGTGCCTAGGCTAATTGCTTATGGAGCCTTAGTATACTTTATTATACTCCCCGGTTGCTTTCTTTTCTTCGGAGAAGGTATGCAATCCCTTTCCCTCTGTTTAAGCCTTGGGCTTATCCCTAAGTGGTTTTTTCCGAATTTATTTTCGATAAAACTATACTAGGGTGTTACTGTACCTTCCTGTTCCAGCAGAGTCTGGTTCAAAGAGGGACAGAACAACAGAGTTTTTAGTCTGAGTCCGTGTTGTTTGGCTTGGGGCAGAGTCTCCCTCGCTGACCTAACACTTACAAAGGGAGCTGAGCTCCCTTAGGTCACTATCGAAGGTTTCTGTAGTTATGATTCCTTCTTGTGTGATCGACCAGACTAAGTCCTGTTGCTGTTCTCGGGGAGGATAAATCTTCCCTTGGGAGTAGCAACGCCTTCCTTGCTTTGGTGCTCTGGAAGCTGGCAGGTATTATACTACTGCGCTGGCCCTTTCCCTTAGATCTCCCTTAGGCTAAGACAAAGTTCCTGGCTGCGGGTGATCTGTCACTAAAGCAAGGTTGGCAGGACCCTCTTGTCCCTTCCCCCTCTATCTCCGTAATGGCCTAGCCATTACTGTACTGTACCTTGCCGGCCGGCAGAGCTGGCCGGCAGGGGTATTACTGTACCGTATGTCATTCTACTTCTGGACCTAGTATAGGTTCGGATATGGATTGACTAAGCCCATTGCCGGCCGGCAGAGATGCTGGACGGCAAGGGTCTTATGTTTTCGAGTGCTGCCCGGACCTCTCTTGGTCCCTCATCCATGCCTGCCGGCAGAGCCGGACGGCATTGGTCAAGGAAGCCTGAATTAAGTTTCTCCCCTTCCTTATATGCACTCTTTCGGTTGCCGGGCTTGGGGGGTTGTGTACACTCTTATCCCGGCATCCATTCTATTTTCTTCTAGTGCTGTACCTGTCCCGGCTGCCGGCCTATGAGGCCGGCAGCCGGGCAGGTGTAGTCTTCTGGTTCTTTTGCTGCCGGCTGGCATCGGTCTTGTACCTTTGCCGGCCGGCTTATGTCAGTCCTTGTCTGCCGGTCACCAAGAGTGTGGCCGGCAGCTGGGTACTACCTTGTGTAGTTGCTGGCCGGCAATCATTGCCGGCCAACACTGGCTGTTGCTGGCCGGCAGCTGCTGCCGCCGGCACAGGCATTTGAACCAGAGGGCTGCCGCCCTATAGCTGTTAAGTAGTATACTTTAAAGCTAATTGTGGTGTGTGCCGGCCGGCAAAGGCAGGCCGGCACACACCCTCCTATACTGTACTAGTATTCTTCTGTATAGCATATACAGTAAGAAGAAAACTATAGTAAAAGTTTAGGTACAGCACTGTATCTTCTAACACTATTGTGTTTTCTTACGCAGCCCTTTGCTGTTGCCCTCAGACAGGAAGCAGAGTTCTTCCCCGTCTATTATCCAGGATTTTTAAAATCATTGCCTAGGTGTGAGCTCCACCTGTTTCCTCTGGAAACCTTGCATTGGTTACTCTAGTAGAGATAAACCATTTTGATTTTATTATCTGGAAGGCTGCAACAATGGGTTGTGAGGGAAACACAAGTGTGTGTCTTTCATTTATGAATTGTTATGCTATACAATGCATATCCTGTGATACATAGTTCACTTGATACTCATGGAAATTTCTTCTCTTTACAGGAGGACCCTCCGAAGTGCGGAAATGTTTTCTGCAATGTCCGCAGCAAGAACCTCTGCGGACATGAGTGTTGTAGGAGACACGCAGCATGCGCTGTCTCCAAGGATGATCTCCAGTATTGGGACCCTCAGGTATGTACTGTATGCACTAACCTGATTACTGAGGCTTTTGATTCCCCTAGAACGGCGGAATCAAGGGATATAGCTAGGGAAAAGCTTCGTACTTGGGTAAGGGGCTTCAAGAAGAACACCTCTGGCCCTTATCTTCCAAGTGAGAAGATGAGGGCGTATCTTTTTCCCCAGGCATCAGCTGAGGCAGTGATTCCCCAGCCTCAAGAGGAGATCCTTCAAGATCAAGTCCAGGTGGACGAGGAAGTCGCAGATGCGATGCAAGACATCCAGTTGTGTGACAGGATGTCTGACCTGGACGATCGTTTGGAAGAAGACCTCCTGGCAGAAGGTCAGGATCAAGTTCAAACCCCGGATGTCGTAGAGGATGAGGTCGACGAGGTGTCGGCTACTCCGGTTCAGATGCCGGAGCCTATCCCCTCAACATCGGCTGGCCTCCCAGTAGAACTGGGACAGGCCCTCTCTTCGATTGTTGGAATGATCCAACAAATGCAGAAGGAGAATCAGGAGAAGGCGGCTGCAATGGAACTGCGTATGCAGTCCCTGGCAGAATCACATGGGCCCCGGAAAAGGCTTAATGTGAAAGACCTTCCCATATGCTCAGATGCTAACCCATGGAGGTATGCTGAGCACATGCCGATGACGACTGGAAAGATCGTCATCTCGGATAAGCTGGGTTCAGTTCCCCTAGAGGAGGTAGAATTCTGGCCCAGCAAGGCATCATATCCGGACTGCTATGTCCGGCTGAGAAAAGAACCAGCTTCAAGGGAGGAGACAGAGCCGAAGGAGGTCATTGTTATGGACCACGCTAAGGCTCAAGCCCTACTTTCATCCTCGATGAAAGAGAGGGGCTTCTTGAATTCGAAGGTAGCTGCATTGAGCAAGAAGCTCCCTTCGTTTGTGTCCTCTCCTGATAGAGCCTTCCCCTTTTTACAGAAAGGGTTTGCGGCTGTCCTAAAGGCAGTCGAGGCCGGCAAGCCTTGCCCCTCCCTGGAGGAGTGTAAACCCTTGTCGCTGGCTCTACCTATGGACCACAAAGACTGGAAGGATGTCCATCTGACATTCTCAGTGGGAAAGTTGGAGGCTGATATTGCCGGACGGCAATTCGGCGAGGACCTCCCCAAGCTGTCCGAATCTCTTTTACGAAGAGAGTTTGAGACAAAAGAAAGACTGGCTGCCTCAATGTCTCATCAGACTACTCTCGAGACGATGGCAAGTGACCCCAAGGTCCATGAAATGTTCATGGTAGTGGCTAAGTCTCACTTAGCCACAGTGACGAAGGACCTTTATAGCTTCGTCAAGGCAAGGAGAGCTTGCAGGGAGTTCGTGTTCACCGGGGCTTCGGTGAGACACGAGCCAAGGAAGTTAATCTCCTCCAACATTTGGGGAAAAGACCTTTTCCCTACCGATGTGGTCAAAGAGGTTGTTGATAAGGCCGCCGTGGAAAATAGAAATCATCTCCAGAAGTGGGGCCTGGCTATCAAAAGAAAATCTTCCCCGGATGAGGGTCCTCAACCAAAGAGGAAGAATATGAAGACTAGGCTACCATCTCGGCCAGCCAAGCCTTATAGACAGCAACAGCAACTGCAATTGCCTTTGCCTCCAGTGCCCCAGATGGTGGCACAAACCCCGACTGCCTTTCAGTGGGTACCCCAGGCTGTGCCAGGTCAGTCAACCACATTCGCCCCAACGTTCGAAGGACAGTCTTCTTCCTTTCGTGCAAAACCTAGAGGAGCAGCCAGAGGCTCGTCTAGGAGCCCCTCAAGGGGAAGGGGATTCAGAGGTGGTCGTGGTCAGGGAGGCAAGACCTCAGGACGGCAGTCCAAGTGAAATGATACCGGTAGGAGGGAGACTGATGAAATTTTGGGATCGCTGGACCTTCGATCCCTGGGCCCAAAGCCTACTCAAGAATGGACTGGGTTGGAGCTGGTACAGCACTCCACCCCCATGCCTTCGGTTTTTCCAACACTCCACCCCCATTTTGGAGGAGTACGTTCAAGAACTGTTGGAGAAAAATGTGATCCGAAAGGTGAAGTCCATCAAATTCCAAGGGAGGCTGTTTTGTGTTCCCAAGAAAGACTCGGAAAAGCTCAGAGTCATTCTGGACTTGTCACCACTCAACAAGTTCATAGTGAATTGCAAATTCAAGATGCTAACACTGCAACACATAAGGACCTTACTGCCCAAGAGGGCATACTCAGTCTCTATAGACTTGTCGGATGCCTATTGGCACATTCCAATCAGCCGTCGACTCTCCCCCTACCTAGGGTTCAGGCTACAACGGAAACTGTACGCCTTCAGAGCCATGCCATTCGGGCTAAACATAGCCCCAAGGATTTTCACGAAGCTTGCGAGCGCAGCTCTCAAACAATTACGCCTAAAGGGAATTCAGGTAGTAGCCTACCTGGACGACTGGCTGGTGTGGGCAGCATCCGAGACCGAATGCTTGCAAGCTTCCAGTCAGGTGATCCAGTTCCTAGAGTACCTAGGCTTCAAGATCAACAAGAAAAAGTCTCGACTTTCTACATCCCAAAAGTTCCAGTGGCTGGGAATCCACTGGGACCTTTTGTCACACAGTTTCTCCATCCCAATGAAGAAAAGGAAGGAGATAGCGGGCTCTGTCAAGAGACTTCTAGATTCCGAAAGGATATCAAGACGCGAACAGGAGAGGGTACTAGGCTCTCTCCAGTTTGCTTCAGTGACAGACCCAGTGCTAAGAGCACAGCTAAAGGATGCAACCGGAGTTTGGAGAAGGTATGCATCAAACGCGCGAAGAGACCTGAGAAGACCAGTGCCGCCTCGGCTACGTACTCTTCTCAGACCTTGGTCCCAAGCCAGACATCTAAAGAAGTCTGTTCTTCTTCAGCCACCTCCCCCGTCGTTGACGATTCACTCAGACGCCTCAAAGGAGGGATGGGGAGGTCACTCTCATCGGAAAAAAGTCCAGGGGACTTGGTCCAAGCTATTCAGGACCTTTCATATAAACTTTCTAGAAGCTATGGCAGTGCTCCTTACCTTAAAGAAAGTCTCCCCGCGTCACTCGATCCACATAAGATTGGTGACAGACAGCGAGGTGGTTGTGAGATGCTTGAATCGACAAGGGTCGAGGTCACCACCTCTCAACCAAGTGATGTTAGCCATTTTCCGATTGGCGGAAAAGAAGAAGTGGTACCTGTCGGCAGTTCACCTTCAAGGAGTCCGCAATGTGACAGCGGACGCTCTATCCAGGTTCACACCGATAGAGTCGGAATGGTCCTTAGACGCAGGATCATTTTCCTTCATTCTGAATCAAGTCCCAGAACTGCAAATAGACCTCTTTGCGACGAAAGACAACAAGAAGTTGCCCCTGTACGTGTCCCCGTACGAGGACCCCTTAGCGGAAGCAGTGGACGCAATGTCCCTCGACTGGAACAGATGGTCCAGGATTTATCTGTTCCCTCCTCACAACCTTCTGTTGAGGGTCCTCAACAAACTGAGATCCTTCAAGGGGGTAGCGGCAATAGTGGCCCACAAGTGGGCGAACAGCATGTAGTTCCCCTTGGCGTTGGAACTACAGATGAAGTTCGTGCCGCTACCACATCCAGTTCTGACCCAGCGAGTCCAGAAGTCGACTGTCTGCGCTTCATTACAGAAAACCCAGACCCTGCAGCTCATGATTTTCTCGCCCTAGCGGTGAGAAAGCGCTTCGGGATTTCGAAAGCCAGCATAGACTTCCTAGAGGAATACAAGTGCAAATCGACTAGAAGGCAATATGAGTCATCTTGGAGAAAATGGGTGGCCTTTGTAAAGGCAAAGAATCCGCAGGAGATCTCAACAGATTGCTGCTTATCTTTCTTCATCCACCTCCATGGCCAAGGATTGGCAGCTAACACGATTTCAGTGTGTAAATCGGCTTTGATGAGACCCATTTTATTTGCCTTCCAGATCGACCTAGGTAACGAGATCTTTAATAAAGTTCCGAAAGCCTGCGCTAGGCTCAGACCTTCAGCACCTCCAAAGCCCATCTCATGGTCTTTAGACAAAGTTCTTCATTTCGCCTCCTTGTTGAGCAATGAAGAATGTGCGTTAAAGGATTTGACGCAAAAAGTTATTTTCCTATTTGCACTCGCGTCTGGGGCCAGGGTTAGTGAGATCGTACCCCTCTCGAGAGAGGCAGGTCGTGTTCAGTTCCTGGATGGGGGGGAGCTGAACCTGTTTCCGGATCCTACGTTTCTCGCCAAGAATGAGTTACCCACCAACAGGTGGGGTCCCTGGAGAATCTGTCCTCTGAAAGAAGATGCATCTCTATGTCCAGTAGAATGCCTAAAGGTCTATCTTCGTAGAACTTCAGACTTCAAGGGTAGTCAACTATTCAGGGGAGAAACATCAGGCTCAAATTTATCTCTGAATCAACTCAGAGCGAAAATGACATATTTTATTCGCAGAGCGGATCCTGACAGTACACCCGCAGGTCACGATCCGAGGAAAGTTGCCTCATCCCTAAATTTCTTTAATTGTATGGATTTTGAACATCTCCGTTCATACACAGGCTGGAAGTCTTCCAGGGTGTTCTTTCGCCACTATGCGAAGCAAGTAGAGGAACTTAAGAGATCTGTGGTAGCAGTGGGTCGTGTAGTTAACCCTACTGTTTAACTCTGCGAGGAACAGTGGTCTTAATTGGGACGATTAAGTCCAGGGTGAGTGTGTAGGTACATACTGTACTACAAACTAAATGAGGGCACCAAGTGCCCATATAGACTGTTCCTTCCTTCAAAGGTGAACCTTGCATAAGTTCAGACATGTGTGCCAAGCGTTTCTAACGCTAATGTGATTGATTTGTAATACAGATTTTTTATGACTTGATACCTTGGTATCTCATTAAAGTGGTGTTTAATGGTTTTTCTTTCAGATAAACAAGTTCTGTTTACTATCATACTTATGCTTAAAGTTTTGGGTTACCCTCTTTTATATAAATATATATATTTGTTGTTAACCTATCTGTTTATTATCTGTCAATAAACTTGTTCTTGAGAACCTTGCGTCTCTTTCACCTGTGTCAATTTATTGGTATAATTGAGCATTTTAATTCTATGTATCTTATC
>NC_090749.1:42485060-42490060 GCF_036898095.1 Palaemon carinicauda | reverse complement strand
ACAAACAAATAGAGGTGAAAACATAACCTCCTTAACAGAGAAAATAAAAACATTGACATTCTGTACTAGATATACAAAAAGTACAATGCAGTTGCAAACTGGTTTAATTTTGTAGTTGAATCGGTGGAACTGGCAAAGTTCAAACTTGCAGCGAATGCTTTTATGTTGAACCGGCTGACGTAAGTCTCTTTTTTTAGTTTATATACGAATGATATATTCTAATGTTGGTACTATTCTTAAGGTGTTTTATTTTAATTGTTCTTCACTTTTTCTGCAGTTTATATATTTCCTTTTCTCACTGGGTTATTTTCCCCTGTTAGAACACTTAGGCTTATAGCATCCTGCTTTTCCCACTAGGGTTGTTGCCTAAATAATAATGATAATAATAATATTAATATTAATAATAATAATAATAATAATAATAATAATAATAATAATAATAATAATAATAATAATAATAATAATAATAATAATAATAATAATAATGACAGATGTAAGGATACGATGATAATACAGAATAAGAACGACTTGATATTATGATAACAATATCATCACAAATTCATTTTCCGGAGCTATTACATTACTGTTATTCTAAATGATAAAATGATGTAATTTATATTTCTGTACAAAGATAACTGAAAAGATATAATCTTATTTTAACTTCTCCGTTTAGAAAAATAATTATATATATATATATATATATATATATATATATATATATATATATATATATATATATTTATATATATATATATATATATATATATATATATATATATATATATATATATATATATATATATATATATATATACATATGTGTGTGTGTGTGTGTGTCTGGGGTTTGGCCAATTTTCATTATCATGCTGGCTACTGCAAAGTAGTGATGGTGGGAGATTTCAGTCTGATCGCTCACAAGCAAACGTAGTAAGGGTGACATTGACTGGTACAACTTTGTTGATCATTGTGGCACGCAAACCCTTTCACCACTAAGAAAGGGATATATGCAGTAGGTATAAATAAATAAATAGATAAATATATATATATATATATATATATATATATATATATATATATATATATATATATAAATATATATATATATATATATATATATATATATATATATATATATATATATATATATATATATATATATATATATATATACTTCATATGGTTTTCCCTAAATTAAGGTGACTCCAAATGGTTTAACCTTCCGGTTCACCACTGTTCTTTCAGGCAGTGACTAACCAGTCAATTACCAACAGGGTATCACATTTAACTTTGAAGTTAAAAGTGATTAGATAACTTTTTCGTAAGAAAAGTACCTTTTCTAACATTGACCTCGGTGCTCTTAATGGCAAGGCGAATATTCCCTTGACCAAAATTGGCTGCAAAGAATAGGAAGAAGTTAGCAGACCCTTCCTGGAAAATGTCACCTCTGGATGAATGGACCCTGAGTGCATTTTCTACGACATTGATGAAGTGAAGACAATCGATATTGAGAGAGAGAGAGAGAGAGAGAGAGAGAGAGAGAGAGAGAGGAGAGAGAGAGAGAGAGAGAGAGAGAGAGAGAGAGAGAGAGAGAGAATGTATTAAAGAAGCACAAAGCAATGTATTGAGGGATGAAATATGAATAACATTTGAATATCATCGGAAAACAGAGAGAGAGAGAGAGAGAGAGAGAGAGAGAGAGAGGAGAGAGAGAGAGAGAGAGAGAGAGAGAGAGAGAGAGAGAGAGAGAGAGAATATGTTTAAAAGTAGCACAATACAATGTACCAAGGGCAAAGTGCATGTAGCATTTTAATACCATTGGAAAAGAGAGAGAGAGAGAGAGAGAGAGAGAGAGAGAGAGAGAGAGAGAGAGAGAGAGAGAGAGAGAGAGAGAGAGACCAGCGGTGCGAAGCTTCTTTGAACATCATAATTTAGTTGAAAATTTTTTCGGTCAAGAGTAAACAGTGGAATCACTTTACCTTAGAGCGGACTTTTGACCTTTTTTTGTGACCTCAAGGTCGGACCATGCAATGAAAATATATTTTCTGAATGAAATATAGGAATGAAAAGAACGTATTTCTTGACGAAAAAACACGTACGTTGATATTTTTTCATGTGAAACATTGAATGTTTTTATTAATAAAAAAAGAATACGTATGTAGTTGTATGAATGAATAAATTAATCTCAAAACAGGCGGATTAGCATGCACTCTCTGATACTTCCCTTTCTGGCAATCTTCAGACGTAGTCCTTACATATCTGACTCAACCCAGGTGTAAACAATCACAAAAAATATTTTCATAATGGAATGAAATGCTATACCTAAATCATTTGTATGTTTATGCATATGTATGTACTATAATGTTATTAATTTAAATAATAATAATAATTTTGATCATTCTAATTATAGTTTTACTCATCTTAATTATAGAAATTTCAATAATTTTACATTAGGAGAAAGACATAGATAATTCATAACAAATTATGCAACTTAAATAATCTAAAAATACAATATCCAATAACATTCCTATGAATAAAAACATAAAAATGCTTCAAAACAAAAGCGCAAAATATAAATATTCTTATAAATAAAAGTCAACAAACGACAACTCTCACTTACTCCTTTGAAGACAACAACAGACCGTAACCCTATAATGGCTATAACAAATTCCTTTTATGATTAAGACACAACTTCACAAAAAAAACTATTATTATTATTATTATTATTATTATTATTATTATTATTATTATTATTATTTTGGTTGTTTATATTATTATTATTATTATTATTATTATTATTATTATTATTATTATTATTATTATTATTATTATTATTTTTATTATTATTATTATTATTATTATTATTATTATTATTATTATTATATAGAATTAAAAGTTTGGACCAAGGGAAAGATCTGTTTTAATGTTCTTACTGTTCTTAGCATATCTTAATAATTCATTAATTATCTTGTTGTTTATTTATTTCCTTATATCCTTTCCCCACTTGTCAATTTTTTCCCTGTTGGAGCCCTTGTACTTATAGCATTCTGCTTTTCCAACTGGGGTTGTAACTTAGCTAATAATAATAATAATAATAATAATAATAATAATAATAATAATAATAATAATAATAATAATAATAATAATAAGCCGATCTAAATAGATATAAATTCGTATGTATACAAAGGATACGAAGACTGTAAAATATACTGTTGAGAGAGGTATGAATCCGGTAAATGTTGGGTGAAATATATCCAAACTAGAAAGGGGACTCGGTACAGCGCATACCTGGGCCAACGTTACATCATAAAGGCTCGGTCACACCGCCCGAGCGTTGCTTGAGCGTTCCTTGAACGGTAGGGAGGTGGACCAAATCCTCGCATATTTCCCGGTATGACCGGGCCTTTAGATAGGCAATTGAATTATGCACGTTTTGGCACTAGTTTCGTACAAATCGTATAGAAATTAACCACGATATAGCAAAAAGACGTTTTCTACTTTTTCTTGACCTTGACCTTTGATTCAACCACTTGGATCGAGGCCAATCATCCCATCCAATTTCAATAGATTCGGTCAAATAGTTTTGGAGTTGTGTGAATCACAAACATACACACATGAATAAATACACGCCTATCAAAATATAACATTCTGGCGAAAGTAAGAAGACACGAAAATAGTTACAGATGGTTTTGAGCTATTGGAGCCAGGATGTATGTCCCCTGTTGGTTCTAGAGATTTCAAATATGTGACCCTGAGACTACGCAACAAGCTCCCACTGGACATGGAGAAGAATGAATTTATTAAAGCTTTCAAGAAGAAGCTGAAGACTTTGTTGATTTATAATAAGTACTTCGATAATGTGGATTCAATATTGAACATAAATTATGCTGTTTGATATGTGAAATACCTATGGGTGTATATAATAAACGGATCTTGCAGGTCTTGCAGTGCGTAGGGTTAACCTGTGTGATAGGACCAGGAAAACAGCTCTTGAAGAAAAGAATATTGGAACAAATATTCTCATAAACAACGTAAAAAATTTCATAAAAATGATATGATAACTTTGATAACTATAAGTAAACAATGAAAATACAAAATATATATCAGTAGAAATACGCTGTAATTCTTTAGCCAAAATAAGTGTTAAACAAACTTGGATGTTTTCATAAGAAAAAAGCTGTAAATATTCATGATTTAAATCACGCTAAATACGGGAATATATAAGAGAGGATTTTGAAGAATGTAATTGTTTCCATAGATTTAATAACTAGACACGACAGGATACAATATAATTACCGGCTTTACATAAAGTTAAAGATATCAATCAGGTGAAATGATTTGATAAAAAAAAAAAATCATATGAATTTTAATACTTTCACAGAAACGGAAAAAAATGTAACAAAAAACACATAATGTATATCATTGTATTTCATTGTGAAAGGGAAAATTTATCCAATACAGATACAGCACAATAAATAAAAGTATTTATCAAAATCTTAAATTCAAATTTCACCGGAGAACATAAAACAGAATTATTGCATATAAACACACACACACACACACACACACACACACACACACACACCAAACAAAACATTAATTAAATTTTGTCGAATTTCGAAATTTACCCAAAATCACTAAAATTTAACTTTTCAGATTAGATTGGAATATTTTTTTTCTTTTTTATGACCAGAACTTCCGTAGCCAGATCAAACAAGTGGTCTGGTTAAACTATCGATTATGGCCAAAACTACGATTAAATACAGGTGGCTTTCAAGAAACTAGGATGGTATTTCAGCACAAATGACGGGGTTCGAACCTATAATTTTTTCCATCATTAGTTCATTATCTGGTGATTTTCTAAAAGGCTTTGAGGCTGGGGTAAGATAATGAGGAAAAACTTCAGGTCATAATCATACTTTCTGAAGTTGATCTAACTATATGCTAGGGATAGTTCAAAATCTCTCTCTCTCTCTCTCTCTCTCTCTCTCTCTCTCTCTCTC
>NC_090749.1:42467560-42477560 GCF_036898095.1 Palaemon carinicauda | reverse complement strand
AAGGAACTAAATAAATAAAAAGTAAACTATAAAGGAGAAAAAATTAATAACGATACATCAAAATACCAATAACAACGGTAAAACCACTTCAGATTTCTCATACACACACACACACACACACACACATATATATATATATATATATGTGTGTGTGTGTGTGTGTGTGTGTGTCTGTTGTAAACAAAAGAGAGAGAGAGAGAGAGAGAGAGAGAGAGAGAGAGAGCATATGCCAACTAACCTCTCACATCAAATGGCATCTAATGAACAAATTCAAGCGATCAATGGAACAAAGTTGAAAAATAAAGAAAGGCCATAAAAATCGATGATTTTTTTAGCAACGAATATTTCCCGATCCCAAAAACGTAACGAAGAATTAAACATTGAAAAAAGATTACGAAGAAAAACACCATCGAAACGGATGAGTGAACAACAATCATAGACAGAAGATGGCCGCTAAAAAAACTACTATTTGTAACTCGATTAGCCGCTCTAATTGACATCGAATATCTATTGTTTTCATCAAACAGCGTCGTCTGCTGCAAAGGGATTTTACACTTCTGTTATTTCTTTAACTGGAATTTAATGTGGGATATACGCTCTGCTGTGGGTGAAGCACGTATGAAGACAACTTAACACACACACGAACACACGCAAGCACACACATACACACACACACACACACACACATATATATATATATATATATAGCAACAACAACAAATGCAGTCGTTTCCATTCCAGTATAGTACAAATGCCTAAAAGTCCGGGGTTTTAGCCACTTCTTCACCACCCAGGCCACTGTAGATTGGTGACAGTGGGAAACTTTAGTCTGACAAACCTGGTATGGTTAGCCCTAACTAGTAGTTTTGATGATCATGGCGACGCATATACCGTTCCACCATGTTTGGGTATAATTAACTTATTTTAAGGAGAATAACCATTTAATGAGATGATTTATTTAAAAATCTCATTTTGAAGAGAGTTGCTACAGACCTTGAAAACAGCTGTTGTCTGGTAGAGAAAAGTGAGAGACCTTTTCTAGAAGTGATCGGGTCATGGTGACATTTTTCATCCTGATTTTGGAGAATGACAATGATTTGTATTGAAGAATGGTCGTAGTGCAGAATGGCAATCATCGTAATGGAGAATGGCAACGGTTGTAGTGGAGAATGCCAATGGTGGCGATGATAGTATGGAGAATGTCAATGGTCGTAGTTGATAATGGCGATGGTCGTAATAGAGATGGCGATCATCGTAGTGGAGAATGGCAATGATCGTAGTGGAAATTGGTACTGGTCGTAGTGGAGAATAACGATCATCGTAGTGGATAATGGCGATAATTGTAATGGAGAATGACGATGGTCGTAGTTGATAATGGCGATGGCAAAGTGGAGAATGGCATTGGTCGTAATGGAGAAAGGAGATGATTGTAGTGGAGAATGGCGATGGTCGTAATGCAGAATGGCGATCATCGTAGTAGAGATTGGTATTGGTCATAGTGGAGAATAACGATCATCGTAGAGGAGAATGGCGATAATTGTAATGGAGAATGGCGATGGTCGTAGTGGAGAATGGCAATTATCGTAATGGTGAATGGCGATGGTCGTAGTGGAGAATGTAGATAATTGTAATGGAGATTGGCGATGATCGTAACGGAGAATATTCATGGTTGTAGTGGAGAATGGTATTGTATTGGTTTTAGTGGAGAATGGCGATAATCGGAGCGGAGAATAGTATTGGTCGTAGTGTAAAATGGCGATGGTCGTAGTGGAGGATGGTATTAGTCTTAGTGGAGAATGGCAATGGTCGTCGTGGAGAATGGCGATGATCGTAATGGAGAATGGCGATGGTCGTAGTAAAGAATGGCAATGATCGCACTGGAGAATGGCAATGGTTGTAGTGGAGTATGGCGATGATCGCAATGTAGAATGGCGATGTTCGTAATAGAGAAAGGCGATGATCGTAATGGAGATTGGCGATGGTCGTAGTGGCGAGTGGCGATGATCGTAATTGAGAATGGAGATGGTCGTAAGGGAGAATGCCGATGGTCGTAGACGAGAATGGCGTATTGTGTAAAACAGAAAGGGGATTACTGTAGTGGAGAAAGACAATATTTGTGCTGCATTGTACTTTGTCCGAGGGTGAGTCCAGTTTAACCAGGCTTCGATTCATCGTCTTCGTCAAGCCCATAACATAAAGTTATGGTTCCATCCAATAACGAGCATTGAAATTATGTAAGAATAATGGAATTTGGCTAATAACTGCTATCTATATTTCGTTCATATCACTTTCACTTTTTATATAATTTTCTAATATTCAGGCATCTGGCTCCAGCAATATCTAAACTTCCACAATGAATACTTACCTTATTTTTGTATAAGGCTTTTGTCCTCTCAATTTATCTTTTCCTCCATAATACATAATAAAGTATTATGTATCCAGAAGATTTGTACAAATGTGACTTTATCATTATTATTATTATTATTTTTACAAGCCAAGCCACACCCCTAATTGGAGAGAAAGGATGTTACAAGTCCAATGTCTCCTACAGGGAAAACCGTCCAGTAAGAGAAGGAACTAAATAAATAAAAAGTAAACTCGAAAGGAGAAGAAATTGATAACGATACATCAAAATACCAATAACAACGGTAAAACCACTTCAGATTTCTCATATATATACACACACACACACATATATATATATATATATATATACTATGAAAAAACAATTATGTGAACCCATTCAATAGAAAAGCACTTGCAACTTCTCTCTCTCTCTCTCTCTCTTTCTCTCTCTCTCTCTCTCTCTCTCTCTCTCTCTCTCTCTCTCTCTCTCTCTCTTAGTAAATGAAATACCTTGCACCCAGAGAGATCAAGGTACACATACCTAGACTAACATGACGCGAGGAATTCTCGTATACGCTGGAGCCTCACGTCATTTGGGTTAGAGACACAAGTACTCAACTTGCAGTTAATTCATGCTTAACTTGATACTCGTATTGTCGTGATTTATTTCATCTATATATTTTTTATTTCAATTAACATTAACATTATCATTAATACCCTTATATGTTACAGACTATGGTGAGTCGAAAATATACATATTCAATACTAATTCATTTGATGTATTTAAAACAAGATATACACTGTTCACTATATGTTCAATTCCGTAGCCTGCGATTTAAGAGTAAATGCTAGAATTACAACTAATAACAATATCGATAAGAAAAAGAGTAACATGAAAGTGACAAACATCCACATACACACATTTTATACACACACACACACACACACACACACACATATATATATATATATATATATTTGTGTGTGTGTGCATGTGAATGTGTTTATACTAATTAATACTTATATATAAATCTCGAGTAAATATACTGCACAATATTTAGTTATCTCTACCAAGGGAATAAATATCCATAGGCAATATAAGTCCCCTATTATAAATGAATCTACCCAAGACAGAATTATAGCCAATCGTTCAAATCTTTACAAAGTAGGAGAAAATGAAAGAAAACTAAAACAGAAAAACCAATGTTACAAACCCTAATGGAAAAATAAAAAAGCAAAGAAAATATCAAGAAAGAAATGCGACAAATGGAAGCAAAAATCATAACTTGAAAATGGAGAGGAGGGGAATAGAGAAAAGAATAATAACAGAAAAAATGAAAAGAATATAACTTTAAAACTCGTTAGTTGCTTTGAGGTAAAGAAACATGATAAAAGAGAGAGAGAGAGAGAGAGAGAGAGAGAGAGAGAGAGAGAGAGAGGAGGAAAGGAGAGAAGAAAAGCAAAGAACGAGAAGAACATAAATAAAAATGGGTTGCAAACTTGGGGTTATAAAAGCCATAACGGAAACGCTGAATACAATAGAGTGAACGACAGACATAGAGAAAAAAAAAGAAAGAGATGTCTGTACACACACACACACATACACACACACACACACACATATATATATATATATATATATATATATATATATATATATATTCAAGAAACAGCTTCTCCTAAGAGACGGTGCATTCCAAAACTCCAAATGCACCACGTTTTTATCTCGATCCCTATTTTACATGATGAATAGAGAATTAACCTCCGAGCAAAAGCCTTACAAATCATTAGCCCCTCCCTGTACAAGTACATGAAATGATTAAATACTTAACCAAGTCCATCATTCAGCTGAACCTTTCAATATTGTTCTTACTCCTCGATTTTATGGCTCTTATTCAAGATATTTGTTTTTCACTTTCTAACCCATCTTTTCTAGATCTTCCCTTTTCAAAGAAATATATTTCTTCAGGTCTTTCTTTTTCAAGTAATCAGCCTTGTTTAGGTCTTTCTTTTTCAAACCAACTATCCTTCACTAGATCTTTTTTTCAAACTAACCATCCAGCTCTAAGTCTTTCTTTTTCCAAATAGCCAGCCTTCTCTAGGTCTTCCATTATCTAACTAATCATCATTCTTTAGGTCTTATTTTCCAAACTAACTGGCCTTCTCTAGGTCTTTCTTATTCAAGCTAACAAGCCAGCTCTAAGCCTTTGTTTTTCAAAGTAACCAGCTTCTCTAGGTGTTTTTTATTCAAGCTAACAAGCAAGCTCTAAGCCTTTCTTTTTAAAACTAACTAGCTTCTCTAGGTTTTTCCTATTCAAGCTAACCAGCTGTTTCTAGGTGTTTCTTTGTCAAACTAACCACTCTTCTCTATGTCTTCCTTTTTCAAAGTAATTATCCCTCTCTGGGTCTTACCTTTTCAAAGTAATTATCCTTTTCCAGGTCTTCCTTTTTTCATAACCTGCCTTCTGTAGGTCTTTCTTATTCAAGGTAACAAGCCAGCTCTGAATTTTCTTTTTTTTTTTCAAACTAACCAGCCATTTCTAGGTCTTCCTTTTTCAAAGTAATTATCCTTCTCTATGTCTTCCGTTTTCAAACTAACCTACCTTTTCTAGATATTTCTTTTTCAAAGTAATAATCCTTCTCTAGGTCTTCCATTTTCAAACTAACCTGCCTTTTCTAGATCTTTCTTTTTCAAAGTAATTGTCCTTCTCTAGGTCTTCCTTTTATCAAACTAACCAGCCTTTTCTAGGTCTTCCTATTCAAAGCAATTATCCTGATCTAGGTCTTCCTTTTTTCAAACTAACCAGCCTTTACTAGATCTTCCATTTTTAAAGAAATTTTCATTCTCTAGGTGTTCCTTTTTCAAAGTAACTATCCTTCTCTAGGTCTTCCTTTTTCAAACTAACCAGCCTTCTCTATGGCTTCGCTTTGTTTCACCTCTTAATACTTATGTCACTTTTCAAAACGACCAAACCCTCTCTTATTTTAATTGATTCCTTATCAAGTATCTCCCCATTTCCTCGAGTTTCAATTCTTCTTAGACCCCATACTTCATATTGCCACATACTTCATCTCTATCCTTCTCCTATATCTGGCGGTCGACATCTCCTATTCACACTTATGAATGAGAGTTCACTCAATAATCCTACGCCTTGGCCTTCACAGAAACACCAAGGACTTAAGACTTTTCTGATACTCTTCTTTTTTTGTGATCCAACCAGAATGTTTTTAGTTTGGACAGGCGTGAACTTTCTTCTTACTTGTCAAATCAATTTTGTTTAGGGGAAACTGTTGTTTATCTTGGACAAAAATACAATGACATGAAGCTAGTTTGATAAAATGTGTTTTATTCAGTCTTACCTTTTGAAATTGTACACCCTGTCTGTCCCAGCCCACTACAAAGGGCCGTTTCTTACTCATTCCAAATTACTTATAAATACCAACCACTCTCATTCCCCTCATCAATATTCATTGCTCAGTCTTCCTGGCTTCCATTTATCCTCCTCTCTCTCTCTCTCTCTCTCTCTCTCTCTCTCTCTCTCTCTCTCTTCCACTTGCTCCTGCATTTTCTCATACTAGTTATAGATAGAAACTTATGAAGGTCAAAACTGGTTGAAAATGATTCTTGGTTGAGCAAGTTTTCATAGGTTATCGATTGCTCATTTGCTTTATTTTTTTAGCTTAATTAGTTTTATTTTTAAACTTATATTTCATACTTTATCCATTACTTCTCCGTTTCTTTGCCATACTGGTCTGCCATTGAGACCACCAGGCTTTCAACTATCTACTTCTCAATTAATAATAATAATAATAATAATAATTCTTTTAACAACATCAACAAATGATACCGTTTCTAGTTTACTATAAAAAAAAGGCCACTGACATGTCCTTATTCATGGTTGAGATTTGGAAAGTTTGCATCACCACGCTGGCCAACTGCTGATTGGTGATGGTGGGAGACTTTAGACTGATTGCTCATTTATTGTAGGTCCTGACTAGTATAATCGTACATGTCATGTCGATACACAAACCCTTTTACAACTCGGGTTACACCATCTACTCAGCTACTACATTCCTAGATGCCATACAAAAGGGAGATTCTGGTGTCTACCATAATTATTCAAATTACACGAATTTGTCAAATGGGCATTGAAATTCTGACTACACAGACGAGTTAATTTCGAATCTATTCACGAGCTTAAGCAAAGTGTCTCAAAGAATCCGACAAGATGATAAACTCCAATTTTTCAATTCTGTCCAATTTATATTCTATAGGCTACAAACACAGAATACTTGATTACTTCATAGTTTGCCATAATCAAGGTTATTATTATTATTATTATTATTATTATTATTATTATTATTATTATTATTATTATTATTAGCTAACTACAACACTAGATGGAAAAGCAGGTTGCTACACACCCAAGGGTTCCAACAAGGAAAATAGCCCAGCGAGGAAAGGAAGTAAGGAAATAGCTAGAACAGTGTGCCCGAGTGTACTCTTAAGCGAGAGACTGTAACTAGAAACAGCAGTATGCCATGGTGCAATGGCTATGGCACTACCCAAGATTAGAACACAATGTCTTGATTTTGGAGTGTCCTTCTTCTAGAAGAGCTGCTCACCATAGCTAAAGAGTCTGTTCTACCCTTAACAAGTGGCAAGTGGCCACTGAAAAATTACATTATAGTAATTAGCCCTTTGAGCGAAGAGGTGCTTGGTAATTTCAGTGCTGTTAGGTGTAAGTGGAAAGATGAGAACCTGTAAAGAATACGCCAGACTATTCGGTGTATGTGTGGGTAGGGAAAAAATGAGCCGTAACCAGAGAGAGAGATCCAGTGCATTACTGTCTGGCAAGTCAAAACCTCCAATAACTCTCTAGTTCTCAGGTGTATGAGGACAGAGGAGAATGTGGAAAGAATAGGCCAAACAATAAGTCTTTTAATTTTGCCTTTTTTGAGCAATAAACAATTCATACTCACGGAAGACATTTCAATGCAGCTTAGTATCAAATGATAAAAAGAATTTGTTTGTTATCATCTTTATTCGGTGGAGCAAGATAGGACGTTTCAGTTCTGACCAGTCTTTAACTTCATACACAGAATAAAAATAACTATTCCCTTGTCATATTTATCCATAAAGTATCATATCAATGTCTGGACACACAAAAGATCCCGAAATATGATGAGAAATGGCGCTTCTTTCTACAATCATCTTTTTTTCGCAGAGGGATAAATTGGTGATTTCCAGGGATACCGCCTTTCAATGTCGTAAATTCTTCCTTCCGTCCCTCCCCAAAGGATGCTAGCTCCCCCATCCCCGTTGGGGAAAGGGTTCCCTATTCCTCAAATACCTGTGATAGCAAACGTCGTGGGGAGAGACATTAAGAGATATTTACGCCACTGAGGACCATTGTTAAATGGCATTTCTTCCACGAATTCGCTAAATTTAAAACCCGTCAGAAAATATGATGAGCGCGTCATTCTTTCAGGGTTCTCCATTCCCATCACCATTCCCCCCGCCCCCCAGCAACCCCTTACTTCCAACAATATTCTGGCCCATCAAGAACATCAGTTTCAAGTTCCCGAAAAAAAAAAAAAAAAAAAAAATAGAAATTCTGCCAAACGGCATCGCATGTTTACCTGAAGTTGGTGTTGAAATACATAATCATAATGGATTCGCTACAGACGGCGATAGAAAATTTACCTTTTCTTATTTTATACGCTTGATATGAAACGAACGTTTTCTTAAAATGGTATCTATTTCTTGTTACCAGTTACATTGCAGATAGATATCTCTATATAAACATTTTGACTTCTTTCTGAAGACTTTCTTTTCCTTGTTGCTCATATGAATTGAAACTTGAACATTTTCTTAAAAGAATTAGTTTTGTTCTCATTCACTCTAGAGAATAGCACACTTTTTATTCTTATTTTTCTTCTATAGTTACAAAATAATTTATTCTATAATAGGAAAATATATTGGTGATATATTCTTCCGTAAGTATTTTTCATTTCCTTTCTATGATAATTTTTTCCTTTTTTCTTTACAATTTCTGAACAAAAAATGACTGTACGATGGAATAAAAACGTATCAAAACAGAGAAACAGAATACAAAATAACAAATAAAAGAATATATAGTTACAGGAAGGACCCTATAATCTTATAAGCTGCATCTGTGTGGGAGTTTTATCTGCGGACACCAATGTTTATTTTGTTGATAGTACGGCCCAATTCCACGGTGAATTTAACTCAGCATTTAGTCTGCAGCCAGTTTCTGTGGTTGGGTGATTACCGAGAGAGAGAGAGAGAGAGAGAGAGAGAGAGAGAGAGAGAGAGAGAAAGAGAGAGAGAGAGAGAGAGTGTGTGTGTGTGTGTGTGTGCAGGTGTTTGGTGTTCGAATAGACTAGGACACAGAAAAGGGGAAAACACATGTACGTATGAATTGTGTAAAAAAAGGCCACATGAGAGAGAGAGAGAGAGAGAGAGAGAGAGAGAGAGAGAGAGAGATTTTTATTCTTTTAGCAGACGCGCTTCGAAGAGCCAAGATCTTTTGTGCTGGCTGGTTTCATTGGTGTGTGTTTCGGAGTCTGTTCCATGCAATGGATAAGACCATCATCCTGAACGACATCTGTTCTGCTCATTGTAGAGTGGCAAGAAAGAAGAATGACCCGGTGAATGCAGAAGCCTTTGTCCAGGGCTCTGGAAGGAATAGAGATGAAATGAAGATAGCCTGGAGGTAGGGACCTAAAAACTTATTGCATCTCTTTGATTAACTACTGCTCTGTAATTGTTTAGTGGCTACTTTCCTCTTGGGAAGGGTGGAAGAGACTCTATAGCTTTAGTTAGCAGCTCTTCTAGAACCATTTTTCTCAAGTCTTGGGTAATGCCATAGCCTCTGTACCATGGTCTTCCACTGTCTTGGGTTAAAGTTCTCTTGCTTGAGGGTACACTAGAGCCCACTAATCTATTTTATTTCTCTTCCTCTTGTTTTGTTAAAGTGTTTATAGTTTATATTCGAAATATCTATCTCAATGTTTTTACTGTTCTTAAAATATTTAATTTTTACTTATTTCCTTTCCTCACTGGGCTATTTTCCCTGTTGGAGCCCTGTGCTTATAGCATCGTGCTTTTCTAACTAAGGTTGTAGCTAAGCAAGTAATAATAATAATGATAATGTAATTGTTCATTGGCTACTTTTCTTGGTAAGGGTAAAAGAAACTCTTCTAGGAGAGGGACACTCCAAAATTAACCTACTGTTCTCTTGTCTTGTGTAGTACCATGGCCTCTGTACCATGGTCTTCCACTGTCTTCAGTCCTCGGTTAGACTTCTCTTGATTGAGAGTACACTTGGGCACTCTATTATATCTTGTTTCTCTTCCTCCTGTTTTTTGGAGTTTCTATCCTCTTGTTATGTTCAAGTTTTTATAGTTTATATATGAAAGATTTATTCTAATATTAATGATGTTCTCAACTTCTCTTGTAGTTTTTCCTTATTTCTTTTCCACACTGAGCTATTTTCCCTTTTAGAGTCCTTCGGCTTTTAGCATCCAGCTTTTCCAACTAGGTTCGTGGCTTAGCTAATAATAACAACAACAACAACAACAACAATAATAATAATAATAATAATAATAATAATAAACATCAAGGGTC
>NC_090749.1:42432560-42462560 GCF_036898095.1 Palaemon carinicauda | reverse complement strand
ATCCAATTCCAAGATAATAACAAATAAAGGATATCAAACATACCCTTCCCACTTGGCTCATGCGATCAAATTGCTACTAAATCCATCAGTTGTCTAATAAAACACCCGGATGAAAGGCGCCTTATTGAATAGATCACGCCCATGGCCGGATATATATATTTCAGCCGATGTCTGGTTTTGGTTGTCCGGTAACCCAATCGTAATGAGGGTCATCTGTGTATATATTTTGGTTGAGAATACTGAGTTACTACTATCAATTCCTTCGTACATTCTTTCCAATTGAACAATGCAGCCGTTTCTAGTCCAATGCGGGAAAAACACCTCAGACATTTCCCTAGTCATATGTGTGATTTGGGGATTTTCATCTCCACACTGGCCAGTACAGATTGGCGATGGTGGGAGAATTTAGTTTGATAGCTCACAGCAAACCGACCTAGTATGGGTGGCCCTGACTAGTGTAGTTGCAGATCATGGTGTTACACAAATCCTTTTATCATATTAAGGTATTTCAAATTAGAAATGTGCCCGAAATGTTTAATAAGACAAACATTATCTTTATGAGAGTCTGACTCATGCAAATATTTCGTCAATAAAGTTACCCTACGTCCCAACGAATCTGACTAATTACTATGTCCATATTTCAATGAAAATCAACGGGATTTACGGGGATCGAGCCTCAAGTGATTGTATCTTTGTTCTTTGGCTATGAACGAGCCCTAAATACACCGCCTCTCGAAGGAATAGAACCTTTGTTCCTGGGCTAATGAGAAAAATATCATAACCAGAATATCTTCAATAACGATATGGAGGCGAGATAACTAAAGGACTTGCATGGAATGAAAATTACCTGTATCAAATATTCCAATTCCTGAGAATATTAACCCTAATGATACTGATAATAATTACACTTTCATAAGTGTGTCTTGAAGAAGAACAGAAGCTGTGGAAAGAAAGGTGAAGGAAATCACCTAATTATATTTTCTTATTTTGAACAAGGTTTAGTATTGAGAATTGTATTAACTTTCCTAATATGCTTCCACGATAATAACTATCATTTTTCATTTTCAATTACAATTCGTATTCATAGTCAAATACTAAATTCACTTCTCTTTCAATATTCAATGGGTTATTTTTCTGCGGTAAATAGATTTCGCAATTATACTTCATGATTATATCATATTTATTGGGATAAAACAATCATAAAAGGAAATATTATACAGACATATAATTTTGTCTTTCTATCACTGAAGGTTTTCGTCCAACCTCAGCTTTAATGAATGCAGAGAGACTGAGCATCACTTATCTTATATTCAATAAATATAAATTATTACCAAACATCTTCAAAGAAATTGTGTACCCGAGATTGAGTAATATTCAAATTCCCAACATCAAATCTAAGTAAATAACATTTTTCATTAAACCCCCCAATGTCAGAAAGGTCAAAAAGTGTCAACTTCATTTTCTTATTTATTTGAATAAGTTATTTGGTAGGAATGCATAATTTAGATTCCTATTGTGAGGCCAGGTGCCGCATAGGAAAATATATTATGAAGACATCATCAGAGTTTTTCACACCTCCGCAAAGGCCAATTGAGACCAGTTTGGTCAGCTTGTATTATTATTATTATTATTATTACTATCCAAGCTACAACCCTAGTTGGAAAAGCAAGATGCTATAAGCCCAGGGGCTCCAACAGGGAAAAATAGCCCAGTGAGGAAAGGAAATAAGGAAATAAATAAATGAAGAGAACAAATTAACAATAAATCATTCTAAAATAAGAAACAACGTCAAAACAGACATGTCATATAATAAACTATCAACAACATCAAAAACAAATATGTCATAAATAAACTATAAAAAGACTATGTCCGCCTGGTCAACAAAAAAGCATTTGCTCCAACTTTGAACTTTTGAAGTTCTACTGATTCAACCACCCGATTAGGAAGATCATTCCACAACTTGGTCACAGCTGGAATAAAACTTCTAGAGTACTGCGTAGTATTGAGCCTCGTGATGGAGAAGGCCTGGCTATTAGAATTAACTGCCTGCCTAGTATTACGAACAGGATAGAATTGTCCAGGGAGATCTGAATTTAAAGGATGGTCAGAGTTGTGAAAAATCTTATGCAACATACATAATGAACTAATTGAACGACGGTGCCAGAGAATAATATCTAGATCAGGAATAAGAAATTTAATAGACCGTAAGTTTCTGTCCAACAAATTAAGATGAGAATCAGCAGCTGAAGACCAGACAGGAGAACAATACTCAAAACAAGGTAGAATGAAAGAATTAAAACACTTCTTCAGAATAGATTGATCACCGAAAATCTTGAAAGACTTTCTCAATAAGCCTATTTTTTGTGAAATTGAAGAAGACACAGACCTTATATGTTTCTCAAAAGTAAATTTACTGTCGAGAATCACACCTAAAATTTTGAAAGAGTCATACATATCTAAAGAAACATTATCAATACTGAGATCCGAATGTTGAGGAACCACCGTCCTTGACCTACTTACAATCATACTTTGAGTTTTGTTAGGATTCAACTTCATACCCCATAATTTGCACCATTCACTAATTCTAGCTAAATCTCTATTAAGGGATTCACCAACCCTAGATCTACATTCAGGGGATGGAATTGATGCAAAGAGAGTTGCATCATCTGCATATGCAACAAGCTTGTTTTCTAGGCCAAACCACATGTCATGTGTATATAGTATGAAAAGTAATGGGCCAAGAACACTACCCTGTGGAACACCGGATATCACATTCCTATAATCACTATGGTGCCCATCAACAACAACTCTTTGAGATCTATTACTTAAAAAATAAGTAATATACACACATATACACACACATACATACATACATACATACATTATATATATATATATATATATATATATATATATATATATATATATATATATATATATATATATATATATATATGCATGTATGTATACAGAAACATATGTATGCATATAAATATCTATACACATTTACTTATGTATATTTATACATGAAAATAAACACTGTTGAGATACTGAAATATAGGTGCATAAAGGTGTATAATTATAAATGGGAATAACACCAAGAGACAGAAGATGAGCAACATGGATACTAAGAGAGCAAACTAATGTAGAGGATATTCTAACATGTAAGAAAAAGAAATGGACATGGGCAGGACATATAATGAGAAGGACAGACAATACATGGACATTAGGAATAACAGAATCGGTCCCTGCAATAAGTTGTACTTTCTGCAGTATGTGGCAATTTCTGCAATAAGTTGTACTTTCTGCAGTATGATGCAATTTCTGCAATAAGTTGTACTTTCTGCAGTGTTGCACTTTCTGCAATAAGTTGTACTTTCTTCAGTTTGTTGCACTTTCTTCAAAATTTTTGCTATTTTTTCGGTATGTTGTGCTTTATGTAGTATGTTGTGCTCTACGAAGTATGTTACTTTTTCTGCAGTATGTTGCCTTTACTGCAATAAGTTGTATTTTATGCAGTATGTTGTGCACTATGCTGTATGTTGCATTTCTGCAGTGTTACACTTACTGTAACACTATGTTGTTCTTTATGGAGTATGTTGCAAGTTCAGCAGTATGTTGTACACTCTACGGCAGGGGTGGCCAACCTATGGCGCATGCGCCAACAGTGGCGCATTGCACGATTACAAGTGGCGCACTATACCCCAGAGATAATAAAAGATAAAAACATGCCTGCTCATATAGAAATAATACTAATACTAATAATAATACTGATTTCTAGAGAAAAAAAATACAAAAAGAATTTAAGGGGACCGTCCGCTATGTCCTGTATTTTTTCTAATTAATCAAAATACACCATCTCTATATATGTTTTAGAGTTTAGACACATATAATACCTTCATCATATGTAAGTTTCAAGTCATTTGATCAAAAACTTTTTGATCTATTAGCAAAACTCATGATTTTTAAAAAGATGTAGGTACATTTTTCTCCAATAATATGACACCAATTGTCTTGAAAATCATACCATCAAAACTTCCTTATAAACCGAATCGATTTTCCATTTTTGCTTAATTTTTGGTGATTATTACCAAGTGAACATTTTCCACAATTTAGAAAATTTGCCCAAAGTTATGCCTGTTGCTTTGGAACAACATATTTTCATCCATGAAAATGATCAAGCACAAACTGAGGTCGCGACTATCCAATTCAAATCGGAAGAACTGTCTGCTGCTCTCAGTTACTAATTTAACTCCTAATATTATAGATTTAGTGAAAGCAAAGCAAAGTCAAAAGTTTCTTTAAACCTAGCTATGTTTATTTTTCCTGCATGTGAAATTACTTTTCTTTAAAACTACTAATTATGTTCAAATTTTTTATTAGTAGTTTCAGGAAAAACTAATGAATATTATCAATCCAAATTCAAAGTGAAGATAAAATATGTACAGTTTACTTTGTATTCATGTTAAATCTTTTCCTTTACAAATGCTACATCTGTCCACACGATCATTCATATATATATATATATATATATATATATATATATATATATATATATATATATATATATATATATATATATATATTATATATATATACACTGTATATATATATATATATATATATATATATATATATTATATATATACACTGTATATATATATATATATATATATATATATATATATATATATATATATATATATATATATATATATTATATATATATACACTGTATATATATATATATATATATATATATATATATATATATATATATATATATATATATTATATATATATATATATCAAAATGATTATATGTATAATCGCCAAATATGTCCAAATCACCATACTTGAAGGATTGAAAGGGGGTTAAAGTTAGTGTGGCGCATCTGAATTAGAAGTGAAAAAAAATTGGTGCATGGGAAACAAAAGGTTGGCCACCCCTGCTCTACGGTGTTTCAAGGTGTCAAAACCCCAGTGACAGTAGTGCTGTTAATGCACTTTGCATGGTGCACTGAAGGCATTACTTGATTATCTTTGAAATGCTCTTTAGCTATGGCTACATCTGCTTTTTATTCCTGAGCTTTATCAACGTTCCTTCTTCCTGTCTTCCATTTTGCTGTCCAAATTTCACTCTCCTCCCAAGTTAGGACCATGGAGCTTCAGGATACGGCTATTGTTGACTCATTGTGTAAACGTAGCTCACAAGGTCAGTGAGGTTAGAGACCCTACTGTTAAGTATAATGGTTTAAAGGCCACTCCTGAATGGCAGAGGCAAGGGACAGTGGCATTGCCCTAGCAAGTAGGACAATGCCCTAGAGACTGACGATATATATATATGATCAGCGCCCAAGCTCCTCTCCACCCAAGGTAGGACAAGGGAGGGCAGGATAATGGCTGCTGATAACTCAGCAGATAGACCTATAGGCTTCCATTCCTTAGCTCACAAGGATGGTGATTTTGCACACGATAAAGAAACTATCTAGTTTGAGCGAAACTGAAACCCCAGTCCAACAAGCATCAGGCCGGAACGCTTTCACTAGGCCACCAACAGGCTTCAGCGAGGCTCCAATTCACTGACTGCAACTTCTGCAAGTCAGTGAAGGTTCCAGCTTTCTGTTGTATTCATTTCTTAGTAATAACCTGATAGAAAAAGTAATTTATGAAGTTTTATTTTATAGCAAGATTTGAGAGGAAAAGGGTAGGAAAGTTATAGGAATTTGGGGAGAATATCAACCAAGGAACAGACAGATTATACACAAAGGTCTGTGGAAGTGATAGACTATCACCCAATTGAGATGTGGGAATAATAAATGTATCTAGGCTTATATAAACTGTGAAACTGTACATACAACTGAAAAATTCATTTTAGAAACCATCATCAATTACCGAAATATTTCGACCAAACGCTCAAACACCAACAATTCACTTATATTGCATCAGAGATAAACAAAACAACATCGGGTTCTACAAGTCACTCTGAGATAGCGATCTACAGCCTCGGTCTATCCAACAACAAGGCGATTTCATGGAGTGCTTTATTAGACAACTGTTAGGTTTACGTAAGTCCTTTATTTGTTAGCATTTCAACATTTCGCAATTGGATAATACACTTCCTGCATTACTCAACCTGTCAACTGGTATCGGGTATTACTATAAAATACTTACACACACAAAGTACAGAGTTCCATCTGGATATATAATAAGTATTTAAGTACCGTTTCCAGGAGATTCCACTTTCCCATTCTATATATCTTAATTTAATTGCGAATATCACCGTCACTCGAAGAGGGGAGGGTGTCAGTCTGGGCGATATGAATAATTGGGATATAAATCTCATTCAAGAGAGATGACTTTAATGTAAATATTAGGGTATACCTGTGCTATATGGATATTTATGTATGATAATTTAATTATATTTATATCACTGTGAGCGTGAATTGTGCGTATGTGTATACACGATTGTAAAGATATATACATACATACTATACAAACACACACGCACAAAGTAGCCGAAGTCCACACATAAATTGACATGTCTAAGGCCTTTACCTCAAGCCCCATGGCTTGCAATGCATATGAAGATCAAACCATATAAGAAGGGAAAGATAAATGAAAGAAATGGGATAGTCACTGAATGCAGAGACATAAGATAAACTCTAAAAGATTAGATTTATGATGTTCAAGTAATTCTAGAATTACTTGCAGTTTTGAGATCTATTAATTAAGGAAGAAATTTCTATACTCTATGGTATTCATAGTACACTTTCGTGGATGGTATAGTGAAGGATAATCTTCATGCAAAAATTGTCTGCAATATTATACATCCATTACAACTTACAGATATAATCTTCCTTGGCATGAAAATAACTTAATATATAGTAGTCCACATAAGGAAAATTAAAAGATAATGTGTATATGTAGAAATGTTCTACAGTTTCGTCCACCACTTAACCTCTTCTTAGAGCGTTTGTTTTGAGGAAAATAATAATAATAAACTCTCTAAAAACAGGTCTAGTGGTGGACGAAATTGTTTTCCTTATGTGGACTACCATATCTTATACAAATTGTAGAAGGTAGAGGGATATGGAATCTAATAGATATATAAATGAGAAGGATATTAAGCTAATCTGGATGAGATATTTGAAAGTGTACATATTGACTGGGGCCATAATACACGTTATAACTGAAGATCCTTTTTCTCTATCATCAGTTTTATCAGAATGTTAGCACATAACACATCGGTTAAGGCAAAGAAATAACTAGAAGATGACATAACTCATCAGTTAGGCCCAGAAAATTATTAAAGTAACACATAACTCATCAGGTATGTCCATGAAATGACTAAAATAATACATAATATATAAGTCAAGACGAGACAGTGACTAAAATAACACATAACACATCATTAAGGGCAAGAACATGACTTAAGTGACACAAAACACATCAGTTATGGCCAGACCATGACTAAAAGTTCACATAAGACATCAGTTAAGGCAAAAAAGGGAATAAAATACCACATAACACATCAGTTAGGGCAAGAAATTACTAAATAACACATCAGTTAGGGCAAGTAAATGACTAAAACAAGACATACCACATCACTTAGGACAAGAAAGTTACTAAAACAACACATAAAACATCATTTACGGCAATAAAAGTGACTAAAACAACATATAACACATTAGTTAGGGCAAGAAAATTTACTAAACCTCACCAACTGGTCACCTGCTAATGACAGAAGGATAAAATTCCCTTGGATACCACATTAATTTTTGGAGGCAATCCGGATCAAAATCGAAATGCTGGTTATTGTTATTATCATTACGCAATCGATTCATTCACGGTCAGCATATGAAAAAAGGATACCTTGGTCCGTAGATTTGACCAAAATTAGACAATCTTAATTAGCAAGGTCTAGTATTTCTTTTTTCATTGTCAATATATTAACACGCTCCTAGAAAACGAATTATATATATATATATATATATATATATATATATATATATATATATATATATATATATATATATATATATATATATATATATATATATATACATCATCAGTCATTATTTTTAACTGAAGTTTAGCTCCATGGAGAAGCAGCACAAATCACAGTTACATTAATTCTTTAATTGCTGAATTATGGATGAACCTTTACGCAGTAAAACCTCCACAACATTAGTGGTTTCATATTTCTACATTGTGTCCTTCAACCTCTTACACAATCTCATGTGCTCCCTGTATATTGAAGCCTTTCTTATCCAATATATCATTTATGATCAACAAATAACCTCTATCAAGGTTTTCTTCCTTACCGTCCAGCACCTCGAATCATAAAAAATTTCAAATAATTTTTTGCTGCCCATTCTGATTCATCGTTCCCCAATGATGAACCTTCTACCATATTCCATATCAATCATCATCATCATCTCCTCCTACGCCTAATGACTCAAAGGGCCTTGGTTGCATTTCGCCAGTCGTCTCTATTTTGAGCTTTTAATTCAATACTTCTCCATTCATCATCTACTTCGCGTTTCATAGTCCTCAACCATGTAGGCCTGGGTCTTCCAACTCTTCTAGTGCCTTGTGGAGCCCAGCTGAACGTTTGGTGAACTAACCTCTCTTGGAGAGTGCGAAGATCATGTCCAAATCAGCTCTATCTACCCCTCACCATGATCTCAACCATATATGGCATCGAGTAATCTCTCTTATAGTTTCTTTTTTTTCTAATCTTGTCCTGACATTCAACTCCTAATATCCTTCTGAGGCCTTTGTTCTCAAATCTACTAAATCTATTGGAGATTGTTTCGTTGTCATACCATGACTCATGTCCATAGAGTAACACCAATCTCATTAAACTTATATATAATCTGATTTTTATTTGCAACATCAGGCGATGTTATTTCCAAATTTTACTCAACCTAGCCATTGACTGATTCGTTTTTTTCAATCTTTCACTAAACTCCAAATTTCATAATAAAAGCTTCAAACAATTTTCAGTCGATCGATTTTATTTCCATTTCTTTCTTCTACCCTTTGACTCGCCTCTTCTCTCATTTCACCATCATCATATTATAGCTACTCTAAAATAAAAATCAGCTAATTCTGTTCTTCCATATCCATACTAATATTCTTTAGTTCATCTTCCTCGTATTCATATGTTCGAATTACTGTACTTTTGTTCATATATATTTTTGCAAATAATTTCCTTCCTCTTTAGGAATTATTCATTACTGTCCCCCAATAAGCTAAAAATTAGATACAAATTATATCAATTACACATAATACCCATAGCTTCATGCTTACAATCAATGTCTTTTCTCTCACGTCAACCAATCTATACCTATGTTGAACAGCCACAAAGACAAAATAGACCTATCTCTTTGGCTATATACTTACTCCCTCTCATCACTTCCATCATAAACCCTTTCTGTTGCTCTAAAAATTTGTCATAAATTTATGTATTCTAAATATATATCTTCTTTAATAGGTTTCTTTCTATTTTTTTAACGCTTGGTTTCTTACAAAACTGATTTATGACAAACTTCCTTGATTTGCCCCCAATCAATCGCACTGTCACTTGCCTTCGTTTCTGGATCAAAGTCCTGCAAAAAACATTTTCTAGTATACTAAGTAATGTTACACCGCTATACACACACACATTATATATATATATATATATATATATATATATATATATATATATATATATATATATATATATATATATATATATATATATATATATATATATGCGCATACACACGCATAATATGCTTTCCGAGTTGGGATATCTTAACATGGTAAAACAATTTGTGTATCACCCTGATCAGCAAAGGTGTACTAGTCAGGGCAACCTATAGTAGATAGGTTACCTGTGAGCGATCAGACAAAAATCTCCTACTATCACTAATCAGTACTGGCCACCACAGCGTGGTGATGAAAACTGGACAAACCCCAGACATGCATACGGACATGTTTGAGGCTTTTGTCCTGCAGTGAATTAGAAGTGGTATATGTATATGTGTAGTTAGTCTCTCTCTCTCTCTCTCTCTCTCTCTCTCTCTCTCTCTCTCTCTCTCTCACACACACACATAATTAAACAAGTGTTAACATCCAGCTAAACTACATCTTTTTTCTTGCAGCTCGGAGGGGAATAGATTATATAATTTTTTTCTGGGCTGTCGGGAAAAAGGATAACTTTTTTTTTCCAAAAGTTGCGTCATAAATCATTTTTATATATGGATAGAGGAAAAGAAGCATAATTAACTCCTCTGTGTTAAGTCTAATTTTCATCTGCACTTTTCCTTATGAAATATATGAATGGGATGAAGTAATGGATGGAAGTGTGTATTCTGTAAAGTTAATGATGAATAATGAGCAATTCTATATTTTAATAATGGATTACATTTTAATTTCATAAGCTCTGTTATTTTTATCATAAATAGTAGTTGAAGTAGCAAAAATAGTAGTACCATTCACTTTAGCCTTAAATTAATATAATCATATTCTAATTCTTCCAAAAATGTAAATTTATAATTAGAGTGACAATAACTGGAAAAACTAGTGCAACATATAATTAAATAATTACCAGTGTATGGTATAATAATAATAATAATAATAATAATAGTAATAATAATAATAATAATAATAATAGCAACAACTACAACCACAACAACAACAACAACAACAACAATAACAACTACAACAACAATTATAATAATAATAATAGCTACAACAACAACAACAACAATAACACCAACAACAACAACAACAACAACAACTACAAAAATAATGATAATAATAATAACAACAACAACAACAACAACAGCATCAACAATAATAATAATAAAAGTAATAGCAACAACTAATACTACAATAATAATAATAATAATAATAATAATAATAATAATAATAATTAAAAACCCATTTCAACAATGTCTGCATCAAATTCATAAATTTAAATTGAAAAGTATAAATGAATAAAAAAATACATTTAATTAGATCTCATCGAGACAACCTAATTACCTCACTTCTCCACTGCTCGTTTATAAACAAGATATATCAATGTCCTCAAAATGGAATACAAAATAAAAAGACTTTTCATGTCAGCGAGGAAAAATTACCGGATATATTCTCTCTGGAATTTACATAAAAAAAAACGGTTTTTCTGCTTCTCAAGAATTGCATGATTGAGAGAGAGAGAGAGAGAGAGAGAGAGAGAGAGAGAGAGAGAGAGAGAGAGAGAGAGAGAGAGAGAGAGAGAGAGAGAGAGAGAGTATCCTTCAAATGGAGAGTGAGACAGGGAAATGGAAGTAAATAGTAGTATTAAGTTGTACTACAAAGGAGAGAGAGAGAGAGAGAGAGAGAGAGAGAGAGAGAGAGAGATTTTAGTTCAAATACGACTATGAAGATATCGCTACTAATTTAGACATTTTTATGACTTTTAAAAAATTTCTATTCTAATGAATAATTTGTCTTCAACCTCTGACACACACTAAACAAAACCGAAGTTTAGAATTTCAAGTCATCATTCCAATCAAAATTCCCTTTTCTTCATCAAGACGACAGGAAGGGTAGTTCTAGCTAAATGTAACTTATCTACACCCCTCATAATCAAATAAAGCAAAGAGAAATAGGGAGTAGAGACAGAAACAAAATCTCTTTAAACAGGTTTTAAAATAAAATGATACTCAAAAATTTATCCCTACATTATTGTGTGACAAAAAACAAATATACTGAAGTTTCTAGCCCTCTGCAAAAAAGAAAAAAAAAAAAAAAAAAAGGCCTCAGGCTTGTCCGTAATCACTTCTAGGGTTAGTAAAGTTTATCATCATGCTCTCCAGTATGGATTGGTAATGATTGAAGATTTTAATCTGATGGCTCACCGCAAACCAACCTAGTATGGGTGGTCTTGACTAGCACAACTTTGATGACCGTGGCAATACGCAAACCTTTCTACCAGGTTTAGTATCTCCACCTACAAAGTTGGTTAACTATCTAATAAGTACATATATCTAGGATGAAATTATTTCATAAAAAGAGACGAAAAAAAACTACATTGAATTAATGAGAGAAAATTATAACAAACTCTCTGAAATAAATTTAAAATTTGACAATGACTAAACTGTATCCCTTCAAGGAGATACGCAACTTCCCAGATCCTAAAGAGGATCTAAATTTGGAACTTTTTCGTATTCCATCGGTCCTGGTTTTGGGAGAGTCACTAATGACAGCCTAAGCTATGTCCGTCCATTTATGGCAGATGAACTAAGAAGGATTATTCCTTAGAATACATCCTAAGTAGCTCTGAGAAGTAAGATTTTTTTTAAGGGGGGGGGGGGGGGTTAATTGAAGACGACATAAGGCTATACTGGACTAACCATAGAAAGAGAGAGAGAGAGAGAGGAAGGAGAGAGAGAGATGAGAGAAGAGAGAGAGAGAGAGAGACAGACAGACAGAGACAGAGAGCGAAAGAGAGATTTTGTATATATTCCTAACAACACAGGAGAAAGGTATTGTGTAATATTGATTAAAATAGGTTCTTGTAATATATAGATGTGAAAATTATATTTGACAGAATAAATAGAAAAGAACCTCGAGAGAGAGAGAGAGAGAGAGAGAGAGAGAGAGAGAGAGAGAGGAGAGAGAGAGAGAGAGGAGAGAGAGAGAGAGAGAGATATTTGCTATATATTCCGAACAAGAAAGGTGAAAGGTATTGTGTAATATTGACCAAACAGGTAGCTGTAAAATACTTAGGAGAGAGAGAGAGAGAGAGAGAGAGAGAGAGAGAGAGAGAGGAGAGAGAGAGAGAGAGAGAGAGAGAATGATCCAAAACCTACAATACATTACCCACAAGTCTTATCAAAACCTATCCAAACATGTTCTGAACCCAAACACGGGAGATAAACAAACTTTGAGTATGTAAGCTGGCCAATGTAAACACGTGATAGCGCTGGCTTTGGTAAATCGGAATATTGACTCCAATCATTGTTGATGAAAACAGAAGTTTTAACAAATTAGGCGAAACGATGAATTATCTTTGCATTTTTGATTAAACACTTCTCTCTCTCTCTCTCTCTCTCTCTCTCTCTCTCTCTCTCTCCTCTCTCTCTCTCTCCTCATCTATGATAATCTAGCCTTCCTTTTTAAATAGTATTTGATTATAAATTCTCTCTCTCTCTCTCTCTCTCTCTCTCTCTCTCTCTCTCTCTCTCTCTCTCTCTCTCTCTCAAATCTACATTCTATTCATATAAAATGTCAACATATACTGTTTTTATTCCCTGTACGTTTTAAAGATTATTTCCCCCTAAGCACAAAGGCTTTGGAATGCTATATCAGTTTCTTTTTTCCTCTTTTAAGCTTGTGTACATCAAGCCTGGTCAAGAAACGGACTGGAGTCTTCACATACCACAAAAGCAAAGCTCTCTAAATCTATCAATCTCCCAACGAGCCTGGGCAAGACATGGACCGGAGTTCTAGTTTATGAAATAGAAGAATACTGGATTGAAATATTTTCGACTGATTAAGCATTGGCTTCATTCAGGAGTAAAATTAACTTAGTTAAACATATAACACTAGCTCGCACTCTTGCGTTCCTAGGATATGAAGATCCAGCTCTTTGCAAAAGATTTCTTCCAGCGGTTTCTAAGATATTTTTTTTTTTCATCTACCTCATAAATAGCCCTTCTGGATTATAGACTCCTTTCAACTGGCTTATTCTATTCGATCTATTCCACAGGACCAAACCACCTCTATATATACTGACCCGCCTATTTAAAGAGTATTCTAGAAGTTTTATCCCAGCTATGACCAGGTTTCGGAAGGATCTCCCTAATCATGCAGATGGAACGTTGGAACTTCAGAAGTTTAAACTTGAAGCAAATGTTTTTTTTTTTTTTTTTTTTTTTTTTTTCTATGATGAACAGGCTGACATAAGTATCTCTTGATAGTTTACATATGGCAGACCTATTCTAACGTTGTTACTGATAATGAAATATTTTATATTAATTATTCATTACTTTTCTTGCATTTTATTTATTTCCTTGTTTCCTTTCCTCACTGCGCTATTTTCACTGGTGGAGCCGATGGGCTTACAGCCTCCTGCTTTTCCATCTAGGGCTGTAGCTTAGCTAGTAATAGTAGTGATAGTAATAGTTTACTCCACATTTCTCACTTCCAATACTTTTATAAGTATGTTAAACAAAAATACTCAGATATATTTATCATTTGAAAAAAGTATCATTCGCATCATTATTAACTAAATATTTCTAGAAAAAACTAAAAATTGAGAACGTAACAGATATCACAAATCATATACTCGGAAAGATGTCAATATTCGTTCGAAATATACAAATCCCTAAATCAGAAGGCATTATTAGATGATTCAAAGTTTATACATTTTGATATAATTTCACGCTTGGCGATTAAACTTTTATGTGGCTCGTGAAAAAGTCATAAAGTCGAATATCCAGCCAATTATGATCTCCTTCATTCTATTCTGCTATCCCTCACCCCCTCCCCCCCCAACCTGACCCCCTTATCCAGCTGTTCAATTGCAATAAAAAATAATTCTGAATTTATGGGTATGAATGTGATAGCCTTTAGTGATGTTATAGTATATTTGCTTTGCAATAATAATAATAATAATAATAATAATAATAATAATAATAATATTAATAATAATAATAATAATAATATCATGCCTTATAATATGCCATCTTTGCGTATCTTTGTCTATAGAATTTGCCACAATTTTTTTTTTTTTTTCAGACATATTTACTCAAAATGCCGCTCTAAATCAGAGCACCTGCAAACTCTACCAAATTCTATTTTACATATTGCGTTAACAAAATACTAAACCCAACAGTCTCTCTATCTCTATAAAGTCTAGCCTTTGCCTAGCTCTTTCCCACTCCTGCTCTATACTGCATAGAGTATATACTCTGTAACTCCATTTTCTCTAGACTACACCAGCCCCGAGCGTTATGATAGATCTGGACTCAAATTTTATAATCTTAGTAACTACGTCTCAGAGGTCCCAGACTTTATTGGCCTGGGTAGGGGAGACAGGATAGGTGGTCCTACACCCCGAAGGATGTCTTGGGAGGCATACTGGAGTGGGCAGGACCCTCTAGGAGTCTAGGGCGTAAGTAGGCGGAGGTGAAGTAGCTCGTAAAACGTTATAACAAGCCATAATTTTTAGATTTTGATCTTGCTTCCTCTCTTTATTTCCAGTCGTCTTGAAGGTATTCCAGCAAAATCGGTTGTTGCAGAATACCGAGCCTTCATTCCAGGCTTCCGGAGGGAATAATATACTGGAATATATTAATGTTTTATTGTTGTTTTATTCCCATATGATAGTTCATAGAAGTGGATAAATGTTTTTTATATATATTAGTTTTTCCAGGTTATGCAGTTTTCCCAGGATTCCAGGAACAGTTGAAGAATTAGAATTTGTTTTTAAAAAACTCAATGTTCCTATAATTTCATAGTAAGTTATACTGTAAAAAGTACATTAATATCTAAATTCAAAGACCCTTTATCTATTTTGAGGATTAATTGTTATTCCAATTCCAAAATAATATTCATTGATATAAAATAATAATAATAATAATAATAATAATAATAATAATAATAATAATAATAATAATAATAATAATAATAATGATAATAATACTAATAATAATAATAATAATAATAATAATAATAATAATAATAATATTAATAACTAAATTTCAAGGCATTTCATTTGCTTTTCTCTCGACAATTGCGCATATGATCATATTCCAATTGTCCCATGAATTAACGAGATTACAATTAGTTGACAAGGTATTGTCAGACAAAGTGTAGTCCCAATGGTATATGACATACCAATGATTGAGAGAGAGAGAGAGAGAGAGAGAGAGAGAGAGAGAGAAGAGAGAGAGAGAGAGAGAGAGAGAGAAGAGAGAGAGAGAGAGAGAGAGAGAGAGAGAACATATCTATAGATAGGCTACCTCTTTTCGTGAGAGAGAATATCTTTATAGATACGTAGTTCCAGTTGGTTGGAAGAACGTTCTAAAAAATTTCATGGAATAATTATCAGTATAGACACGTTAGAAACCTACTCTTATTTCTTAGTAAGATTTGAAGGAGTAAATATATGCTTAGTTGCTGAAGTATATAATTGTTACACAGGTTTTAATGTATTATTCAGAGTTGCAGGAAAAAATAATATTATATTGAGATAATCCAATGCTCATATAATTACAAATTATTGTTGATAACTCAAAAAGTTTGGAAGCGCAGAATATATAAAAGCCTTTTTAAAGGGGATACCTAAAAGTTTAGAAATGATTAATGTTTTGTAGTCTGTAGTTATACTATTTCAATGTTTGCTTAAATCAACAAGCAAAAGATCTAAATGAATTATGTAGTCTAACTCTAAGATGTCTATGTTGTGAAACACTTATGATTAATATGTTATTAAATGACATTGTTAGATTTTCTAGTTATATTTCAATATCATCTATTCTAATAGCAAAGCATACCCAACCCGTCAAAAATGGCGGCTACATATTTAGATTCATATACACACACACTCACTCACAGATTCAACACTCCCTAGCCCCTTCCCCTTTCCTAACTATAACACAGCAGTTACGGCAATTTCCGGGAGATTATGATTTTCCAGTGTACCTCTCGGGGTACTCCCTCTCCTCAGGTTATGACTACTGCTTCTCCCTTGCCGAAGAACAGGGAGAGACAAAGTAGTTATATATCTGGCTATGCTGATGAAAATAATATATATATAAATATATATATATATATATATATAAATATATATATATATATATATATATTATATATATATATATATAAATATATATATATATATATATATAAACACACACACACACATATATATATATATATATATATATATAAACACACACACACACACATATATATATATATATAATATATATATATATATATATATATATGTATATATATATATATATATATATATATATATATATATATATATATATATATATATATAGCCAGTCACTTGGTCGTTATTATATATGTGGAGATGTTAACATTCTTTTTCTCATTCTATCTAATCCGAGTAATATTTTATTTAGATCTCTCTCTCTCTCTCTCTCTCTCTCTCTCTCTCTCTCTCTCTCTCTCTCTCTCTCTCTCTCTCTCTCTCTCTCTCTCCGATTTCCTTTTCATAATCTCCATTGCATTCTGATTTTCAATTCCGTCTCTCGCAAGCTATCTATGTTTTCTTAATAGTGTCTTCTAATCTCTTTTGATTTTTTTTATCTTTTCCAGTTATTACTAATTCAAATTCCCTTCTGATTCTCTCCCCTTTTCTTTCTATTTTCGTCTTTGCTTATTGTTTCATCACTCCTTTTCGATTTTGGATTTTAGAATATCACTTTATATAAATTGTTCGTGATTTTAATGCTCACCATAGGGAGTGGTTAAGTTCTATCTCTCCTACCGATCGCCATGGCTTAAGAGCTTTCGACTTTGCCTCTGAATCAGGCTGTGAGCAAATCATAAATGAAGCTACTCACAGGTCTGGTAATTGCTTGGACCTCGTATACACTGCCTCCCCTGGCGTTATAACTAGTAAGGTTGGTTCTCCAGTTGGGACATCTGATCATGCCTGGATTTCATTATTAGTGAAGACTGAGCAGCCTGTCCCTGATATATCATATTCTTGTAAAATTTATATAAAATCCCAAGCAGACTAGAATGGGAGTTTGCATGATCTTTTGTGCTTGAATTGGTCACAATTATATAATAGTGTAGATCCTGTTGTCCCTTTGAATGAGAATCTAGTCAACATAATTGATAGGCGTATCCCTTCTCGTGTGCTAAGGTACCGAGTGAAGGACAAACCGTGGTTCAATGATGATTGTAGACGTGCTTATTTGGAGAAGCAGGAGGCCTATCACCTTTGGAAGGGTAACAGATCAGATTTGACCTGGAACAACTACACTCAGCTTCAAACTTTTGCTCAGCGAGTTTATGCCTCAATTGAAAAGGAGTACAGTTTAACCATAAAAGAAACACTTTCTGGTACAACTCAGGAACATAAATGGTGGTCTACAGTTAAATCTGCACTCTTTGGTGTAGATGCAACAGTTCCTCCTTTACTTAAACCAGATGGCTCAGTCACTCACTGTCCAAACGAAAAGGTAACCTTTTTGGCTGATGTTTTTGACAGTAAACAGAGTAATGAAAAACTTGTACTTCCTCATTCCTGTTTTCCTGAGGCTAAACTAACTAGTTTAGCTTTTCGATCTCGTGAGGTTAAAGCTCTGTTGGTGGACCTTGATGCTTATGGAGGTGTAGACCCAAAAGGTATTTTTCCTTTGTTTTTTTAAAGACAGCAGATTTCTTAGCTCCAAAGTTATCTGTTATTTTGCGCAAGTTAGCAAGAAGAGGAGCTTTTAGCACTTGTTGGATAATTGGTAATGTTACTCCTCTATGTAAATGTGTTTGTGGTAGCTCAAGTCCCACTGATTACCTCCCAATTTCCATAACTCCCATATTATCTAAAGTTTTTGAACGTCTTCTGGCAAAACGTCTTAATAGGTTTGCTGAAGGTAATCATGTGATGCCCTTCTTACAATCTGCAATGCTGTACAGAAATCCCCTGATTGTGGTCAGGAAGTTCGTATGATTGGCCTTGATTTTAATGCTGCCTTTGACTGTGTTAATCATGAGGCCCTTGTTTTCAAACTGAAACAGTTGGGAGTGGGTGGGTCGTTTCTTAGCATTATTATTGATTTTTTAAGTAATAGATCTCAAAGAGTTGTTGTTGATGGGCACCATAGTGATTATAGGAATGTGATATCTGGTGTTCCACAGGGTAGTGTTCTTGGCCCATTACTTTTCATACTATATACACATGACATGTGGTTTGACCTAGAAAACAAGCTTGTTGCATATGCAGATGATGCAACTCTCTTTGCATCAATTCCATCCCCTGAATGTAGATCTGGGGTTGGTGAATCCCTTAATAGAGATTTAGCTAGAATTAGTGCATGGTGCAAATTATGGGGTATGAAGTTGAATCCTAACAAAACTCAAAGTATGATTGTAAGTAGGTCAAGGACGGTGGCTCCTCAACATCCGGATCTCAGTATTGATAATGTTTCTTTAAATTTGTATGACTTTCAAAATTTTAGGTGTGATTCTCGACAGCAAATTTACTTTTGAGAAACATATAAGGTCTGTGTCTTCTTCAATTGCACAAAAAATAGGCTTATTGAGAAAGTCTTTCAAGATTTTCGGTGATCAATCTGTTCTGAAGAAGTGTTTTAATTATTTCATTCTACCTTGTTTTGAGTATTGTTCTCCTGTCTGGTCTTCAGCTGCTGATTCTCATATTAATTTGTTGGACAGAACCTTACGGTCTATTAAATTTCTTATTTCTGATCTACAGTAGATATTAATCTCTGGCACCGTCGTTCAATTAGTTCATCATGCATGTTGCATAACATTTTTCATAACTCTGACCCTCCTTTACATTCAGATCTCCCTGGACAATTCTATCCTGTTCATAATACTAGGCAGGCAGTTCTCCATCATGAGGCTCAATACTACGCAGTACTCTAGAAGTTTTATTCCAGCTGTTACCAAGTTGTGGAATGATCTTCCTAATCAGGTAGTTGAATCAGTAAAACTTCAAAAGTTCAAAGTTGGAGCAAATGCTTTTTTATCCACCAGGCGGACATGAGTCTTTTTATAGTTTATTTATGACATATTTGTTTTTGATGTTATTAATAGTTTATATATGACATGTCTGTTTTGTCGTTGTTACTATTTTTTAGAATGATTTATTTTTAATTTGCTCTCTTCATTTTATTATTTCCTTATTTCCTTTCCTCACTGGGTTATTTTTCCCTGTTGGAGCCTCTGGGCTTATAGCATCTTGCTTTTCCAACTAGGGTTGTAGCTTGGATAGGGATAATATATATATATATATATATATATATATATATATATATATATATATATATACATACATATATATATATATATATATATATATATATATATATATATATACACATTCATATATATATATATATATATATATATATATATATATATATATATATATATATATATATATATATATATACACATTCATATATATATATATATATATATATATATATATATATATATATATATATATATATATATATATATATATATATATATGAATATAATTATTTATCAGTCTAGTCCGTATTCTCTCAACTTCTATTTATTTACCTTTCTCCACTCCGTATGTATTTCTTTTCACCCATCATCTCATCCCATTCTCCCTTCCTTTCCCTTAACATATTCTCTCTCTCTCTCTCTCTCTCTCTCTCTCTCTCTCTCTCTCTCTCTCTCTCTCTGTCTCTCTCTCTCTCTCTCTCTCTCTCTCTCTCTCTCTCTTGATAGATGAAAGAGTAATCCTTATTGAGTCCTTGAGGAAGACAGGCGTGAAATCATAAAACGATCAAGACATCGGCAAATAACAAGACACCTTTTTTCTTCCTCGTCTGCTTTAAATTCTTTTCCTCGAGAGAGGTAACTCACAGAGGAGGTATTAACTGCATTACGGGGGTACTTGGTTTGCTCCTTACTACATTATGTGTTATTAATTGTTTCCATAAGAGACTGTTTTTATCAAATTTCTCTTCAAAGGTAAACTGTTAAAAATTTGCATTGGAAAAACGGTAAATGCCTTGCACCGCTTACTCAAGGATTTTTACCGTTTTAAAAATGGATATATTGACGTAAAGGAGTGATATTACGCTCACAGACCAGTAAAAGGTTATAACAAATTAAGGTAAAATTACGGCCGTCTGAATTTTATTGAAATACGGCTGATAACAGCATGTTTTCAAAGATAATTTTCGATTAAAATTTCGCGTTTTTTTTAACAGTGTAATTCTAAGTGAGATGAGATTGTAACGTGTTTTCAAAATTATAAGTTTTTATTATTGCCATTAAAGGTTTAAAGTTTAAAAGTGCAAAGACAAGTGACAGTGACAATGCCCAGCAACACATTCCTAAGCTATGACCAAGGAACACCAGGTAATGGCTGTTGATAACTCAACTGGTAGACCTATAGGTTCTCCCAAACACACTTTCCTTACCTCACAAGGATGGTGAAGTTGCAGACACTATAAGAATCTATAAAGCTTGAGCAGGACTCGAACCCTAGTCAGGTAGATTGCAAAACAGGAGCATTTCCAATATTTCCTTATTAAGGATACTTATAAGCAAATTTCCTTACTCACCTTATACCTCACAAGAGTGCTTTCTATACCCGAGGATGTAAGGATGGCAGAGAACTTTAAATCATTCATTCTATACGCAAGATCTTGTTATTAAATTATCAATCGTGTTTCCAGTGTAACCATATGCTGCTTGCACCAGACGGCTGAAGTTTGGTGAAAGGGAGGAATGATTACCTTCACCCTACTCTTCTCTTTTATTACGGCTTAGGGTTAGAAGCGCATGCGTAAACCCGATGAATGGGAATAGAAGGGTGACTAGCTTGTCCTAAACCAGCCCCATCTAACATAAAATGATCCTATGCCGCCAGAGGCACCGCCAACAATAATTGTGGTAGCCTATAGGAAAGGTCCCTGCCTGGTGATCTGCTGGTTTCTGGCTCGAAACCCCCTTGAGTTCGATAGTGTCTGCAAGCTCACAATCCTTTTGGGGAGCCTATATGTCTACCTGCTGAGTCATCAGCAGCCATTGTCCTGACCTCTGTGGTCCTAGCTTGGATGGAGAAGGGGGCTTGGGCGCTGGTCATATGTATATATGGTCAGTCTCTAGGGCGTTGTCATTGTCCCTTACCTCGGCCATTTATGAGCGACCTTTGAACCTTTAAATCCAAAATATTAACCCTGGCAGTGGTGTTGGTTTAATTCCTTAACCCAAACAACATATCCAGAAAAGGGCATCATGACCAGGCACCCAGTACATACACCACGTATATTACATAGCTAGAGATTCACTGTGTATATAGTTAGCTGTCGTTGGTTATGGGACCACTGCTGCACCATAATTACTAAAAATTAGCTTCCCAGATAGTAATGGACCCTCATTAAATACTCTGGACCAATAACACCAGTTGCAGAACTGCTTCTATCAGTTGACCCAAAGTCCTAACAAATTCATCCTTACTCCTCGAAAAACATCATCAAGAGACCCCATTACATAGCCAAGATCAAAAATACCAGTTGTGATACTTAACTTCAAAGTGTTGGAAAATCCTAAAAGAAAATTAGTCACTCTGAACGTAGTACTTTTCCTTGGCCCCAGATAGAAACAAAGTGATGTTCACAGGTAGCCAAGCTCTACCACATGTTTGCCTATCTACGGGAGGTGTTTTCCCATTGAATGGGGACTCCCGAAACTAGCATTATTTAAGTTAATCTCAACAACAACGAATGCTGACGTTTCTTGTCCACGGCAGGAAAAAAGGCTTATGACATGTCCTTACTTATGTCTGTTGTATGACTAGTTTCCATCATTACGCTAGCCAGTGTGCATTGGTAATGGTGTGAGACTTTAGCATAATCATTCACAGCAAACCATCATAGTAAGGGTACCCATGACTAGTACAGCTCTGTTGATTATGGCGATAGACAATTACTTTCCCAACGTTAAGGTATCCCCACTCAGAAAAAAATGTTATTTAAATACACTATGATAGATATTTTTTTGACAGTGCAGTAACAATTCCGTTCTTTATTTGGTTCTATTCCAGCTTTGTCTTTACATGAGGGTGATTTTTATAATCAATAATTTTTTTATGCATTTCTTTGTGTAAGTTCAAACATCCTCTATCCTTCTGAAGGGTAACTCCACAGCATCCACTTCCTTTTTGGTTGACTAACAATTTCCTTGGTCGAATAAATATATTTTTTTTTCAATGCATGATCTCAAAACACACTTTTTTGGGGAGAAAATCCTATAATCTCTCCCATATGATTGACGCATTCCAGCTTTCGTTCTACGGATGCAGTACCTCTTACTCCATATCCTAGTGCACCCAGCAATCGCCTTCCAGGCATTACAAGAAGAGAGGGAGTGAATAATTCGCACCGCAGTGCCAAAGACACGGCAGAGATATTACGCATATTAAGTCTCCTACCTGAGTTAATGCACCTATGAAAACAGCATGAAGATGGTCTTAAACTTCTTCATAAACCGGGTTGGAAAGTGACTTAAAGTCAGATTTGGTATGAACTGAGCAGTGTTATTGTGCAATTCCAGTGACGTCTCATTCGTTTGATGTTACAAGGAATGTGTTGGATTTGTTTGTTTATTGTAATATTATATTACGTCGTTTGCCATTCTGATGCAAGTGACTGTACAAGTCTCTCTTTATCATTTACTTTACGAGTAGATTATCTTTTCATAATAAATCTAACTGAATTATGGATTAACAAGTATATATTCATGCACTAGTGTATAAAAAATTACTTAGATAAACATAGTACACACTAAATATTTGCAAAAAAAATATACTTAAACATACCTATACATACTTAATCCCAGACACACATGCACACACACAAACACACACACACACACACACACACACATATATATATATATATATATATATATATATATATATATATATATATATATATATATATATATATATATATATATATATATATATATATATACATGTATATACTGTATATATGCGCTATATAATTATATATGAATATATTTATAATATAAATTTATATGTATTGACATACACATACGTATAAACACAGATATATATATATATATATATATATATATATATATATATATATATATATATATATATATATATATATATATATATATATATATATATATATTGTTATTCCTGGCAGTCATCGCGCCACCTTTCTCAAACTAAAGAAACTGCCAGCAAGGACCAGTCGAATTCCCACCCGTGTTGGGACCCTACACACAGCCTCACCCTCCCCCCCCCCTCCAACCATCCTATAGCAGTATATTCCCCTGAGGTCTAATTCCAGACATCTTCAAGGCACGTGGCCGTTAAAACGCCGCCACAAAGGATCCGGGAGAAGTCACGAGGCCTATTGATGGGGTTGTCGGGACACGTGACAAGGCCTGACCAATGGGACAACGATCAGGCTAATTACCCACCCCACCCCACTTCGGGGCAAAGGGAGGTTTAGTCAACCAAGGAGCAGCTGGGCATCCTTCTTCGCTAAATCAACTGCCGTGAGAGTACCATCACCTCTCTTCGCTCTCAAGACTAAAGGGAGAGCAGGACCTGTGAAACATCCTCCATAATGGAGGAAAGAGTCCTTTTTATCAAGGTAAGGTGTCTGTACATTGAGATCCTCATCATCACTACCCAACCTTCCATCCCTTCCTTATCACATCCCATTTTTTCCTTTTATCCTTTAAAGAAAGATCCTACCCACTGAACCTGTTTATCCTATTCCTTATGTCCCAACCACAGGTGCCGTTTGCTCCTAACATTAATTAATTCACCCTGTGACAGTGTTGATTCCCCCGTGTAGTGTTTAAATTCCTAATTTTGCACTTTTATTTAATTTACTTAAAGGTTTTAACCACACGACTTCATCGTGTTCCCGGCCTGTAGAAGTAAGTGTTCGGTTAATAATTTAATTTTTTTCCCTTTCCAAGGAATGTGATTGCTGTGCTTAATCATCATCCACGGTCCATCCAACTCCACGGGAAGCACCTCGTGGCCTAAATCAAAATATAGTTATCTGTTGTGCACCCTTTTTATTAATTTTTATTTAAATACTATAAATATATCTATTTTGTCAGTATTTCTTGTTTTATTGCTGACTGGTGACCTTCCCATCATTCTTTTCCTTTGTTAGTGCCCTAAGTTCCTTAAGCAGAGCTGGACTCACAAACAGGGGCGCGTAACAAATTGGTGACCTTGCCAGGGTTCGCGAAGACAAAATTTCCAATCTTTTTTATTAACATAATATTCCCCCCCTTTTCTGTCTCTAGCGACTTGACGAATGTCAATTTCATTTAAAGTAAATTCTTTTATCACTGGAGTTGGAACCGTGGGAGAAAACAGCCAAAGCATTTTATTTTTATTGTTAAAATCTTACTTATTTGTGTGCGAAAACTTTTGTTTTTAAGAACCACTTGGTAAGCTTCAGTTCCATTATTCACCAGGATAGCCAACTGTCAGTGGCGTGTTTACCTTTTGTTTATTATCGCAGTGATTAACAGATTAACAAGTATCAAATATATTGTGCAGTGAGTGAATATTTCATTTTAAGTTGATAATAAGTCAAGTGAAATTTACGAAATTTTCGGAATAAACGTGGCCGGCTAAGCACGAGTTGATTTCCAGTGAGGTATATTTCCTGTGTTAGGTAATGGTAAGAACACGCATTCCTTGTTATTCAGATTTTCTTTTGATAGTTAGTGATATGTAATTTAATTTTGTAATATTTCGTGGGATAAATTTTATGAGCAGGATTTAAAAGTGATAATTTTCGGACGATTGTGTTAAAATTGTTAACCTAGAGATAAAGGATTTACGATATCACATTCAATTTCATTTTTTTCTGTCAGAGTATATGATCATTTAGATAAAACCTACTTCTTAAATTCCTTTTTTTTTTTTTTTTTTGTTAAAGGGAAAATATGTAATGGGGTTGATTTTCTTAGCGAGGCATTAAGCAAAATCAGTGATATTGTTTGTTTTATTTAATTTATTATAGTTTAAGTATAAATACAAACTTTGCTTTAAATCACAGAGTAGCAAGTGGTGGTGTTGCAAGAACGCACCCACACATTTTTACAAATCCATTTTTTTTGTCTACCATAGAGGATCCCTCATAGGTGTGTTTCCATTTTTTTAATGTCTAGAATAGAGGGTCACCCATAGTTGTGATTCCATTGATTTTATTACTAGCCTAGAGGGTCACACATCGCTGAGATTCCATTTTTTTTATGACTAGCATAGAGGGTCGCACATCGTGGAGATTCCATTTTTTTATGTCTAGCATAGAGGGTCACACATTGTGGAGATTCCCTTTTTTAAAGACTAGAATAGAGGGTCTAACATCGTGGAGATTCCATTTTTTATGTATAGTATCGAGGGTCACACATCGTGGAGATTCCATTTGTTATTTTTATGTCTAGCATAGAGGGTCACACATCGTGGAGATTCCATTTGTTATTTTTATGTCTAGCATAGAGGGTCACACATCGTGGAGATTTCATTTTTTTTTATGACTGGCATAGAGTGACACACATCGTAGAGATTCCATTTTTTTATGACTAGCATAGAGGGTCAAACATCATGGAGAATCCATTTTTTTTTTGACTAGCATAGAGGGGCACACATCGTGGAGATTCCATTTTCTTATGACTAGCATAGAGGGTCACACATCGTGGAGATTTCATTTTTTTTATGACGAGCATAGTGTCACACATCGTGGAGATTTCATTTTTTTTATGACTAGCCTAGAGGGTCAAATATCATGGAGATTCCATTTTTTTTTTGACTAGCATAGAGGGTCACACAACGTGGAGATTCCAATATTTTTATGACTAGCATGGGGGTCACCCATTGTGGAGATTCCATTTTTTATGACTAGCATAGAGGGTCACATATCGTGGAGATTCCATTTTTTTTATGTCTAGCATAGAGGGTCACACATCGTGGAGATTCCATTTTATTTATGACTAGCATAGGGGGTCACACATCGTGAAGATTCCATTTTTTATGTCTAGCATAGAGGGTCACACATCGTGGAGACTCCATTTGTTTTTTTATGTCTAGCATAGAGGGTCACACATCGTGGAGATTCCATTTTTTATGACTAGCATAGAGGGTCACATATCGCGGAGATTCCATGTGTTTTTTTTGTGTGTAGCATAGCGGGTCACACATCGTGGAGATTCCCTTTTTCTTATGACAATCATAGAGGTTCACCCATATTTGTGATTCCATTTTTCCTATGACTATCATAGAGGTTCATCCATAGTTGTGATTCGAGTTTGTTTTTTATATCATAGAGGTTCACCCATAGTTGTGATTCCATTTTTCTTATGACTATCATAGAGGTTCACCCAGAATTGTGATTCCATTTTTTTTATGACTAGCATAGAGGGTCACCCATAGCTGAGATTCCATTTTTCTTATGACTACCATAGAGGTTCACCCATAGTTGTGATTCCATTTTATTTTATGACCAGCATAGAGGTTCCCCTATGGTTGTGATTCCATTTTTCTTATGTCTAGCACATAGGGTCACCTCTGGTTGTGATTCCCTTTTATTTTGTCTAGCATAGATGGTCACCCATAGTTGTGATTCAATTTTTACTTTGTCTAGCATAGAGGGTTCCCCCATTGTTGCGATTCCATTTTTTTATGAGTAGCATAGAGGTTCACCCGTTGTTGTGATTCCATTTTTTTTATGACTAGCATAGAGGTTCACCCATAGTTGCGATTCCCTTTTTTTATGACTAGCATAGAGGTTCACCCATATTTGTGATTCCATTTTTATTATGACTGCCATAATAGTTCACCCATAGTTGTGATTCCATTTTTTTTATGACTAGCATAGAGGGTCACCCATAGTTGTGATTCCCGTATTTTCATGTCTGGCATATAGGGTCACCCATAGTTGTGATTCTATTTTATTTTGTCTAGCATAGAGGGTCACCCATAGTTGTGATTCCATTTTTTATTGTCTAGCACAGTTGTTATATATATTGTTACTTGCTTTGGACGCATTGCAACTAAACAGCCTACGCACCCACCCATTGGCATGCTCCCTGTTTTTCAAGTTAGGCTCCTGTTCAATTACTTGCGAGGCTTTTTATTTAGTGATAGGTCTTTCCTGAGAGGGAGTTTTTACAGCCATGGTGTATTTTGCCCAGCTCCATCTTTATCTTTTACTCCGGGAGACTCTTGCATTGGCTAGAGCGTCTCCCATCCGTGTAATTTCTTGCACGGTCAACATCTTACCTTGTGCTGTTGAGTTTGATATGGTCGCTGTCTCCACAAGAAATTAGCAAAATGACTGCTGCTGAAATCAGTGTGTTTATGGATTTGGCAGAACGACAAGGCTATGAGGGAGAGGCATTGCGAACGTATGTGCGGGAACTCACGGATAAAGCCAGTGCCCGGAGAAGAACGGAGCAAGAAAGGAAGCGGTATGCCAGAGAAAAAGAGAGATGAGAGAGAGAGAAGGAGCATGAATTAAAAATGCAGGAGATGGACACCCGATTGGCACAGCTCAATCACTCGCCACCTCAACCCAAAGTTGCCAAAGTCCAGCCGGACAATCGCAGGAGGATCCATTTCATTGAAGTGTTCACCAAGGAACTCCCTACGGCGGAGTTCAAGGCAACCACGTCCCAGCTTAGTAAGAAGTGTGGACTAGGGGCAATGAGCAACATCGGACATGAGGGCTACGACCTGCTCTTGGGTCACTAGCCCGTGAAGGGCGTACAGCGAGTGCCCCTCAGATGCATGAAGGCTGCCAAGCCGGAGCACAAAACAGCGAGGATGCTTCCTGCAGGGGAAGACGAATGGCTCGATGACATTAACCTTGGGAAAATACCTTGGCTATGTGAGGAGGCCTAAGAGTCTTACCCCTCCCGCAGGGAGTCTGAGCCTCATACGCCAGAAGTTAATTCTGGTAAAGTTGTGCTGCTTCCCACCAAAGGGGATAGGGCTATTTCCAGCCCCATGCCAGAGGTCTCAGAGGAGGAAAAAGGAAAAGCACCCATCATTTCAGAGACCCTAAGGAGCCAGATACAGCTCAGCAGATTCCAGCTGTTGGATGAGACATTGGTAAACCACAGGGCACCCGCCTACTCGAACGAAGTGGAAATAAAAAACGACTCTGAGGATGAGTTCCTGCTAAAGGATGAGGTGCCCCGTAAAATCACCAGAGGTTCTCACGATCCTGTTAAGGTATCGTGCCGGCAAGTAGTTGTTCCCCATAATCCCTGCTTGTCGGTGCTAGGCATGGTCCATGAGGGATTGGGGGGACAAGTTGGGGTAATATTTACTACACAGCTGATCCAGCATTGGTTCTGGCTGGGCTTGCACGAGATTGCTAAGGATTACTTAGCATCCTGCCATCCTTGCAAAGTCTCAGGTAACTCTAAGCAAATAGTTCCGAGGGCATCGCTCCAACTCATCCCATCCATAAGTGTCACAGAACTGACACAATTCTTCTACTGGTTTGGTTTCCTAGCCACATTTCAGAGGGATGAGGGTTTCCACTTCATGGCAGAGGAGTCACGACCTCTGACCATACTCTTAATTCATTTTTGGCTTCACCAGGTGCAAGCAGGAATTCCCAACTGTGGGGTTTACTTAAAAGGCAGCGTAAATTTCTTCCAGACATGGGAAAAATCCAAACTCAAGAGAATGATCTCTCAGGCATGGGCTTATCTCTTGAGCATCTTAGATCCTATCGTGCTGACCATGTGTTCCCAGAGATAGTCCTAACAGCCCATAACCCTCTAACCTACTTGACTAAGCTACGTAAAAAGAATAAAGGGCTCATGAGGTGGGGCATAGAACTCCAGAACTACAACTGGAAGGTCAAGCGCCTAAAGAGCTCAGATGAGAGATGTGTTCTCCCGGCAATAGTGCCCAATGCATATTGTCATGTACATAACGTAGCCATAGTCAGTAGGTTAATCAAGGTTGTATGAAAAAATGTTAATTGGCCTTGGTTTCTCCCCTGGTAGATAAACTTGAGGAGCCATCTTGGCATCATTTGTTGCATTTAATGTATTTTAATGTCTTTATTTTATCTTTTTTGCTTGTTGTAATCGGTTGATTTGCTTTCATTTTCATGTGTCCCACTGCATTTGGTAACTTAAACTTTGACTATTATTGCATTTTTAATTTTTTTTTTTATTTTTGCCTCACAGCCAGCATGTTTACTT
>NC_090749.1:42420060-42427560 GCF_036898095.1 Palaemon carinicauda | reverse complement strand
AGTGCCATACCCCCTGTCCCATGGCCTTCCACTGTCTTGGATTAGAGTTCTCTTGCTCGAGGGTACACTTGGGCACCATGTTTTATATTATTTTTCTTTTTCTTCGTTTGTTTTGAAGTGTATATATATATATATATATATATATATATATATATATATATATATATATATATATATATATATATTCTTTGATTAATAAGTTATATTATCAATGATGTCTTTTATATGGTTTTATGATCGTTGTTTAGATTCTAAAGCTTAGTTGGAAAGTTCCTGGAAGTATATCTTCCTAATTCTCCACTTATGATAATTTATATCAATTTTTATTAATTTTACATAATCACAATTGAAGATGGGCTGAAGATGACAGAGGTCATGTCGAAAGCTACCAAATAAAGATGATGATAACAGCATTTTATTTTTACTTAAATTGCGATTGCCGAGAAGAACGCAACTATAAAGTATATATATATATATATATATATATATATATATATATATATATATATATATATATATATATATATATATGTAAATATCACCCACGAAATGCATTTAATACCGAATTCTATCTTGGGAAATACATATCCACTTGGAATTCATCACGTGTGCTTGTGATATATGTTCATATATATATATATATATATATATATATATATATATATATATATATATATATATATATATATATATATATATATATATATGTATATATATATATATATATATATATATATATATATATATATATATATATATATACGTATATATTGAGTAACATAAGAGAAGCATTCAAAATGTTTCAAAATTCAGAGATCCTTAGGTTATAAAGTTATTAATGGCTTGTTATATGGAAAGAATAATGATGGGAATAACACCGAGACAGAAAATAGCAACATAGATAACAAAAGAGCAAACTAAAGTAGAGGATATTCTAAGAACATGTAAAAAAAAAAAAGAAATGGACATGGGCAGGTTATATAATGAGAGTGACAGACAGTAGATAGACATTAAGGATAATAGAATGTGTCCCTAGAGATTGTAAAAGAAGCAAGGGAAGGAAGAGAAGACGATGGATTGACGATCTAAGAAAAATTGTGGGTATAGACTGGCTTAGAAAGATCATATGCAGACGGGAGTGGAAGAACATGTCTGTGACCTCTGTCCTGCAGTTGACCAGCTATGGCTGATGATGATATAATTAATATCATCAACATCATAATTCTTACAAGCCAAGCTATAACCTTGTATTCAAAATAAACATGTGTTAGTCCAAAAGACTAAATAATGTTAACAGCTCAAGGAGCAGACGAAAGGAAGAAATAAGGAATGAATTATAAAAGAAAGAATGATAGCAAAGAAAAATAAAGAAAAATTGCAAATAAACTTTTAAAAGAAAGTTTTTTGAAGCTGTACAACAAAAAGACATTTGGACCTGGTTTATTATTATTACTATAATTATAATTATCCTTATTATTATTATTATTATTATTATTATTATTATTATTATTATTATTATTATTATTATTAATATTATTATTATTATTATTATTATTATTATTATTATTATTATTATTATTATTATTATTGTTATTAGTTGCTAAGCTACAACCCTAGTTGGAAAAGCAGGATGCTATAAGCCCAGGGGCCCCAACCGGGAAAATAGCCCAATGAGGAAAAGAGAAAATTAAAAATAAAATATTTCAAGAACAGTAACATCATTAAAATAAATATTTCCTATATAAACATTTAATACTTTAACAAAAACAAGAGGAAGAGAAAAGGGATACAATAGTGTGGTCGAGTGTGCCCTCAAGCAAGAGAACTCTAACCCAAGACAGTGGAAGACCATGGTACAGAGGCTATGGCACTACCCAAAGCTGGACGACAATGGTTTGATTTTGGAGTGTCGTTCTCCTAGAAGAGCTGCCTGCCATAGGTAAAGAGTCTCTTCTACCCCTACCAAGAGAAAAGTGGTTTACGTACATGTACGTTTATAGAGTCCAATTCAATAATAGTTAACCTCCTGGGGTAAAAATGCAGACTTAAAATGAATTCGTATTTCCTTTGAATTGCAGAATATTCTGAGAGAGTAATTTATCCAATGATTGCAATTCATTTTGACTGTCCCAAGATGGTGTCTCGGTAATGAGTTGGAATTATATCTTGCAAGATTCTAGGATGTTTGAGAGAGAGAGAGAGAGAGAGAGAGAGAGAGAGAGAGAGAGAGAGAGAGAGAGAGAGAGAGAGAGAGAGAGAGAGAGAAAGAGAGAGAGAGAGAGAGAGAGAGAGAACAATTATAAGCATACACACATATATCTATATCCCTTTCTGAGTTGAGACACCTTAACGTGGCGAAAGGGTTTGCATATCGTTATGATCAGCAAAGCTGTACTAGTCAGGGCGACCCCTACTAGTTTTGTTTACTGTGAGCGATCAGACAAATATCCTCCCACCATCACCAATCTGCAATGGCCTAACATCAGACAGGAATAAGGACATGTCTGAGGTCCTTGTCATGCAACAGACTACGTATGGCTGTATTGTTGTGTGTTGGTGTGTGTGTGCATATATATATATATATATATATATATATATATATATATATATATATATATACAGTATATATATATATATATATATATATATATATATATATATATATATATATATATGTATATATATATATATATACATATATATATATATATATATATATATATATATATATATATATATATATATATATATGTTGTGTGTGTGTGTGTGTGTGTGTGTGTGTGTGTGTGTGTGTGTAGGAGAACACATGTCGATTCGATTAGAAAATCCTTTAAAAAAAAAAACATACAAAAATCTTGTACATTCCTTGAGTTTGAATCCCAGTCAGAGCAGGTGTGCACTTATCATAATTAATTCCCACTGGGAACGAGCAATTCCCAAAGCTGTGGGATTTTGGGAATCCGATACCAATGTATTATCCGCAGCTTAATATTTGAAAGTATAACGTCATGTGTGATATCCCCGAACGAGAGAGAGAGAGAGAGAGAGAGAGAGAGAGAGAGAGAGAGAGAGAGAGAGAGAGAGAGAGAGAGAGAGAGAGAGAGAGAGAGAGAGAGTTACAAAGATTTTGAAGATCTCAAAGACTTTTTAATCCATTTGCAGATTGCTCTTTGGATAAGAGAGAGAGAGAGAGAGAGAGAGAGAGAGAGAGAGAGAGAGAGAGAGAGAGAGAGAGAGAGAGAGAGAGAGAGGTCAACCCATTATACAGTTCACTTAGGTATTAAGGGAGCCGGTGGTGCAACATCTACGGTAAAATGAGAAGTTGTAATTAGATAAAATGAGACGAAATGAGGAAAGATGGAAGAGAAACACAGATGATGCGACGAAGGAGAGGAAGAGCAAAGATATTAATGGAATGAAAGGAAGAAAAAAAGAAAAAGATTAGAAAAATTACCTATAAAATATACGAATCCGAAAATATTTTTGGAAAAGGTATAAGAAATAAAATGCATATACTAAAGAAAAAATATTAAGTAGGGCAAACAAAGTAAAAAAATATGAAAAAAATGTTACAAAAGCAAAAAAACTAATAATTTCGGAAATCAAAATTAAACAGAAAACAATAAGCAAAGAAAAAAAAAAGAATAATGAGGAAACCAAAATTAAGCAGAAACTTTAAAAGAAAAGCATGTTACAGAAAAAAAAAATAATATGAAGGAAAAAAAATAACTATCTAAGCAGTAATTTAGGGACAATAAAGGGAAAGGGAAAGAATTATATAAAAAATAAAAAAAAAATACGAAAGACAAAAAAGTAATATGATACATGAAGATACAAAGGACGAAAAAGGGAAGAAGATATGGGAAATTGATAATGGAAAAATAAAATGCAAAGCAAGCGAAAAAAAAATGAAAGAAAACATGATATGAAAGATTGAAAATAAAAACGAAAAATGGACATGAAAAGTAGAAAAGGAAAAATTATAATAAAGAATCGAAATGAAAAAGTAACAGAATAAAGGAACAAGTTGAAATGAAAAAAAAAAAATAAAAACGAAAATCTAAATAAACATAAAAAGAAATGAAAAAGAAAACAAGAAAGATAAATATCAAATTTAATAATGATAATAAAAAAACCAAAACAAAAAAACATAAGGTAGGACGCAATAGGAAAAGAGAAAATAAAAACTGAATATATAAAAGAAAAAAGTGAAGATGAAAATAAAGATCTGGATGATTAAATCAAAGAAACAATGACAAACACGTGAGAGAAAATATTAAGATAAACGCAAATAAAACCGAAAGATAAAGTGTTAAGGATGAGAAATGGCTAAGATAAGAACTGAAGTTTTCGTATCCTGAAAAACTTCCCAAGAGATAAAATTACCTGACTCAAGAAGCTGATAAAGCATACATTAACAAAAAGGGATAAATTTGATGACTTCCAAAACTCCTAGCTATAACCCTAGTTGGATAAGCAGGATACCATAAGCCCAAGGGCTCCAACAGGGAAAGTAGCACAGTGTGGAAAGGAAATAATGGAACAGCTAAAATAGAACTCTAACTCAAAATAATGCAAGACCATGGTATATAGGCTATGGCACTACCCAAGATTAGAAAACAATGGTTTGATTGTGTCTTTACCATAGCTAAAGAGTCTCTTCTTACCATGGTATAATTTTGGAGTGTTCTTCTCCTGGAAGAGTTGTTTTCCAAAGCTAAAGATTATCTTCTAGTAGTACAAGACCCTGGAATAGAGGCTATGGCACTACCCAAGATTAGAGAACAATGCTTTGATTGTGGAGTGTCTTTACCATAGCTAAAGAGTCTCTTCTTACCATGACTTGATTTTGGAGTGTTCTTCTCCTAAAAGAGCTGCTTACCATTGCTAAAAATTCTCTCCTACCCTTAACAAGTGGAAAGTGGTCACTGAACAACTAGAGTGTAGTAGTATACCTATAAATATAAATATTCTTTTTCTTTATAGCAACCATATTGTATTGAACAAATATCGTAACATCAAACAGGTTCGTTTAACCAAAGACTCAACAACAAGGACGTTACACAACATTCTAAAGCTTGGATTGAGGAACGGTTGGACACAGAAATTCCTGATACACCTCATTCCAAAGATGCGCCCCCTGTCACACCCTTACTTCGTGACGAATAACCAAACAGATAGTGTAAGGGATGGCATTGGTGAGCAGGGCTAAATAGAGTAACTCACTGTGCAGTAAGGGTGTGGCTAGGTGCACTACGTCAGAGCGAGGTGTATCATGCAATTCCTGTGTCCAACTGTACCTACTGCTGCACCCATATATATATATATATATATATATATATATATATAATATATATATATATATATATATATATATATATATATATATATATAGATATATATATATGCTGGACGACAACAAGTCTATATATGGAGTTCATAGACTGCAGCCTATTATTATCACTAGTGTACGCAGTCCGCCAAAAAGGACGGCTAAATATTTATATTGATATCCGCACACATAGATTCAATCTTTCCCACCCCAACCCCATTCCCAACTACAACCCCTGTCATCAAGGTATGACTACTTTCTTTCACCCCTACCCGGCGGATGAGAAAAGGGGAGTGATTATACGTTTGGCAATACCGCTCAGCATGATCGGAAAGAAATAAGTAATAATATGCAATCAAACAATATCGTTAAGTTGCAAAACTAGTTTCAACCGAAGCGCCAGAATCTTTTCAAAAACTAATATAAAAAAGAAGAGGAAAAGCTAATAAACAACAAAGAAAGATCAATAAACACGGAAATAGTAGATTACATACATCAGCCAGTGCAAACCGTATATGAGAGTGCTAACCAAGAATATTAGCAGGATTAAAAAAAAAAAAAAAAGAAAAAAAAAGGAAAAAAAAATCGTAGATAAGGAAATATTGCATTTGGTTGGAAATTAATTGAAGAAGACTTCCCAAACTAACTTAGAAACCTCATCATATCTGCGACATATTTATTTTGCTGATATAGTTTTGGGCCATTTTTTTATATCTACCACAACTCTACTATATAATCGTCAACTCGACAGAGAGAGAGAGAGCGAGAGAGAGAGAGAGAGAGAGAGAGAGGGAGAGAGAGAGAGGCGTTATCATATTTATTTAATATCAAAGAAATACCAAGGTTTTGAGCTATTGTGTTCTCTGATTTCTGAATAAACTCTAGGGGACAATCTTTTCTCAATATACCAACGGCTAATAAACAATCTGGAGGTCGGGAACAAAACTGGACAATTTACCCTTTAAAAATCCTACTCTCCAGAAATATTGCATTCCTATCTCTCCCAAACAACCCAGAATCTTAATCTGGATGAAATAGCTAATAAAACCGAAAAATTCACCCGTTAAAAACCTATTCTCCAGAAATATTAAATTTCTATCTCTCCCAAACAACCCAGAAGCTTAATCTAGATGGAGTAGGTAACAAAACTGGACAATTTACCCTTTAAAAGGCCTATTCTCCAGAAATATTACATTCCTATCTCTCCCAAACAACCCAGAAGCCTAATCTGAATGGAATAGGTAACAAAACTGAACAATTTACCCTTTAAAAACCTATTCGTCAGACATATTACATTCCTATCTCTACCAAAAAAAAAAAACCCCAGAAGCTTAATCTGGATGGTGTAGGTAACAAAAACTTGACAATTTAACCCTTGAATAGTCTATTCCTATCTTTCCCCAAAAGTTAAATTCATTGCCAAATGACGATACCCACTATAGTCATAACCTTCATAACCTTTCCTCAATTTCATTTTCGTAACTCCCCCCCCCCCCCCCCCCCCCCAAAAAAAAGCAGGTTGAACCTTGTTAGCAGAAAAATAAACAAACTACATAGGAAAAAAGGTAGATGGTGCTATAAACTAGCAAAAAAAAAGATTTTTTTTTTTTTTTTTAAATAAAAGGAATAACGCTTTGACCATTCAATCCAAGAGAATGGGCGGAACTCAATGAATGTTAATGAGGGGGAGTAATTAAAAATTCATCATTTCTAGAAGGGAAATGAAATGCCCTTCGAATAAGGGAAAACATTTCTGACTAGGCTGGACGGATTCCCATTATGGGATATGACGAATACCATTGACAGAGACTCAACCACTCATAAAATGCATACAGACATGAACATACATATACTATTCGAAAGGTTGAAGAGGTGAATTATTTTTACGTATTATGATTAATAAAGGTGAAAAATATTTTAATATTGTATGTATATATTTACCCAGCCACTTCTCTCTCTCTCTCTCTCTCTCTCTCTCTCTCTCTCTCTCTCTCTCTCTCTCTCTCTCTCTCTCCAACACACACACACATACACACACACACACACACACACATATATATATATATATATATATATATATATATATATATATATATATATATATATATATATATGTGTGTGTGTGTGTGTGTATATATATATATATATATATATATATATATATAATA
>NC_090749.1:42406903-42414403 GCF_036898095.1 Palaemon carinicauda | reverse complement strand
GTCTTTGGCCATCCCTTGGTTATTTTCATTTGGTGACCTTAAGGTCACCAAAAAAAAAAAAAAAAGGTCAAAAGTCCACTCTAAGTAAAGTGATTCCTCCGTTTACTCCTGACCGAAAAATTTATCAACTAAATTATGATGTTCGAAGAAGCTTCCCTAAGCTGGTCTTGTTAACTCTCTCTCTCTCTCTCTCTCACTCTCACTCTCTCTCTCTCTCTCTCTCTCTCTTCTCTCTCTCTCTCTCTCTCTCTCTCTCTCTCTCTTCCGATGGCATTAAATGCTACACAAACCTTTTCCTTCAGTATATTGCATTATGTTTCTTTTATACACTCTCTCTCTCTCTCTCTCTCTCTCTCTCTCTCTCTCTCTCTCTCTTAAAATGCTAAACACACACTTTTTCCCTCAGTACATTGCATTTTATTTTTTATATATTCTCTCTCTCTCTCTCTCTCTCTCTCTCTCTCTCTCTCTCTCTCTCTCTCTCTCTTCCGGTGGTATTAAAATGCTACCTATACTTTTTCCCTCAGTACATTGCATCGTGTTTCTTTTACACATATTCTCTCTCTCTCTCTCTCTCTCTCTCTCTCTCTCTCTCTCTCTCTCTCTCATTCTATTCATCAATTTTCTCTGTAGTTCAAAACAGCCATACAAAAGTGTAAACACGTAGATTAATATGTATTTTCTGATTGAATGTGTAGAGTGCAATTCAATTTAGGAATGACGAGAATTTTTTTTTTTTTTACGAAAGAAACGCGTACGTAAATATTTTTACAAGTGAAAGCATTCAATGTTTTTTATGAATAAAAACAGAATACGTATATATTTGTATGAATGAATAAATGTAAAAAATATATTCGTAATGGTATGAAACACTGTACCTAAATCATTAGTATGTCCATGCATATTATTATTATTATTATTATTATTATTATTATTATTATTATTATTATTATTATTATTATTATTATTATTATTATTATTATTAGCTAAGCTAAAACCCTACTTGGAAAAGCAAGATGCTGTAAGGCCAAGGGCTCCAACAGGGAAAAATGGCCCAATGAGGAAAGGAAATATGATAATAAATAAACGTATAAGAAGTAATGAACCATTAAAATAAAATATAAAACATTAAGAACATTAAAAACTGGTACTTCATATATAAACTATAAAAAGTCTTATATCAGCCTGTTCAACATAAAAACATTTGCTGCAAGTTTGAACTTTTGAAGTCCTACATGATTAGGAAGATCATTCCTCAACTTGGTCACAGCTAGAATAAAACTTCTGGAATACTGTGTAATATTGAGCCTCATGATGGAAAAGGCAGGACTATTAATAGAAAACTTCACAAAAGCTTACCATTTTATGAATGAAAACATCTTTTCTAAACATACATCATTGAGGTGTGCAAATTTATATAGAATTGGAAGTTTGGATCAAGAGAAAGATCTGTTTTAATGTTGTTACTCTTCCTATAATATCTAAATTGTTCATTTCTCTTCTCCTGTAGTTTGGCTATTTCCTTATTTTTTTCCTCACTGGGCTATTTTTTCACTGTGAGCCCTCGGGTTTATATCATCCTGCTTTAACAAGTGGGGTCGTAGCTTGGCTAATAATAATAATAATAATAATAATAATAATAATAATAATAATAATAATAATAATAATAATAATAATAAACAGATCTAAAAGCTACAAAGATATGTGTATTTACAAGAAAACTAAAAAGAAAAATATAATATTATGAAAAGTATCGCGAAACTAGAAAGGGGACTTGGTAGAGTGCATACCTGTGCCAACATTACATCATAAGATAAGCAATTGAATTATGCACATTTTGGCACTAGTTTTGTACAAATCATGTAAACATTAACCGTCATATAGCAAAAAGACGTTTTCTAATTTTTCTTGACCTTGACCTTTGATCCAACCACTCCCTATACCTAACCAAATTATCCTCGGTTCATGGGCAATCATCTCACCAAATATTATTTTATCCGGTCAAATGGATTTAGTTGTGGGAATTACAAACATACACACATAAATAAATACACGCCTATCAAAATGTAACATTCTGGCGTAGATAAGAAGACACGAGCATAGTTAGGGATGGTTTTGAGCTATTAGAGCCAGGATGTATGTTTTCTGTAGGTTCTAGAACTTTCAGATATTTGGCCCCAAGACTATGCAACAAGCTCCCACTGGACATCCGAAAGACTCAGGATATTAAGGCTTTCATCAAGAAGCTGAAGACTTTGTTGATTTCTAATAAGTACTTCAATAATGTGGATTTGACATTGAACATAAACTATACTGTGTGATACGTGAAATACCTATGAGATGTATATAATAAACAGATCTTTTAGATCTTGCAGTGCGTAGGGATACCCTATGTGAGAGGACCAGGAAAACAACTCTTAAAGTAAAGTAAAGAATATTGGAAACAATGTTTTCATAAACAACGTAAAAGATTTCATAAAATCATATGATAACTTTGATAACTTCAACAGAAGTACAAAAATATATCAGTGCTTCGAAAATAGTATATATACGCTGTAATTCTTTGGCCAAGAATGGGATAACGAACTTAGAGGTTTTCACATAAAAAAGTTGAAAATGATTATGATTTAAATGATGTTAAATAAGGGAATATATAAGCGATGATCTTGAAGAATGAAATCACTCTCATAAAAGTAATAGAAAGACACCACAAGACACAATATAATTACCGGCTTTACATTAAGTTAAAGATATCAATCAGGTGAAATGATTTAATAAAAAAGCTCATAGGAACTTAAATATTTTCAAAACACTTAAAAAAAAGTAACAGATACACGAAATGTATATCAATATATTTCATTTTGAATGGGAAAATTTCTCCAATACAGTTAATGCAAAAAAAAAAAAAAAAAAATATTTGCCAAATTTTAAATATAAATTTCACCATGCAACATAAACAAAATTACTGCACACACACACAAACACACACACACACACACACACACACACACACACACAAAACATTAATCGAATTTTGTCAAAATTCAAAATTTACCAAATTCACTAAACTTTAACTTGTCAGATTAGATTTGAATATTTTTTTTTTCTCTGTTTTATAAGACCAAAACTTTCCTAGCCAGATCAAACAAGTGGTCTGATTAAACTATCGATTACGGCCAAACTACGATTAAATGTAGGTGGCTCTCAAGAAAGTAGGATGATATTCCCGCACAAACGACGGGGTTCGAACCTATAATTTCTTCCATCATTAGTTCATTATCTGGTGATTCTCCACAAGGATTTGAGGCTGGGGTAAGATAATGAGAAAAAACTTCAGGTCATAATCGTATTTTCCGAAGTTGATCTAACTATATGCTAGGAATTGTTTAATATCTCTCTCTCTCTCTCTCCCTCTCTCTCTCTCTCTCCTCTCTCTCTCTCTCTCTCTCTCTCTCTCTCTCAACTAATATAAAAAGATTAAAACCTTTAATAAATGTATTGAATATTTCTAAATTCACATTTTTTTTTCACAATTTTTTACTAAGACCAAGTGTGTAGAAGTATATATATATATATATATATATATATGTATGTATGTATGCATATATATATATATATATAATATATACATTAAATATTGCAAACGAATTCAGGGAAGGAAGATAAGACGATGAACTGAGGAGCTAAGAAAGTTTGCGGGTACAGACTTGTATAAAGACTATAAACAGACGGTTGAGAAGGACATGTCTGAGGCCTTTGTCCTGCAGTGGACTAGCAACGGCTGATGATTATATATATATATATATATATATACAGAGAGAGAGAGAGAGAGAGAGAGAGAGAGAGGAGAGAGAGAGAGAAATATATACCAATTAACCTCTCGCATCAAATAGCATCTAATGAACAAATTCTAGTGATCAACGGAAGTAAAAAAAAAAATAAATAGAAACGTTATAAAAGACGACGATTTCTTTAGCAACGAATATATCCGGATCCCAAAAAAGGGACGAAGAATTAGACATTATAAAAAGAAAAACCCTATCGAAACGGATGAGCGAACAGCAATCATAGACCGAAGATGGCCGCTAAAAAACTACTATTTGTAACTGGATACACCGCTCTAATTGACATCGAATATCTATTGATTTCATCAAACGGTGTCGTCTGCTGCAAAGGGATTTTACACTTCTGTTATTTCTTTAACTGGAATTTAATGTGGGATATACGATGTGCTCTGTGTATATATATATATATAATATATATATATGTAGATATATATACATATATATATATATATATATACATATATATGTATATATATATTATATATATATATATAGCAGCAACAATAACAAATGCAGTCATTTCTATTCCAATACTGTACACATGCCTAAAAGTCTGGGGTTTTAGCCACTTTTTTCACCCCGCAGATTGGTGAGGGTGGAAGACTTTAGTCTGATCACTCATTACAAACCTGGTATGGGTAGCCATGACTAGTAGTTTTTGCTGATGATGGGGACACATACCCCCTACCACCACGCTAAGGTATACATAACGAAATTTTAGGAGAATGACCATACAATGAGATGGTTTATCTAAAAATCTCATTTTGAAGAGTTGCTACCCTCCTTTAAAACAACTGTTGTCTGGCAGACAAAAGTGGGAGACCTTTACTAGAAGTGATCGAGTCATGATGACGTTTTCCCGTCATGATTTTAGAGAATGACAAAGTATGTGCCAGAGAATGGCGATGGTCATAGTGGAGAATGGTGATGGTTTAATTGAGAATGGCGATGATCGTAGTGGAAAATGGCGATGATCGTAGCGGAGAATGGCAATGTTCTCATTGGGGAATGGTGATAATTCGTATTCGAGAATGGCGATGATCGTAGTGGAAAATGGCGATGTTCGAAGTGGCGAATGGAGATGATTCGTATTGGAGAATGGCGATGATCGTATTGGAGAATGGCGATGATCGTAGCGGAGAATGGTGATGATCGTAGCGGAGAATGGCAATGTTCGCATTGGGGAATGGTGATAATTCGTATTCGAGAATGGCGATGATCGTAGTGGAGAATGGCGATGTTCGAAGTGGTGATGGGAGATGATTCGTATTGGAGAATGGCGATGATCGTATTGGAGAATGGCGATGATCGTAGCGGAGAATGGTGATGATCGTAGCGGAGAATGGCAATGTTCGCATTGGGGAATGGTGATAATTCGTATTCGAGAATGGCGATGATCGTAGTGGAGAATGGCGATGTTCGAAGTGGTGAATGGAGATAATTCGTATTGGAGAATGGCGATGATCGTATTGGAGAATGGCGATGATCGTAGCAGTGAATGGTGATGATCGTAGCGGAGAATGGCAATGTTCGCATTGGGGAATGGTGATAATTCGTATTCGAGAATGGCGATGATCGTAATGGAGAATGGCGATGTTCGAAGTGGTGAATGGAGATAATTCATATTGGAGAATGGCGATGATTGTATTGGAGAATGGCGATGATCGTAGCGGAGAATGGCGATGCTCGTAGTGGAGAATGGCGATGATTGTATTGGAGAATAACGGTGTTCGTAGTGGGAATGGTGATAAATTCGTATTGGAAAATAGTGATGATCGTAATAGAGAATGGTGATGATCCTAGTGGAGAATGGCGATGATTCATAATGGAGAATGGCAGTGTTCGTAGTGGAGAATGGCGATGGTCCTAATGGAGAATGGAGATGGTCGTAGTGGAGAATGGCGATGGTTGTAATGGAGAATGGCGATGGTTGTAATGAAGAATGGCGGTGGCCGTAGTGGAGAATGGCCATGGTCGTAATGGAGAATGATGATGGTCGTAGTGGAAAATGACGATGTTCTTAGTGGAGAATACCGATGATTGTAATGGAGAATAGTGATGGTCATAGTGGAGAATGGAGATGGTCGTAGTGAAGAAACGTGATGGTCATAATGGAGAATGATGATGGTCGTAGTAGAAAATGGTGATGTTCTTAGCGGATAATGGCGATGGTCTTAGTGGAGAATGGCATTGATTGTAAGGGAGAATAGCGATGATCTTAGTGGGAGAATGCCATTGATCGTAATGGAGAATAGCGATGGTCTTAGGGGGGAATGGCGATGGTTGTAGTTGAGAATGGCGATGGGCGTACTGGAGAATGGCGATGGTCATAGTGGAGAATGGTGAGGGTCGTAATGGAGAATGGCACTGGTCGCACTGGAGAATGGTGATGATTGTAATGGAGAATGGTGTTGATCCTGGTGGAGAATGGGGATGGTCGTAATGAAGAATGGTGATGGTCGTAGCGACGAATGGCGGACATCGTATTGGAGAAAGGCGATGGTCGTAATGGAAAATGGCGATGATTGTAATGGAGAATGGTGATGATCGTAGTGGATAATGGGTATGGTCGTAATGGAGAATGGCGATGGTGTTGTGACGACTGGCGATGATAGTACTGGAGAACAGCGATGGTCATAATGGAGAATGGCAATGATCGTAGAGGAGAATGACGTATTGCATGCTAGAGAATGGGGATTAGCATCGTAGAGAATGACAATATTTATGGTGTTTTGTTTGCTCATTTCAACGTAATTTGTCCGAGGGCGAGGTTAACAGGGCTTCGATTCATCGTGTTCATAAAGCGTATAACATACAAGTTTGGATCCATCCAATGACGAGCATTTGCACCAAGATCACATATATTGAAAGTATTTGAAAATATGAAAGAATAATGGATTTTGGTTAATAAATGCTATCTATATAACATTCACATTAGTTTCACTTTTTACGTAATTTTCTACTATTCAGGTATCTCGATCCAGCACTATCTAAACTTCCACAACGAATACTTCATTTTATTAATATATTGGCCTTTTTTCCTCACTAAACTATCTCTTTAATCATAGTACATAATAAAGTATTATATATCCAGAAAATTTGTACAAATGTGACTTTAATTATCATTATCATTATTTTTACTATCTAAGCTACAACCGTGATTACAAAGAAAGGATGTTACAAGTCCACGGTCTCCTACAGGGAAAATGGTCCAGTAAGAAAAGTAATGAAATAAATAGCAAGTAGATTATAAAGGATAAAAAAATTGATAATAAAAACCTCAAAATACCAATAACAACGGTAAAACCACTTGTATAATATATATATATATATATATATATATATACACTATAAAAAGACAGTCATATCAACCCACTCAACAGAAAAGCACTCTCCCTCTCTCTCTCTCTCTCTCTCTCTCTCTCTCTCTCTCTCTCTCAGTAAATGAAGTACTTTGTACCCAAAGAGAGCAAGGTACACATACCTAGACTAAAACGAGGCGAGGAATTCTCGTATACGCTGCAGCCTCACGACATTTGAATTAACGACTTGTAACAAATACTTACCTTACAGTTAATTCAGATCATGTGGTCACGCTTAACTTAATACTCGTATTGTCGTCATTAATTTCATCTATACATTTTTCATTGCTATT
>NC_090749.1:42394403-42396903 GCF_036898095.1 Palaemon carinicauda | reverse complement strand
GCAAACTTGACCGCCCAATATCAATCAGACCATTATTCAATTGTGGCCGAATTCATTGAAAATGTTTCGCCTCGATTTCCATTATGAATTGCGTAAAAAAAAAAGAAGAAAAAAAAAAAAAAGAGCCATTCACTCTCAATACAGATGGAGGAACGACGAATTCAATAGATTTTTTTTACCTCCGCCAACGATGTTGGAAGAAGGTTATGTTTTTGCCCGTGTTGTGAACATCTTCCTGGTCACAATTATAATCGTAGAGTAATGAAACCTACAGGGATTATCTGATAAAAAGCTAGAAATGATTACATTTTGGAAGGTCAAGGTTGAAGGTCAAGGCTACGGTCAGGAAAAATGTCCAATTCACGTAATCAGCCATAACTTTGGACATCGTTGTCACAGAAACTTCAAACTTGTTTCATATTTGAGTGTTTGAAAATCTAATCCAACTAATACATGTTTAGGTCAAAGGCCAAGGTCAGGGTCGAGCAAATGGTCGAGAAATAAGGTGTCGCGGCGGAGGTCTGTGCTTTACTGAGTGGTCCCCAAGTTTTCACTTTTTTTATCATTATTGCCATTCATTCCACGCAGAACGAGTGATACCAACATTCAACGCTGGTATTATCCTTCAGTCTTTCGATGTTCGTTTGTTTACGTTTATCCCCCTCCCCCCAAAAAAAAAGAAAAAAAAATCCTCAAATTATAAATGAATTTTTCTCATCGATTTAATTATATTTATGGCTTAATTTCTCTTAATTTTCTTGATTTATATCATTTGGAATAAAAAAAAACTCAAAGTTATTCCTAGAATTATAATGGTCATTGGGTGTTGTCACACTTCAGACAGGAGTTCTTAATGCCATTAAAATAATAAGGATGATATCATTTGTTCCAACTACAACAGATACTACTACTACTACTACTACTACTACTACTACTACTACTACTACTACTACTACTACTACTACTATTTAGAATATGAATTTTAATTCTAATTACGCATATAAGAGATTAATTATGTTATATGCTGATAAGAATAAATGAATAGAAATTCTCTCCATACGGTGTTTAAATTATTATCAATATATTATAATATTCTTAAAAAGTTAATAATAATAATAATAATAATAATAATAATAATAATAATAATAATAATAATAATAATAATAATAATAATAATAATAATAATAATAATAATAATAATACGAACTACTATAACTTTTACTATTAGGGCAACGTTTTCTTAAGTTCATTCATAAAAATAACAGTATCATCACCTTAATGTTCCACTCAGCTCAGCCTGAATAAGTCAAGAAGAAGAGAGACTTGGAAACAAAGGCCGTACGATCATGGAAAACCTTTTGGCCTTACCATTAACATCATTGTTGGTGGAGTTGTGGTTAAACTAATTAAAACTGGGTTTTAATTCATCCATAATTACCCATGTTATGGCTCCGTAAAAGATATGATTTAAGAGCGAGAATGTGCTGGAATGACATTAAGCTTTTCACTTTACGTCTAAGTGTTATTTACCATAATTGTTATAGATTCTCAGCTTCTGGGCGATGCAGGGAATGGAGACTAAAATAGGGTTAGGTATTTACGTAAATTTTCTTGACATGAAGAAGGGCCAGGACATAAACACATGCACAGGAACTCGAACAGAAGCACATTGATATATATGTTTGCACTCCCATACGAGGATACACACACATGTTCACACCTCCATAAATATTAGCACTTACACACACACACACACACACACACACACACACACACACACACACACACATATATATATATATATATATATATATATATATATATATATATATATATATATATATATATATATATATATATATATATATTAGTCCATTGCAGAACAAATACCTCAGAAATATCCTTCCACTATAGTTCCTTCTCTGCCTGCAACCCCAGCATCCTTTTGAGCTAATGATGGAAGTTTGGGGAAGCCTATACAGTAGGTCCACCTGCTGAGTCATCAGCCGGGATTGCCTAGTCCTCTCTGGCCCTAGCTTGGGTGTAGAGAGGGCTTGGGGGCTGATCTTACGTATATATGGTCAGTCTCTAGGACATAGTCCTGCTTGCTAGAGCAATGTCACTGCCCCAATGCCTCATGCTATTTATGGTCGTTCCATGCCAGTCTATTCCAGCAAATTTTCTTAGCTCACCATTCCAGCAGCTTCTCTTGCTTCTGGGTATTCAGGGCATCATATTCTTATACATCAAGAAGATATCAGGAAAATAAAAATCTAATTGGATTCTTAAAAATACCTGAACTATAATGAGTTTTTATTTTATCTCTCGGATTCAGTATAATAATATAACAAATAACAAAAAGAAAAAAAACTCAAGGTAACAGTTTTTTTAGCATGCCAAGAATATTTTCAGCATAATAATACCATACAATTTGAGACAATTAAAGCGAAAAGATAAAACTTTCTTTAAAAACTTACACACATACATACACACACACACA
>NC_090749.1:42384403-42391903 GCF_036898095.1 Palaemon carinicauda | reverse complement strand
AGACAATTCCATCCCCACCTGAGAGCAACACTCGAACTGAGTTGACAGTTGGAATAATAAACGCCGGGAATAATCCAATTCCAAGATAATAACAAATAAAGGATATCCAACATACCCTTCCCACTTGGCTCATGCGATCAAATTGCTACTAAATCCATCAGTTGTCTAATAAAACGCCCAGATGAAAGGCGCCTTATTGAATAGATCACGCCCATGGGCGGATATATATATTTCAGCTGATGTCTGGTTTTGGTTGTCCGGTAACCCAATCGTAATGAGGGTCATCTGTGTATATATTTTGGTTGTGAATACTGAGTTACTACTAGCAATTCCTTCGTACATTCTTTCCAATTGAACAGTGCAGACGTTTCTAGTCCACTGCGGGAAAAACACCTCAGACATTTCCCTAGTCATATGTGTGATTTGGTGATTTTCATCTCCACACTGGCCTGTACAGATTGACGATGGTGGGAGAATTTAGTTTGATAGCTCACAGCAAACCGACCTAGTATGGGTGGCCCTGACTAGTGTTGTTGCAGATCATGGTGCTACACAAATCCTTTTATCATATTAAGGTATTTAAAATTAGAAATGTTCCCGAAATGTTTAATAAGACAAATATTTTCTTCATGAGAGTCTGACTCAAGCAAATATTTCGTCAATAAAGTCACCCTACGTCCCAACGAATCTGACTAATTACTATGTCTATATTTCACTGAGAACCAACGGGATTTAAAGGGATCGAGCCTTAAGGAATTGTATCTTTGTTCTTTGGCTATGAGCGAGCCATAAATACTCCGCCTCTCAAGGGATTGAATCTTTGTTCTTTGGCTAATGAGAAAAATATCATAACCGGAATATCTCCGATAACGATTTGGGGCGAGATTACTGAAGCAGTCTCCACGAATGAAAATTACCTTTATCAAATATAATACCAATTCCTGAGGCTATTAACTTTAATGAAACTGCTAATAATTACACTTCCATAAATGTTTCTTTCAAGAAGAACAGAAGATGTTACAAGAAAGGAGAAGACAAGGAAATCACCTAATTATATTTTCTTATTTTGTACATGGTTTAGTATTGAAAATTGTATAAATTTTTCTAATATGCTTCCAGGATAATAATTATCATTTTCCATTCTGAATTAGAATTCGTAATCGTAGTCAAATACTAATTTCACTTGTCTTTCAATATTCAATTGGTTATTTTTCTGTGGTCGATAGATTTTTCAATTATACTTTTATTATTATATTATATTCATTGTGATAAAACAATCATATTAGGATATATTATACAGATATATAATTTTGTCTTTCTATCACTGAAGGTTTTCGTTCAACTTTGATGAATGCAGGGAGACTTTGGGAATCCCTTATCTTATATTCTGGAAAAGTAAATTATTACCAAAAATCTTCCAAGAACTTGTGTACCCGAGATTGAGTAATATTCAAATTCCAAACTCCAAATCTACGTAAATAAAATTTTTCATTAAACCACCCAATGTCAGAAAGGTCAAAAAGTGTCAACTTCATTTTTTTATTTATTTGAATAAGTTATTTGGTAGGAATGCATCATTTAGATTCCTAGTGCGAGGCAAAGTGCCACATGAAAGATATATTAGGAATACATCATCTTAGTTTATCACACCACCGCAAAGGCCAATTGAGACCAGATTGGACAGCTTGTACGACTTACATACACACACACACACACACGCACACACACACACACACACACACATATATATATATATATATATATATATATATATATATATATATATATATATATATATATATATATATATATATATATATATATATATATATATATATACACACACATTTACGAATGTATATATACATAAAAATACACACTGTACAAATACTAAAATATAGGTGTATAAAGGTGTATAATTATAGATGGGAATAGCACCAAGAGACAGAAAAAAAGAAACATGGATATCAGAGCAAACTAAAGTAGAGAATATTCTAACCACATGTAAGAAAAAGAAATGGACATGGGTAGGACATAAAATGAGAATGACAGACAATAGATGGACATTAGGAATAACGCAATTGGTCCTTAAACATTGCAAAAGAAGGAGAAGAAAGAGAAGACGATGCATTGACGAACTAAGAAAATTTGCAACCCTGAAGTGGCATAGAAAAACCAAGGAGAAGTTAATGTCTTAGGCCTTTATCTTGCATAGGAATAGATACGGCTGATAATATATATAGATATATATATATATATATATATATATATATATATATATATATATATATATATATATATGTGTGTATATATATATATATATATATATATATATATATATATATATATATATATATATATATATATATATATATATTATTATTATTATTATTATTAGGGGTGAAAGACAGTGATTAGGTGTAGAAAAAAAATCCATACTTATCAAAAAGTTTCAGTTAGAGAGATGCAAAACAGAAGATCTCACTCAATATAAGCGTACAGTACATCAACAAACTTCAGATTGCATAATATTGTTATGGATATATACACAGTACCATGTTCTGACTCCATTTCTTGCATTTAATTGCAACACCTCTTAACCTTTGCCTTATACCATAACTGCCTGGCTTTTCCATGTTGCAAAATGGCACTGAATATACTTATCATAATCCACAGATTCAATTCACATGATAATGATGTCACGTAGATTTAGGGTTGTGGTAGCCTCTTGGAAGCGTCCTTGCCTGGCGATCTGTTGGATTGGGGCTCGAGACCGGCTCAAGTTCGACAGTTTCTTGTAGTATCTACAACTTCACTATCCTAGTGAGATAGGGATTTGGGGCAGCCTATAGGTATACCTGTTTAGCCAGTCATTTCTTGGCCCTCTCTGGTCCTAGCTTGGGTGAAGAGAGGTAAGGGTTCCATTCATAATATCACAGGACATAGTTCTACTAGGGTATTGTCACTGTTCCTTGCATCTGCCATTCATAAGAGACCTTAAAACCTTAAACCATTGTTATGCACCCAAGAACACATATTAGTTTCAGATATTGGGTCCTTTTGACTGGTCAGACAGTACTACTTTGGAGCTTTCTCTCTGGCCACGGCTCATTTTCCTTTTGCCCGCACATACACAGAATAGTCTGGCCTATTCTTTACATATTTTCCTCTGTTCTCATACACCTGACAACACCGAGATTTCCAAACAGTTCTCCCTCGCTCAAGGGGTTAACTACTGCAATGTAATTGCTCAGTGGCTACTTTCCTCTCGGTAAGAGTAGAAAAGACTCTTTGGCTATGGTAAGCAGCTCTTCTAGGAGAAAGCCACTCCAAAATCAAACCATTGTTCTCTTGTCTTGGGTAGTACCATAGCCTCTGTACCATGGTCTTTCCCTTTCTTAGGGTAGAGTTTTCTTGCCTGAGGGTGAACTCTGGCGAAATATGCTATTTTATTTGAATTTATCTTGTTTATTCAAAGTTTTCCTATTTATATATGAAAGATTTATTTTAATGCAGTTATTTTTTTCAAAATATTTAATTTCAGTAGTTAATTATTTGTTTTGTAGTTTCCTAATTTTCTTTTCTCACTGGGCTATTTTCTCTGTAGGAGCCCTCGGGTTTTTCCGACTAGGGTTGTAGCTTAGCATTTAATAATAATAATAATAATAATAATAATAATAATAATAATAATTACGCCAATGCCACAGATAGATGGTAGAATTGGAGAATAACATTCACCACCATATTTTCCTTATAAAAACTAATCAACTTTTCTGTTATTCACCAAACGCCCCTCCCCCATTTGGAAGACGTTTACCAGGTTACGAGCTCCGTGATATTCAGTCTTGACCCAGTTACATGGCTGTATAACACATTTGCAAGGTAGACGGAGGGACATGTTGGGCTACTAAATGACTTCTTTGGTGCGTTGTTCTTTATAACGAGTTTACTGTGATGTTGTAGCCCTCCTTGTATCGTTATAATGTGTTATATACAACAACAGTAACAACAACAACAACATCATCATCATCATCATATGCAGCCTTTTTAATCCACTGCAGGACGGAGGCCTCAAACATGCCCGTATTTGTGTCTGGAGTTTGACCAGTTTTCATCACCTTGCTGGTCAATAGGCATTGGGGACTGTCGGAGATTTGAGTCCGATCTTTAACAGCAATCCAACCTAGTACGGATAGCCCCGGCCAGCACTACATTGCTGATCATGGTGATATGCAAAACATTTCACCACATAAAGGTCTTTCACTCAAAAAGGATATATATATATATATATATATATATATATATATATATATATATATATATATATATATATATATACATACATATATATATATATATATATATATATATATATATATATATATATATATATATATATATATATATATATATATATATATATATATATATATATATATATATATATATATATATATATATATATATATATATATATCGTAACTCTGCATAACCACATCACAATCCCCTGCGCGTGCAAAACCTCACGAATACAATAATCTTTATTTATGTCAAGTATTGTGAGACTGTATAAAAGAGAGGCAAAAAAAATGCACAATTTAATTTCCACGCCGTGTGTGTGGCAACAATGCTCTGGGAGCTCAGAACCTCGCTATTATGTCCTGACACAATGGTTTTGGATTTTCCTATTCAATTTCGCCTGATACGAGGCGGAAATTGGCTCGTAATCGTAAAAAAAAGATAACGAATTTTCACTCTCCTTCCCTCCATCCAACCCCTGACTCCCGACACCAACCTTCTGGGGAGATATTTCTGGAGCAGTGTTTGTTGAACGGATGGCTGCCTTCAGTAAATGAACGTGGAAGGATGTAAACAATGAAAATGGCGGCCTTTGGTGAATCAGAAGAAATGTTTAGCAAATATTGTGAATGAAATAAACGGTGGGATGAGCAAACATGAGAGAGGTGAAGAATTCTATTTTCTAAACTTATTTACACAACCAACTCACAAATAACAGCTCAACTCATTGTTTCTTTAAAAAACCAAAATGCGTTTTTATAGGAAACATTACAATAAAATAGAAAGGAATGTGTAAATTCTCTAAATACTATTTACTAATAATATTTAATGTAGTTTGTTTACTAGAATGTCAAAAATGACACACCCTTCAGGGCTCCATCACCCAATACAACACACGAGAAACAGAAATTTTTAATTTATTTCCTTTTGGATATCAAAATTTAACGAAAATCAATACAGAATAGATAAGCTACAAAGTAAATGTTTTCAATCCAATGGATAATATTGTTGAATGTATCTATAAACTTACAGAAACAACATCATCATGAACAGTGATTAAAAAAAAATCCCAAGCGAAATGTACATGTAAGAGAAACCAAAAAAAAAAAAAGTCATCATGTGCGTGTTGCACGAAAATAAGCTGCAATATCACGATACAAATAAAAAGCAAAATAGAAAATAAAAAAGTTCGCACCAACTACATTACACCATTTTTTTTTTCAGAACCTGTAACTATCAGATTTCTCTCTCTCTCTCTCTCTCTCTCTCTCTCTCTCTCTCTCTCTCTCTCTCTCTCTCTCTCTCTCTCTCTCTTCACCTTGTTTTATAATATGTCAAAACCTACTTGCACCGTTTATACATATACTCGATGCACGTAAGGCGTGGTGAGAGCAACAAGTAGTATTTAATATATTCTTTATTTAGGAGTTCAGAGGTTGGGTTTACAGTTGTGCCACCGTGTCTACAGTGTGCCACACTGTCTACAATGTGTACTACTGTCTGGAGCATGTTACGCTTTCTGCGGCCTGTCGTGCTTTTTATGTTGCAATTTCTGCGATAAGTTGCAATTACTCCCCTATATTACACTATCTGCAATATGTTGCACCTTATTCGGTATGTTGCAATTTCTGCAATAAGTTGTATTTTAATAAGTTTGTTGCATTTTTTTGTGATAAGTTGCACTTGTTTCAGTTTGTTGCCCTTTCTATAATATGTTTCAAATTGTTTCAGTATGTTGCACTTTATGCAGTATGTTATGCTTTCTGCAGTATATTGCCCTTTCTGTAGTATGTTGTGATTTACGAAGTATGTTACTTTTCCTTCAGTATGTTGCCTTTTCTGCAATAAGTTGTATTTTCTGCAGTATGCTGTGCACTATGCAGTATGTTGTACTTCTGCAATGTCACACTTATTGTAGCAGTATGTTTCTCTTTATGCAGTATATTGCAAGTTCTGCAATATGTTGCATACTTTACGGTGTTTCAAGGTGTCAAAGCCCCGGTGACGGTTGCTGCTGTTAATGCACATCGCATGGTGCACTGTAGACATTACTTAACGATCTTTGCAGTGCTCTTTAGCCTTTAGCTACATCTGTTTTTTATTCTTGATCTTTACCTGCGTTCCTTCTTCCTGTCATCCATTTTGCTGTTTAACTTTCACTCTCTACCCAAGATAAGACCATGGAGCTTCAGGATATGGCTGCTGCTGACTCAGAATGGAGACGTAGCTCATAAGGTTAGGGAGGTTAGAGACACTACAGTTAAGTATAATGGTTTAAAAGCCGTTCCTGAATGGCAAAGGCAAGGGACACTGACATTCCCCTAGCAAGCAGGACAATGCCCTAGTGACTGACAATATATACACATGACCAGCGCTTAAGCTCATCTCCACCCAAGCTAGGACCCGGGACGGCAGGATAATGGCTGCTGATTACTCGGCTATAGGCTCCCCAAACTCCCCTTCCTTAGCTCACAAGGATGGTGATGTTGCAGACGATAAAGAAACTATCAAGTTTGATTGATACTCGAACTCCAGTCCAACGAGCACCAGGCAGGGACACTTCCAATAGGCCACCACTAGGCTTGAGCGAGGCTCCAATTCACTTAATGCAACTTCTGCAAGTCAATGAAGTTTCCAGCATTCTGCTGTAGTCATTTCTTATTAGTAACCTGATAGAAAAAGTAATTTATAAAGTTTTATATTATACCAATATTTGAAAGGAGAAAGGAGACTTATTTGACTGTATGAATGTTATATGAATTTGGGAGAATATCAACCAAGAAACAGACAAATTATACCCAAAGGTCTGTGAACGTGATGGACTATCACCCAAATAAACATGGGAAATAACAATGGTTTCTAGGCTTATATAAACTTTAAGACTGAATATACGAATGAAAAATTCATTTGGGAAATCCACCATCAATTACCGAAACATTTCAACCAGACGAGCAAACACCAACAATTCATTCCTATTGCAAAACAACATCGCGTTCTACAAGTCACTCCGAGAGAGAGATCTACAGCCTCAGTCTATCCAACAACAAGGCGATTTCATGGAGTGCTTTATTAGACAACTGTTAGATTTACGTAATCCCTTTATTTGTTAGCATTTCAATATTTCGCAATTAGATAATACACTGCCTGCATTACTCAACCTGTCAACTGTCTTCAGGTATTACTATAAAAAGGTAAAGTGTT
>NC_090749.1:42371903-42376903 GCF_036898095.1 Palaemon carinicauda | reverse complement strand
TCGTACGTTAAAATATTTGGCTGTGATTCTGATCAACATCTCGATTCTGGATCAACATTGCACTTTTCAACATACACTGTCAGCATATTGAATAGGGCGTGCTTAGCTTGTAGACTTATGTAAATATTTGGGTGTAAATGCTTTCACGCCCAATATATGAAAAGGGGAGACTAAGCACTCCTTTTTTCATATATTGGTCGTGAAAGCATTTACACTCAAATATTCAAATAAATCTACAGGCTAAGCACGACCTATTTAATATGTTGACAGTATATGTTGACAAGTGCAATGTTGATCCAGAATCGAGATGTTGATCAGAATCACAGCCAAATATTTTAAAGTACAAGTAATTCAACTAACACACCAAAAATTTATTATTATTATTATTATTATTAATTATTATTATTATTATTATTATTATTATTATTATTATTATTATTATTATTATTATTATTATTATTATTATTATTATTATTATTATTACTTGCTAAGGTACAACCTTAGTTGGAAAAGCAGGATGCTATAAACCCAAAGGGTCCAACATGAAAAATAGTGATATTGTTATTATAGTCCCTCAATTTAACTGGAATCAAAATTTCACAGCCATTAAGCAGTTTTGTACAATAATGGATGACTGCGAAGCAAAACGAAACCAGATACTGACATTTAATACTTCAATTGCAAATGTATACTTAGTTAAACATATAACACTAGCTCGCACTCTTGTGTTCATAGGATATGAAGATCAGGTCTTTGCAACAGATTTCTTCCAGCGGTTTCTTAGATTTTTTTTCCCATATACCTCATAAGTAGCCCCTCTGTATTATAGACTCCTTTCAACTGGCTTATTCTATTCGATCTATTCCACAGGACCAAACCACCTCTACATATACTGACCAGCCTTTTTAAAGAGTCTAACCTTATCATTTCTACAAGTCTTTCATTCTCTATCAGGAGGCTCAATACTACACAGTATTCAAGAAGTTTTATTCCAGCTCTGACCAGATTGTGGAGGAATCTTCCTAGTCAGGCAGATAAAAAGTTGGAACTTCAGAAGTTCAAACAGGCAGCGAATGTCTCTATGTTGAACAGGCTGACATAAGTCTCTCTTCATAGTTTACATAAACAGATGTATTTTAACGTTGTTACTGATCTTGAAATATTTTATAATAATTATTCATTACGTCTCTTGCATTTTATCTATTTCCGTGTTTCCTTTCCTCACCGTGCTATTTTCCTTGATGGAGCTGATGGGCTTACAGCCTCCTGCTTTTTCATCTAGTAATAGTAGTGATAATAATAGTCCAATCCACATTTCTCACTAATAATACTTTTATAAGTATGTTAAACAAAAATAATCAGATATATTTATCATTTAAAAAAAATATCATTACCATCATTAATAGCTAAAAAGTTCTGGAAAAAAAAATAGAAAATGAATACATAACAGAAATTCACAAATCATATGCTCTGAAAGATGTCAATATTCGTTCGAAAAATAAAAATCCCTAAATCTTAACGCATTATTGGATGATTCAAAGTTTATACCTTTTGATATAATTGCACGCTTGGCGATTAAACTTTTATGCGGCTCGTGAAAAAATCATAAAGTTGAATATGGAGGCAATTATGATCTCCTTCACTCTATCCTGCCATCCCTCAACCCACCCCACCCCATCCCCACCCCCATCCGGCCGTCTTATCCAGCTGTTTATTTGCAATCAAAAATAATTCTGAATTTATGGGTATGAATGTGATAGTCTTTAGTGATGTTGTAGTATCTTTTCATTGGTTTTTAAGATAATGATAATAATAATAATAATAATAATAATAATAATAATAATAATAATAATAATAATAATAATAATAATAATAATAATAATAATAATAAAATCATGCCTTATAATATGCCATCTTCGCGTATCTTAGACTTTGGCACAACTTTATTTCAGAAACTGTTCTACCAATTCTATACATATATACTCTAAATACCGCTCTATGCCAGAGCACTTGAAAACTCTACCAAGCTCTATTTTACATATTGCGTTAACAATCTACTAAACCCAACAGTCTCTCTATCTCTATAAAGTCTAGTCTCTACCAAGCTCTTTCCCACTTCGCCTCTATATTGCTTAGAGTATATACCCTATACTCCATCTTCCCTTGACTACACCAGCCCCGATCGTTATGAGAGATCTGGACTCAAATTTTATAATCTTAGTAACTATGTCTCAGAGGTCCAAGACTTTATTGGCCTGGGTATAGGAGAGAGAGGATAGGTGGTCCTACACCCCGAAGGATGTCTTGGGAGGCATACTGGAGTGGGCAGGACCCTCTAGGAGTCTAGGGCGTGAGTAGGCGGAGGTGAAGTAGCTCGTAAAACGTTATAATAAGCCATAATTTTTAAATTTTGATCTTGGCTCCTCTGTTTATTTCCAGTCGTCTGAAATGTATTCCAGCAAAATCGGTTGTTGCAGAATACCGAGCCTTCATTTCAGGCTTCCGGAGGGAATAATATACTGGAATATAATGTTTTATTGCTGTTTTATTCCCATATGAAAGTTCATAGAAGTGGAGTATGTTTTTTATATATATTTGTTTTTCCAGGTTATGCAGTTTTCCCAGGATTCCAGGAACAGTTGAAGTATTAGAATTTGTTTTTCAAAAACTCAATGTTCCTATAATTTCATAGTAAGTTATACTGTAAAAATTACATTAATATTTAAATTCAAAGACCCTTTATCTATTTTGAAGATTAATTGTTATTCCAATTCCAAAATAATATTCATTGATATAAAACCATAATAATAATAATAATATAATAATAATAATAATAATAATAATAATAATAATAATAATAATAATAATAATAATAATAATAATAATAATAATAACTAAATTTCAAGGCGTTTCATATGCTTTTCTCTCGACGATTGCGTATATGATCCTATTCCAATTGTCCCATGAATTAACGAGATTACAATTAGTTGACAAGTTATTGTCAGTCAAAGTGTAGTCCCAATTGTATATGACATACCAATGATTGAGAGAGAGAGAGAGAGAGAGAGAGAGAGAGAGAGAGAGAGAGAGAGAGAGAGAGAGAGAGAGAGAGAGAGAGGACGTATCTATAGATAAGCTACCTCTTTTTGTGAGAGAGAATATCTTTATAGATACGTAGTTCCAGTTGGTTGGAAGAACGTTCTAAAAAAATTCATGGAAAAATTATTAGTATAGACACGTTAGAAACCTACTCTTATTTCTTAGTAAGATTTGAAGGAGTAAATATATGCTTAGTTGCTGAAGTATATAATTGTTACACAGGTTTTAATGTAATATTCAGAGTGGCAGGAAAAAATAATATTATATTGAGATAATCCAATGCTCACATAATTACAAATTATTGTTGATAACTTAAAAAGTTCGGAAGCTCAGAATATATAAAAGCCTTTTTTAAAGGGGATACCTAAAAGTTTAGAAATGATTAATGTTTTGTAGTCTATAGTTATACTATTTCAATGTTTGCTTAAATCAACAAGCAAAAGATCTAAATGAATTATGTAGTCTAACTCTAAGATGTCTATGTTGTGAAACACTTATGATTAATATATTATTAAATGACATTGTTAGATTTTCTAGTTATATTTCAATATCATCTATTCTAATAGCAAAGCATACCCAACCCGTCAAAAATGGCGGCTACATATTTAGATTCATATACACACACACTCACTCACAGATTCAACACTCCCTAGCCCCTTCCCCTTTCCTAACTATAACACAGCAGTTACGGCAATTTCCGGGAGATTGTGGTTTTCCAGTGTACCTCTCGGGGTACTCCCTCTCCTCAGGGTATGACTACTGCTTCTCCCTTGCCGAAGAACAGGGAGAGACAAAGTAGTTATATATCTGGCTATGCTGATGAAAATAATATATATATATATATATATATATATATATATATATATATATATATATATATATATATATATATATATATGTATGTATATATATATATATATATATATATATATATATATATATATATATATATATATATATATATATATATACAAACACACACACATACACACACACATATATTTTATATATATATATATATATATATATATATATATATATATATATATATATATATATATATATATATATATATATATATTTATAAATATATATGTGTGTGTGTATGTGTGTGTGTTTGTATATATATATATATATATATATATATATATATATATATATATATATATATATATATATATATATATATATATATATCCAGTCACTTGGTCGTTATTATATATGTGGAGATGTTAACATTCTTTTTCTCATTCTATCTAATCCGAGTAATATTTGATTTAGATCTCTCTCTCTCTCTCTCTCTCTCTCTCTCTCTCTCTCTCTCTCTCTCTCTCTCTCTCTCTCTCTCTGTCTCTCTCTCTCTTCCGATTTCCTTTTCATAATCTTCATTGCATTCTGATTTTCAATTCCCTTTCTCCAAAGCTATCTATGTTTTCTTAATAGTGTCTTCTAATCTCTTTTCATTTTTTTTATCTTTTCCAGTTATTACTAATTCAAATTCCCTTCTGATTCTCTCCCTTTTTCTTTCTATTTTCGTCTTCGCTTTTTGTGTCATCACTCCTTTTCGATTTTGGATTTTAGAATATCACTTTATATAAATTATTGGTGATTTTAATGCTCACCATAGGGAGTGGTTAAGTTCTATCTCTCCTACCGATCGCCATGGCTTAATAGCTTTAGACTTTGCCTCTGAATCAGGCTGTGAGCAAATCATAAATGAAGCTACTCACAGGTCTGGTAATTGCTTGGACCTCGTATACACTGACTCCCCTGGCGTTATAACTAGTAAGGTTGGTTCTCCAGTCGGGAAATCTGATCATGCCTGGATTTCATTATTAGTGAAGACTAAGCAGCCTGTCCCTGATATATCATATTCTTGTAAAATTTATATGAAATCCCAA
>NC_090749.1:42356903-42359403 GCF_036898095.1 Palaemon carinicauda | reverse complement strand
AGGAATGATCTATAAAAGAAAGAATTATAATCAAGACAAAAAAAAAAAAAAACAGGAAAAATAACCAATAAACTCTTAAAGAAACTTATTTGAAGCTGTACAACAAAAAGACATTTGGACCAAGTCTACTATTATTATTATTATTATTATTACTTGCTAAGCAACAAGCCTAGTTGGAAAAGCAGGATGCTATAAGCCAAGGGGCTCCAACAGGGAAAATAGCCCAGTGAGGAAATAGATATTTCCTATATAAACTATAAATACTTTAACCAAACCAGAGTAAGAGAAATAAGATGGATTAATCTCCTCGAGTGTACCCTCAAGCGGGAGAACTCTAACCCAAGACAGTGGAAGACCATGGTACAGGGGCTATGGCACCACCTAATGCTAGAGAACAATGGTTTGATTTTGGGGTGTCCTCCTCATAGAAGAGATACTTACCATAGCTAAAAAGTCTCTTCTACCCTTAACAAGAGGAAAGTTGTTTGTCTGTATATACATATTTATACAGTCAAACTCAATAACAGTCAAAACCCTCTGGGGTAAAAATTCAGACTTAAAACTAATTCATATTTCCATTAAATTGGTGAATATTCTGAGAGAATAACTTATTGAATGATTGCAATTCATTTTGACTGTCCCAAGATGGTGTCTCGCTAATGAGTTGGAATTATATCTCGCAAGATTCTAGGATGTTTGATTGGGTTGAGGGAATTAGAGAGAGAGAGAGAGAGAGAGAGAGAGAGAGAGAGAGAGAGAGAGAGAGAGAGAGAGAGAGAGAGAGAGAGAGAGAGAGAGAGAGAGGGGAATCATAAACATCCACATACAGAGACACACACACATATTTTGGTTTGGTTTGCTGTGTGCAATCAGCTAAATAATCTCCCACCATCCCCAATGCGCACTGGCCAACGTGGTAATGAAAACTGGCCAAACCTCAGATATGAATAAGGATATGTTTGGGGGCTTTGTCATGCAACAGACTAGATACGACTGTATTTGTTGTGTGTGTGTATATATATATATATATATATATATATATATATATATATATATATATATATATATATATATACATATATATATATATATATATATATATATATAAATATATATATATATATATATATATATATATATATATATATGTATATATATATATATATATATATATATATATATATATATATATATATATATATATATATATATATATATATATATATATATATATACACACACACACACACACACACACACATATATATATATATATATATATATATATATATATATATATATATATATATATATATATATATATATATATATATATACACAAAATAACTTGTATATTTCTTGAGTTTGAATTCCAGTCATAGCAGTTGTGCACTTATCGTAATTAATTCCCACTGGGAACGAGCAATTCCCAAAGCAGTGGGAATATGGGAATCCGATACCAATATATTATCCGCAGATTAGTATTTGAAAGTATAACGTCATGTGTAATACCTTTGAGAGAGAGAGAGAGAGAGAGAGAGAGAGAGAGAGAGAGAGAGAGAGAGAGAGAGAGAGAGAGAGAGAGAGAGAGAGAGAGTTAAGCCATTACACAGCTCACGTAGATATTAAGGGAGCAGGTGGTGCAACATCTGCGGTATAATGAGAAGTTGTAACTAGATAAAAAGAAGCGAAATGAGGAAAGAAGGAAGAGAAACACTGATGATAATGGAACGAAAGGAAGAATAAAGAAAAAGAAGAAAAATAATATCTATAAAAAGATACAAATGAGGAAATATTTATGGAAAAGGTTCGCGAAAAAAACAATAACTAGGCAAGGAAAAAAAAAATAGGTTACAACAGCAAAAGAAAAAAAAACATCATTAGAAAACCAAAATTAACCATAAAACTATAAATATACAAACAAAATAATTAAGAAAAAAATGGATTTTGAAGAAACCGAAATTAAGCAGAAAGTTTAAAAGAAAAGCATGATAGAGCAAAAAATTAATAAGAAGTATGAAGAAAATAAACTATCAAAGCAATAACTATGAGACAATAAAGGAAAAGAAGAATAAATTAATATTATTTAAAAGAAGAAAAAACGAAAGACAAAAAAAAATTAAAATGAGATATGTATATACAAAGGACAAAAGATGAAAAAAAGAAGACAAGGGAAAATAATGATTGAAAATATTACAAATTTGCAATGCAAAACGAAAAAATTAAAGTATGTAATAGGAAAAAATCAAAAGAAAAATGGAAATGGATAGTATAAAGGGAAAACTTAGAAAAAAGGTCTGAAAAGAAAAAAATGCCAAATTAGTTAAAAAAGTTTAAATGAAAAAAAGATGAAAAATTAAAATTAAAAGAAAGATAAAAACAAATAACAAAAAAGACAAGAGAGACAAATATTAGATTTAATAATGATACTACAGAAAAAAAGGAAAACAATAAGATAAGACACAATAGGAAAAGAGAAAATAAAAACTAAATATATAAA
>NC_090749.1:42319403-42351903 GCF_036898095.1 Palaemon carinicauda | reverse complement strand
CGTGTTGTACAGGGAATGTCTTTATCGGCTTGCTTAGAAGTACCACAGGTGCTCCCAGAATGATGGGGGGTGGGGGGGGAGGGTTCGGAGAGGAGCATGTGAGGCATGTCTGCTTTCCATTACAGCCGATATCTTTATTATATACATACACACATACATTTTGCCTACAATCTAAAATTATATTTCCCTCTTATTGTAATTATTCGCAACCAAAAAAAAAATTCGCTTTACTTAAATAGAACTTTAAGAAATAAATCCATATTGTCGTTTTGTTAATAGTTTTAAACAAAAAATATTTTATTATCATAAGATTGTTTGGAATAAGTAAAACTTTGGTCCGATATATACAAAGGATTTTGAAAAAAAAAAAAAAACATTTAACTACCAATATGGCACGCTATGTATAAAGTATTAGAGTATTTAGAGCTAGCCGAGACATATTATTATTATTATTATTATTATTATCATTATTATTATTATTATTATTACCTTCAACCCTAGTTTGAAAAACAATATGCTATAAGCCCAAGGGCTCTAACAAGGAAAAATAACCCAGTGAGGAAAGAAAAAAACTACATGAACATAAATTTATAATGATTACTACAAAAATAGTCACGGCAGCTTATTTCTCGAAACCAGCTTGCCATTCCAAAGATCAATTTAGACCGTAGGCATATTTAAAATCTACAACCATGTGCGAACTTGGGGTCAAGATTAGGGTTAATTCAGGTAACCTTTAGCTCAACCTTGACCTTGACCTAGGACTTTCAAAATCACATTAGTTCCACGCCTTAACTCAACAATTAATCCCTGAAAGTTTCACTATTCTATGAGTAAAACTGTGACCAGAAGGTTGTTCATAAACAAACAGAAAAGCAGACGAACAGGGGCGAAAATATAACCTCCTCCCAACTTCTTTAGCGGATGTAATAAGATATCTCAAAATCAGTAACAACGATAAAATTATACTATTCTCAACTAGACTTGCAGTCTTGTCCTTTCTTTCGTAAGGCTCAATGCTATACAGTACTCTGGAATATATATTCTGGCTGAGAATATACTGTGGAATAATCTTAGTTTAATTGATAGAACTTAAAAATTTAAAGTGTATTTTGGACAGGCTGACATAAGTCTCTCTTCATAGTTTATATATGGAAGATCTATCTTAACATTGTTACTGATCCTAAGATAATTCTAGTAATTATTCATTACTCCTCAAGATTATTTATTTCATTATTTTTTTCCTCACAAGGCTATTTTCTTTGTTGGAGCCATTGGGCATAACTATAACACCCTGCTTTTTCCAACTAGGGTTGTAATTTACCTAACAACAAAAACAACAACAACAACAACAATAATAATAATAATAATAATAATGATAATAATAATAATAATAATAATAATAATAATAAACACTATACCACTTTCTTCATGGCAAAATAATCTTTATTTCAATGTTATCCTAAATTTTCTTTGAAAAAAAAATCTCTAATATCAGAACTCCTATTACTAAAATAAACCCTATTTCACTATTATTATAAATTTTACCGGAAAATATATAGTATTTTAACACTTCCTCGTCAATAAAAGCGGTACCTTAATATTTTCTGTTTTTTTCTATTTCCAGAAACAAAACATAATTCTATTTCGCTGCTTCATTATAATAAGATTTTTCCCCCCACCAAAAGAACTTTACTTTGTAATACAATATAATTTTAATATTTTCCTCGAAAAACTGTAATATACTATATCATTCTATCATGAAAATTTTCATAAATGATTACTGTATTTTACTGTTGCTACATCTTTTCCTAATAGTATCTCTTGCTTAACTAGATCAAATTATAATTAACATTTGTATTTATCCACATAAGGAACCCTAATACACCAAATATACAATTTCAGTTCCACAGTTTTTGAGATATAAAAATTCATATATATCAAACTTCATGTCTTAGAAATAAGACGATTCAGTAAAAATTACAGAAGAGGAACTTAGATATTCATTTGACTCTCCCAATGCACAGATGCACAGTCACTATTATCATAGTTCTTACCTAAAAAGAAGACCTTTGTATCTATTTTCACAGATTTTAGCACGAAATTAAACCACATCCCCACATCATTAAGCATTTTCACTCTTAAAAATATAAACAATTAAACTTAATCTCTATAAATGTTTCGCCAGAACAATAAACCTATCTCTTTCCCACGCATGCGCATAGCACCACCAAGCAGACGACAAGCACATTAACAGTTTCTTTCCCCAGTGGCGTCTGGTAACTTACCCACCTACTTGAGTTACCATTTTTTCCTTAACTTCGGCTTTACCCGAAGGTATTTCATTTTCGGGGGTCCTTTTATCAGGATAACTTTGGCTTTCACCCAGTTTCACTTTGCTAAGACACATTTGCCCAGTTTAAGGAGCTCGTTCTTTCTCTTTAAGCTCGAGATAAGAGAGATGTTCGAGGCAAGAATTATTTCTTTCTATTTACTGTACAGAAATCCGAATATTATATACAAAGTTATTTATTATGGGATCATGAAGAAAATATTCTTCGCATGATAATAAGGAATTGACAAAATATTTTGCATATATATTTCTGCTTATCATATCATCATCATCATCACCCACGCCTATTTACGTAAAGGGCCTCGGTTATACTTCACCAGTCGGCTCTATCTTGAGCTTTTAATTCAATCCTCCTCCATTCATCATCTACTGCGTCATATTTCATAATCTTCAGCCCTGTAGGCCTGGGTCTTCCAACTTTTCTAGTTCCTCGTGGAGCCCAGCTGAACGTTTGGTGAACTAATCTCTATTGGGGAGTGCGAAGAGAATGCCCAAACCATCTCCATCTACCCATCATCATGATTTCATCCACATACGGTACTCAAGTAATCTCTCTTAGAGTTTCATTTCTTATCCTATCCTGCCATTTAACTACCCAATATCCTTCTGAGGGTTTATCATATATTTGAATAAAAATAAATAAATAAAAATTATAGTCAAGACGCTGGAGATGAATTTCGTTTTCTAAAATTTGCAATAGAAAGTTAAACTTATTTTTTTCTTTTTTTTTTTCAAATATTAACACATCTTTCTCCGACATATGAATAAGACATATTTACGAAAGTTAAACACCCCGCTCTCCTTTCCAAACAGTACCTCATCTTTCTCTGACGTAGTTTGCATTAAATAAAAAATAATTTTACTTCCGCTTCTTTGTTAGAAACTATTAAAAGTAAATTTGCAGTACATCACGCCCCAGTGAGAGCAAACCTGGTGATGAAGTTCAGATTCAAGGCCTTAAAATTATGGAGGATGTTTAATTAACGAAGCTCAAGGTAGGATGAACTAGGGCGTAGAGATCTCTTGAAATACGACTAGAGAATTTGCTTAGGTTTACCGAAGAAATATGAGAGTTATATGAAAAAAATACTAGGAATTTACTGTTCATACTCTAGATTTATAGTGGTGAAAATACTCAGAATTCACTGTGGGCTTATAGCATCTTGATTTTTTAACTAGGGTTATAGCTTAGCTAGTAATAATAATACAGTAATATGTTTTAGTTTTATACTGGGAAATATGTGTTTTAGATTTATAGTGGAAAAATACTCACAAGTTACTGTTCATATTTTAGATCTTTAGTGGGCAAAAATACTCAGAATTTACTGATCATACTTTTAGATCGATGTAGAAAAATACTCAGAATTTACTGTTCATATATTTAAGATTTTTAGTGGGAAAAATACTCAGAATTCACTGTTCATAGTTTAAATTTTTAGTGGGGAAAATACTCAGAATTTACTGTTCATATCTTTAGATCTATATGAAAAAAAATCAGAATTTTCTGTTCTTATTTTCGATTTTTAGTGGGGAAAATCTTCAAATATATATTTTTAGATCTATGTGAAAAAATACTCAGATTTACTGTTCGTAATTTAGATTTTTAGTGGGGAAATTACTCGTAATTCACTATTTATATTTTAGATTTTTAGTGGGGAAAATACTCAGAATTAACTGTTCATATAGTAGCATTTTAGTAGGCAAAATATTTCAAATTTACTGTTCATAATTTAGATTTTTAGAGGGGGAAATACTAAGAAATTACTGTTCATATTTTAGATATTTAGTGGGGAGAATACTAAGAATTTGCTGTTCATATTTTAGATTTTTAGTGGGGAAAATACTCAAAATTTACTGTTCATATTTTTAGAGCAATGTGCAAAAATACTCAAAATGTGGTTGTGTTCACTGAAACAATAAAGTGAATCTTCCTAATTACAGTGTCATGCTTTCCATATATTATTTCAGAATAGTATTTCACTTGTGCAGATTCCCAGGAAATACGCAAGAAAAATTTTCAAATTTAAAGCAAATGTTCAGAATATCCCCCTACATAATAAGGAGAAATTTTGACGGGTCGAGTACACTAGTTTTACATAATTGACTGAGAATATCTCCATGATTAAAAATCGCTTACTTTTAAGATTTTCTTCTGAATTTTAACAATTTGTAGAAGTAAGGAAAATATGATGATAATATTACCATATATTTCTTTTTAAAGTATTCAAAATGTTCAAAGTTGCAACAAATGTTTTTATATTGAAGAGACTGACAATTCTTCCTTTACAGTTTATATATGAAATGTCTGTTTCAATGTTTTTACTGTTCATAAAATATCTTATAATTAATTGTTTAATACTTCTCCCGTAGTTTAATTGTCTTTACTTCCTTTCCTCATTGAGCTATTTTTTCTTGTTGGAGCCTTTGGGCTTATAGCATCCTGCTTTTCCAACTAGGGCTGTAGGTTAGCTAATAATAATAATAATAATAACAATAATAATAATAATAATAATAATAATAATAATAATAATTATTATTATTATTATTATTATTATTATTATTATTGTGGTAGGAGACCCTCTTTTAGGCAGGTTGAGTTAAAAGTAATGGCTGCATCGGCAGAGTTTATTTTCTTATCCAATTTTTCTATCTTCCGGATAATTCTCTTCTCTAGAGTGCTGCAATCAGCCAGCAGACTTGAAAAATTCATCAGTCAGGTGAATGACAAAATCGGGAAGACTTTTCAAGTATATTCTCACAAAATACAAGTAAAACTTTTGGTACAAAATAGTAAAAACTACGATGCGTTTCGAGGATAAGTCCTTCCTCGTCTTCAGGTAGAGAGTGAGGTGGATGCTGCAGTCGGGTGGTATATTTACCCAGGATAAGGATTACAAGTGAAGGGGCTCGAATTTTCATTGGTTTTCATTGGTTGATCGGAGCTGGTATGGTATGGTGTCTGGTGTACGACGATCTCGGCCGGGAATACCAGTCTGTGACGTCATCGGGGGACCTGAATTTTGATTGGCTGAGGCGCGCTCTGAGCCAGCCAGGCTGCTCTTCCGCTCAGAAAAGTGTCCCACGTGGCTGAGATCATTTCCTACTTCGGCGTAAAAATTCGGGGTATTTTCGTGGTTGGTAGTGTCTTCATTAGGTCCTCCTTGATGGGGGTTTCTTGATGTATCAATACGACGGCTTGATGGTAACAAAAACATCTCTTGGGTCGTATTAAGGGTGGGTTTATCTCGCTGTATCAGTAGAGCTTTTAGGATGCGTAGAAGTCGACTATCTGGGGCGCTACCAATAATCTGGGTGTTACTGACAATATCAGCTCAACAAATAGGGGTGTTATGTCTTTGTAGGGCATGATTCTTTATAACCCCTTGCTGTACGTGGCAAGAAATTCTCTTGGAAAGACGCATAGTTCTCATGCCAATATAATTCCCTGGACAACCACGGATAGGGCATTGATATGCATAAACAACATTCATGTTCTTTAAGAAATCCTGCTCTGGGGCCGCTGGGTTATTCCTCATAATAAAGCTTTTCGTCTTGGCCGTTTGGTAATATATAATGAAGTCCAATTTCTGGGTGTCTTCAGTAGGGAATACATTATTCTTGATGATTTCTTTCATTGCCTTCTCGTCTTGCAGGTAATTCGGATGCATATGTCCTTTGTAAAATAGCTTGATGTTATTGCTACTGTCAATTCTCTCGGCGGGGTCAGGTTCGTACCACTTGTCTACTGCTTTCTTGACTTCCTCTTTGGACGTGCTTATTGGAGAATCCATTGTTGACAAGTACTTGGGATATTCGGTCCAGTTCCTTGTGTGTGTCGCACCAGGTGGAACAGTGCTACAGGGCCCTCCTGACGTAAGCCTTGATGGTAGAACTCTTATATTGGGTGGGGCACTCACTGTCTCCATTCAAGCACATGCCTAGGTTTGTGGGTTTGATATACACTGTGGTACGAAATCCATTCTCCGTCGAGGTGACTAGGACATCTAGGAACGGGAAGCGATTATCTTGGCTGTGTTCAAGGGTGAAACGGAGTACACTATGGTCCTCAAACATCCTCCTCAAAGTCTCGATTTCATCACTTGATCTTGTTTATTATTATTATTATTATTATTATTATTATTATTATTATTATTATTATTACTATTATTATTATTGTTGTTGTTGTTGTTGTAGGAAAAATAGTAATTCTATCAGTATCGTATTGGCATAGGTGGGTCATTGGGCGTGTATAATTATAAACAAACTAATACATTTCAAATAAATAATGACAATGTACAGATAGACAAAAGTACAAACACAATAAGGTACCCAAAAGCATTCATCTTTTGTGAAAAGAAAAGAAAAGAAGAAAAACCCATTATATATACTAAAGTATAATTACACGAGAGACAAGAAGAGAGGAATTACAAAGAAGCCTCAAGGAGAAAAATAGATATATGAACACGTTCATATATAGAGAGAGAGAGAGAGAGAGAGAGAGAGAGAGAGAGAGAGAGAGAGAGAGAGAGAGAGAGAGAGAGAGAGAGAGAGAGAAATAAGTCTTCACGAACAAAACGAGTCATTCTCACCATAACTATAAAAGCCACGTTAACATATTACTTAATTAAACAAATACATCGAACACTGTATCCACATTTACAATTACTCTCACTTTAAAATAATCAACCATTTGAAACATAAACTAAACAGACGGTTACAGTAATCAGCTAAATGAAGGTCCAGGTCGTCTTCTTTCGATCTTGTTAGGTTTGATTAACACTAGCGGCGGTTTTGTCCGCATGGTTTAGAAAGCAATTAATATCAACGCTGCCCGCTCAGAAAAATTTCCGTGCGGAATTTCTTCCGTGTGGGTTTTCTTCCGAGAGGCATTTCCTCTGAGAGGGATTTCTTACAAGCAGCAATTCTTCGGAGCGGCATTTCTTCCAAGCGGCAATTTTTACGAGCGGCCTTTCTTTTGAGTGGCATTTCTTCCCTGCAGCATTTCTTCCCTGCGGCATTTCTTCCCAGCTGCATTTCTTCCCAGCGGCATTTCTTCTGAGCAGCAACAATTCACTAGCCGCACTTACTGCTAACTCATGTCGTTCCACTGTAGCGCCTTATAGAAACTACACGGTCGCTCGGGAAAAAATCCACTTGTGTGAAAACACCCATGAATGAGTGAAAATTCTCTTGTGCAGAAAAAATCCTTACATGTGAAGCAAGCCTTCGCCCCAATTTATAGCCAGGTCGGTCACTCGACTCAACTTTTTCCATATATTTTTATTCATTGCATTATCTTCTCCTACCCCGTCCTACCCAACTCATACAATTCCTTAGCAAACCTACCCATCTGATCTACGAGTTCTATATAATTCCTTAGCAAATCTACCCATCTGATCCACGAGTTCTGGTAATTGTTCCCCCAAAATATCAACTAACCAACTAATTCCTCTAAATTGAATCATGCTGAATGAAAGAACCTGGTTCCAGGATATAGCTGTATGGCCTAAACATAATAATGTAATATAATATACACCGAAGACGTGTTTTCCTTCTTATTTCAACATATAAGTGAAATACCTGGACAAATTACCAAGTAATCCGGTAAAACATTTACCAAACCACAAAACTATACAGTTAATCCTTGTTAGGAAGCAAGAATTTTACTACATTTCTCACCATGACAGTGATTAGCATATATTACCCATTGTAGTTAGATAATTTAAAAGAAAAGAAATCGTTACTAGAACGCAGATTAACAACATAGCCACATGATCCAACCAAATAATACCTTTAACAAAGAAACTACCTAGGGACCCCTTACCTGAAAACTCGTATATTGATTTTGAATTAATATATCCAAGAGACTTACCTGACAACTTCACCAAATTCAACACTTACAATCTCTTAGCTAATAAAACACAGAGATTAACCTTACCTGAAGACAGGTGTCTTGGTGCCACTCTTGTACCACAGCACCAGGATGACAGGGTTTTCCGGAGAGGACGTCCAGTTGCAGGGCAGCCTGACGGTCTGGCCCCTGATTGCATAGACCACCATCAGAGGAGCTGCGAACAAGAGAAAGAGTTTTGTTTTTAACTAATTTTTCAATTTTCAATACGGAGATGCAGTATCACTAAGACAAATCTAATCTAAAATAAGCTTTAAAGAGCAATCAGAAATGGTTACTAAACTCTACGGACAGCCCCTCCCCTTTTCATATCTGGACCATAACGGTATTTACTATTTATGTACATGTCTACGGGCTATTTACTCCCCATTTCATATACTGGCATTATGAGTGGAAAGTTGATACAGAATCGTCATTTGGATTCGGATTGCTTCCAAAATTTAATGGATTCTTGCACAGCCAAATATCTATCCGTTGTTAAATTTTGTAGCGAAAATCCAGCACGAAATATTTGGCGTAATCCTGCTCACAGACAAACAAACGAATAAACAAATAATTATATATACGCATAGAAAAACAAAACATTCTTGGCAGAGGTAATAAATTCTTTATTGAATGATTTAAACAAAGATGATAGCGTATATATATATATATATATATATATATATATATATATATATATATATATATATATATATATATATATATATATATATATATATATATATATATATATATATATATGTATATATATATATATATATATATATGTGTGTGTGTGTGTGTGTATGTGTGTAAATCCAGAATAATCACGATAAAAATAAATCCAACCTTAACTAAAATTATTAAAAATATTAGAAAAAAATATATGTAAAAAATAAAGTTATTCTAACAATCAAAACTTTCGCAAGCTTCTTACCCACTCGAGAAACTCTATTATATAATCAACATTTCTGGAGACTTTGACTAAAATCTCTTAATTGATCAATGAGAAAAAAAAAAACTTTATCGTAGCACATAACGAGAGGGACAAAAGCAGCCAAGTTTTATGAGGGAACTTAATTTAGCGCCTTTTTATGAACAATTTGGCAATCTACGAGCGAATATTCCCCTTTCATGGTCGTTTGGTAGTGTTATTTTTATGCGATTTTAATTTTGCGTTTCCTTAAGAGTTTGTTGAACGTTTATGAAGGACGTTATTTTTGGCACCATTAAAACTCGAATGTTATGAAAAATAGTAATTTTTTAGTCTCCTACCGATAATTAAGTTTTTTTTTATAAGACTTTCCTCTTCTCACCTTTGTTATCCTTTTTGGAGCACTCACCAATTTAATTCTCCTCCAAAAGCCACCGAACTTACCAGCAAAAAGCTATATTGAGCCTCAGTTGACAGGAAATGTATTCACCCAAACGTCCCCGATTATTTGACAGGAACTTACTTTAGCGCCATCACCTGAACAATTTGACATTCACGAGACAAAAATCCCAACTACCAGGAATATTTGTTGGAAAACTTACTCGAGCGCCATTGTTATGACCAATTTGGTAATTCTCTCACTAAATCTTCTTAAGGGGTCATTTCCCAAGCGAGGAGTGAGGAAACGACTCCGGAGTGAGAGGAAACGGCGTCTGTGGGGAGATTACTCCGTCAGGAGAGTCCTAAAAGGAATTTTTATGGAGGACGTCTTATGACTATGAAGGATTGGCCGGTTTTATTGGGAGATTTCGATACAGATGTATAAAATGTAATTAGGTTGTGAAAGAAATCAAATAAGGGACAGTATTAAAAGCAAGAAAATAATAATAATAATAATAAAAATAATAATAATAATAATAATAATAATAATAATAATAATAATAATAATAATAATGATAATAATAATAATAATAATAATAATAATAATAATAATAATAATAATATTAGAAAATCCTAATCCTAATAATAATAATAATAATAATAATAATAATAATAATAATAATAATAATAATAATAATTATGATAATACTAATAATAATAGTAATAGAAAGTCTTAGTAATAATGATAGCAATAGAAAGTTTTATTATTGATAATAATAATAATAATAATAATAATAATAATAATAATAATAATAATAATAATAATAATAACAATAATAACTTTAGTAATATTAGAGCAGTAACAACAACAACCACAACAACAACAAATGCAGTCATTTCTACTCCATTGCAGGAGAAAGGCCTCAAACATGTCCTCATTCATGTCTGGGGTTTTGCTAGTTTTCATCACCACGTAGACCAGTCCGGATTTGTGTTGGTGGGAGATTTTCATGTGGTCGCTCCAATCAAACCAACCTAATATGGGTGTCCCTGACTAGTGGCGATGAGCCAACCTTTACATTCATAATAATAATGATAAAAAAATAACCTTAGGGCTAGTTCAGCTTAATAACAATATAACAATGGGATTAATCTATACCGCAGAAAACAATAACACCATGAAGAGTATAACTGACAACTATAAAACAGACAACACATTTAATCCCAATCACGAACGTTATATCAAAAGCGTATTGTTATGGTAAATCAAAACATTACCATACTCTCATTCCGAACTCTTTTTTCGAAGGATTTAATATGGTGATCATTTAAAGCAAGGGAATACACTACAATAGACTGTTCACTAATAGTAATTTTTCCTTGACCACAAAGCCGGGGAATTATCGACATGTTCCTATTTTTCATTACTCAACCTATTCCCGCTTTCTAATACTCTACCTGTTCCCACTTTATATTATTTGACCTGTTCTCGCTTTCTATTACTCAACCTTATCCCGCTTCTATCACTTGATCAGTTCCTGCTTTCTATTACTCGATCTGTTCTCGTTTTCTATCACTTTTCTGTTCCCATTGTCTATTCCTCAATCTGTTTCCGATTACTATTACTCGACCTGTTCCTGCTTTCTAATATTCTACCTGTTCACTCTTTCTATTATTTGACCTGTTCCCATTGTCTATTACTCGATATGCTCCCGATTACTATTACTCGACCTGTTCCTGCTTTCTAATATTCTAACTGTTCCCTCTTTCTATTACTCGAACTGTTCCCGCTTTTTATTACTCGATCTGTTCTTTCTCTCTATTACTCGATCTGTTCCCGCTTTCTATTACTTGTTCTGTTCCAAATTACTATTACTCGACCTGTTCCCGCTTTCTTTTACTCGACCTGTTCCCGCTTTCTATTACTCAACCTGTTCCCAATTACTATTACTCGATCTGTTCCCGATTACTATTAATCAACTTTTTACCACTTTCTATTACTCGATCTGTTCCCACTTTCTCTTACTTGACTTGTTCCTGTTTTCTATTACTCTATCTGTTCCCGATTACTATTACTCAACCTTTTCCCACGTTCAATTACTCGATCTGTTCCCAATTACTATTACTCAGCCTTTTCCCCTTTTATATTACTCGATCTGTTCCCGCTTTCTATTACTTGATCTGTTCCCAATTACTATTACTCGACCTGTTCCCGCTTTTTTTTACTCGACCTGTTCCCGCTTTCTATTACTCAACCTGTTCCCAATTACTATTACTCGATCTGTTCCCGATTACTATTTATCAACTTTTTACCGCTTTCTATTACTCGATCTGTTCCCGCTTTCTATTACTTGACCTTCTCCCGTTTTCTATTACTCAATCTGATCCCGAATACAATTACTCAACCTGTTCCCACTTTCTATTCCTCGATCTGTTCCCACTTTCTATTACTCAACCTTTTCCCATTTTCTATTAATCGAGGATGACAAGCAATAGATGGATATATTGAATAATAGAATGGGGCACTAAAAATTGCCAAAGAAGCATGGGAAAGAAGAGAAGACGATGTATGGACGAACTAAGAAAGTTTGCAGACGTACTCTGGCACAAAAAGACCATAATCAGACGAATTTGGAAGGATATTTTTGAGGTCTTAGTCTATATATATATATATATATATATATATATATATATATATATATATATATATATATATATATATATATATATATATATATATATATATATATATATATATATATATATATATATATATATATATATATATATATATATATATATATTGGTGTGCTACTGTCTTAAGCACACATTTGAGTATGAGTTGTTTTCAGATGTATTTAAATGGATTAACTGAATACATCTTAATGGTTTTTAAGTTTTATTTTTATAAAACAACAGAGTTAAACATCTCCATCACTGGAGGAAGCTGTGTTGGTCCAGACGACCAATTCTGGTGAAGTTTAGATATGAACTGAATAAATTATCGATATCACAGATATCGTATGCTTGCTTTAATTTAGCCACGTGACGGAATCGGAAGACACCTGCATCCGGTGACGTCACAAACTTTCACACGAGGAGACAATGTGTTGACGTTAAGAAAGAATGTCAATTTGCCGAGGTTTGCATTATACATCCTGTTTATAATTTGAATGACTACAGCAAATCCCAGGGTTAGCTCTTCCAACCAACATGACATATTACGTCATTTGTTTTAAACATGTAATATTACTATTCTAATTATTACATAAGCTCGGCCAGCTATCTCAATTTTTTTACAAAAATTTAACAACAAGCCGAAACATGGTTATTAGGTGTGACTGGACATACGTATTATTCTTTGTTTAACTTTAGCCATAATCAACTGAGGACGAATGTCCAAATAGGCACAATAAAAAACAATAACAATAATGCATACAAAAAAGATATTACCAAAGCAAAAAGAAAAATGCATGATAAAACCAAGATCACATATATGGTACATTGCTAGCAAATGATTACATGGTACCAAAAAACAAAACAAATTCTGACTTACATATGATTCGGTAACTTGATAAAGAATAATTGTTACCTTTGTCAGAAACAAGATACACGTACCACGGTTTCGTACATATATATATATATATATATATATATATATATATATATATATATATATATATATATATATATATATATATATATATATATATATATATATATATATATATATATATATATATATATATATATATTTATATATAGGGCTGATATATTTTATTAGATGCCCATAGATTCTGTTATATATTTTATTATGTTTTTTTTTTCTCTTTTCTTTTTTAACATTCCGGCTTATATATTTTTATTAGATGCCGAGAGAAAAAAATGATTTATATCCTTTTTTATTTTATTTATTTTTTAAATGTTGTTTTAAATGTATTTTTAACAATGCAAATGTAGAGAATTTCTTTAATTACATATTACTAGCGTACTAATCAGCTTTTCATACAAACATCTTCCCGACAAATTACTCCCTTAGCGAATGAGGTGGCCACTCATACAGCTTTGAACTGGATTAAATAGGGGGTATTGTCAGGGCTATGCAACTCATTCCTTTGTAGCTGCTTGCTGTGCCGTAACCTACGCCAAACAAGGATGTTCACGGCGATAAATATCATCACCGTGAAACACAAACTAGCCAGTATTATGGGGTGAAGAATTTCTTCATAAGTCGGTGACAGGTGGTCCTTTTCGGTAAGTTTCATCAACCGCTTTGCCACACGGCCGTTGTATGGGAGAGGAAGTGCTGGCATTGTAGAGGTCCACGTGAAGTTCGCGAAGTAGGCTCGTTCTCTGATGATTGTCCGTAGGCCAGTCACCATGGAATTCGGGGAAGTCCCGATACAACCATCTGCTGCGACGAAGATGTGGGTGAAGGATGTGGATCCGTCAGGGCATGATACATTGAAGCTGTCCTTGTCGTATCGTATCCACAAGCCATTATTTAGTCTGCAATTGAATTCTTTATTGTCAAAGGGATAAAGCTTATCCAGACAATTTTCACTTGTATGGGAGAGAGCACCGTCTAGCACTATACCTAACTCGCATGAATCCATTAAGTTTTTACGGAATTCAAATGAGTCAGCTGTACATATTTTTCTATCCATTGCGTCTGAACAGTGAGTTAATTGATTTAAGTCTTTAATGACCGTATATGTTTCCTTGTCTGGGGAAATCAATACGTGTCCTGTCAAACTGGATATTACTGGATTTGAGTGATTCGTCATGAAAGTCGGAAATGGTGATATCCTGTAAGATTGCCAGGCATCAGAAGAATCAAAGGGAATTGTAATCCTAATCTTGTTATTATCTACGTTTACTGTAATTAGGCTGTAATAAAATTCTAACCTATGTTCGTCTAACAAAGGAACATAGCCAAGTTTATCCCTTCCGTTCTCCAGAACTAATTTTAAGTAACGTATAGGCAACAAATGGGGCGACAATACACCTTTAGTTGCTAACGTGATAGCTTCTACATAATCCTTGGATTTCTCAATGAAATGTGCAATTCTGTTATGTATGTGATCTATCTTTGAATCATAATACGTTAATGTTGCCAACAAATCCTGTACTTCCATAATTTGAACGATATTATCTGAATGTTCATTTAACAAATCCATAATTTTATTGATTGAAGCTAACTGATCCCTTAGTTCTGACATAATCAATTCATCTTTATGAGTCAAGAACTCAATTTTCTTATTTTGATTACTAATTTTAAGACGATTGGAAATTCCTAAACCTAAACTTGCAACAGACCCAAAGATGCTTAATGCAGCATAAATGAACGGATTCCGTCTTTCTTTATGTTCGTGTCCTACAGTCCACATCAAAAGGTCATAAGCCAAAGATCCTGTCTCGCCAGTCTTATTTTTCAAGTCATCAGATAGAATCTCTGCAACTTTTAATGTTGATCCAAGCAAACTCTTAGTAGTCAAATGAAAATGTCTTCTATGCAACTCATCCAATGATGCAGAAAACCTTGAAATGGCGGTTCTTAAGCTAGTGACATCATTCTCTTGAAGAAAAATTGCTTGCATATGCACTTCGACAATTACGTTGGTTGATGTAACAAAAATGTCTTCTTGTCTTTCAACTATATTGCCATATTTAAAATATATATTCTTAGTCTTAGAACTCATCCCATACGAGAAAAATGTCTGAGCAAACAATATCACTCCCAACAACAAAAAATTCATCTTGGAAACCTGTAACGAGAAAAAATATATGTAATTACTCCTGTATTAAAAAGAAAACTTTTAGTCACACAAAATAAAATTTTTCCTCACTTCTTTTCCTCTCTTTTCTTTTTAATTTCTTATGTGAGACAATGGTACTATTCTCTCATCCGTGGGTTGGGCTACGTTTTGAATTCTAAACCTATTGGCCGTTAATGTTTCCAAAATGTTAAATGGGCCTTCAAACTTAGGTGTTAGTTTATAGTTGAGCCCTTTTCTGACATTGATTTGAACATAGATGTTATCACCCACGGTATATGTTTTAGTTGGTTTCGCTATTTTATCATGATTCCTTTTCATTATGATTTGTGATTCTTCTAAATTCTTTCGAAGGATATCATATCGACTTATACTTGCATTTATACATTCTTTTAAAGGATTTGATAGATTAGTTGTAGGCGTTAATACATGGAAAGGTGTTCTAACTGGGGTACCATACAATGCTTCATGCGGTGACATTTTAATTGATATATGATATGAATGATTCAGAGTACTCAGTGTCGCCGGTATTGCAATATCCCAGTTGGGGTCTGATCCCCCTAGTGTTACCCTCAATATATTTAATATCTTCCTATTTGCTCTTTCCACTAGCCCATTCGACTCTGGGTGATATATCATGGTATTAATCTTCTTTATGTTGAGGAATTCACACAATGAGGTAAGAAAGTGATTATTAAATTCACCACCCGAGTCTGAGATTATCATGTGTGGAATTCCATGTTTACAAATGTAACACTCGTAAAACTTCCTAGCGCATTCAATCGCAGTTTTAGTTTTAAGCGCTATTAGTTCTGTATATCGAATTAAAGCATCTATAATTACTAAGAGGTGCTTATTTCCTCTGTCTGACTCGTAAAATCCTGTTAACAAATCTAAATGTATTCTTTCAAAGGGTTGATTGGGAACAGGATAAGCTCCTAGGCTGACAGGTGTTTTCGTATGCCCTTTGTTTTCCTGACATGTGCGACAATTAGCTATGTGTCTTTTTATATCTGTAAGCATTGTAAGCCAATAAAACAATGATTTGGCTTTCTGTGACATTAATGAGAACCCAGGGTGTCCATGTAATGGATTTGAATGCAACCAATTCAGGACAGTGGAAATAAGTGAGATTGGTACTACTACCTGGTCGTTAGTTACATGTGGTGTATTGTGGGTTTTCCTTGTCACAGTCCTACACAGAATATTATCTTTGATTATATAATTCTGCTGCTTATACTTTATATATTCCTTTTCTTTATGATTGCCTTTCAAAGCATTTATAATTGTTTCTATTTTCTGATCTTTTCTTTGCTCAGTCTGTAACAATTCAGCACTCCAGCCTAAATCTTCTTGTTCAGATATTGTTTTTACAATAGGCATGGATGTTGATATATCTATTAATTCAGCTAAAGGCTCCGTACAAGATGACACGGGGTTGCGTGATAATGCATCCGCAATGATATTTGCTTTCCCAGGTAAATACCCGATTCTTGCGCCAAAATCTTGAATGATTAAATGCCACCGAGTTCGTTTAGGGCTGTGATTGAAGCCTTTAAAGAACTCTGTTAGTGGTTTATGGTCAGTAAGAACCTTAACGGGATAACCGTAAATTATGAACTTAAAATGCACTAGCGAATTAACAATAGCTAGTCCTTCCTTGTCTATTACTGCATACTTACTTTCGGAAGTTCTCAATTTTCGAGAATAGAAAGCTATCGGGAAAAACTGTTTATCATATTGCTGAAGCAATACCCCTCCTACTCCTAAGTCTGAGGCGTCTGTTGCAATGAAGAATTCCTTACCGAAGTCAGGAAATTTTAAGATAGGAGAACTACACAGTTCATCTTTCAAAGTATTAAACGCCTGTTGATGTTGCTCAGACCATATGAAATCTACGCCCTTCTTCGTAAGATCAGTTAAAGGAGCGGCTATTATTGAATAGTTGCGTATAAAACGCCTGTAATATCCACTACAACCCAGAAATTGCTGTATTCCCTTGACATTAGTAGGTATGGGAAAATTACGTATAGCCGACACCTTATCATGGACTACTTTAAGACCTTGGCTTGACACCATGAAACCCAAATATATTAATTCTGTTTTGAAAAACTCACACTTACTAATCTTTACCCTTAAGTTATGTTGTCTTAATCTCTGTAGTACTAGTTCTAACTTACGTAGATGTTCTTCTAAGGTGTTGGAAAAGATTACAAGATCATCCATATAGGCATGCAATATATCCCCTAACAAGTCTCCAAACACTATGTTAATCATTCTTTTAAATGTTATAGGAGCACAACGTAAACCAAAAGGCATCCGCAAAAATTCATAATGTCCCCTGGCTGTGCTGAAGGCTGTGTATGGGATACTATCTTCTTCTAATGATATCTGGTGAAAGCCTTTAAGTAAGTCCAAACTGGTAAAATATTTATTCTGACCTAACAAAGACAAAATATCGTCAGTACATGGCACTGGGAATCGATCAGGGATCGTTTCCTCGTTTAGACGACGAAAGTCGACGCAGATACGCCATGTTCGATCTTTTTTCGGTACAACTATTAAAGGAAAATTATAAGGGCTAATTGATTTTCTAATGACTCCTTCCTCTAACATTTTACCTACTTCATCATTTATTTCATTCTGGAATTTCATAGGGAGTCTGTACGAGGGTACATATGTAATTTTCTGCTTGTCTTTTAACCTTATTTGATGCTCGATCACATCTGTTTTTCCTAAGGATCCATCCGTAGTGGAAAAGACATCTGTATATTTAGTTAAAAGTTCAAAAATTTTCTGCTGAATTTCTTCGTCTTGAATGTCCTCACTGATTTTATTTTTAATAGATCGCAAAAGGGATTCATCCGCAACTGATTGAGAGTGATTGATTTCAGCAACGGTAAGAATACGATGTTTATAAACTTCTACACCCAAGATATGTTGATTTTTGTGAATTACTAAAGTGTTATTTAAATGATTACAGACTTCGATATTACATTGCTGATGTGAGCCTACTGTATAAATAGCTTGTGTGACAGACAATCCGTTAGTTTTCAAAGTATCGGAAAGGATTAATATTTCAGATCCCGGTAGTGTTTTCTTTATTTGCACTATTAAATTCGAAGGTATGTTTGGTTCGATATATTGCGTGCAAGATGATATTACGGGTGAACGAGAATTCTGCTGTGTCGCGTATATTATTTCTTTATTAGTGAGACAAGTTATTGGTTCTTCAACGTACGTTACGGTTACATTTGTCGTCTCCTTTTTATCCAAAACTGACTTTAAAGTATTAGAAGACTTATAGAATTTCCCTTTGATATACACGCCGTGCTTGGCAGGAGCTAAGATAATGTTTTGATTTCCCATAGATGGGTATCCTATAATTACAGCTGGATACATATTAATGTTTTTTACAACAACAAATGTATCGGCAAACGTGCGATTACCGACTCTGAACTGAATATGAGTTATGCCTATGACGTTTAATTCATTATTTCCTATACCTGAAAGTCTAATTCCTGATTTTTCAATCGGAAAGTTCGAAAACAACAAATGATGCGTCTTCAAATCCATAATATTACGTGGACTACCAGAGTCAAAAAATAACGTAAAGGATTTGTGTTCTAAATTTACAGCATATAAGGTTGGCCGTAACTCATTTTGGCTTATTATTGTATGAATTCGTGGCAAATTTACGGGAGCATGCACTGTTTTACTTAATTCGGCCGTGTGTTTCATAGGAAAATCTATGGTCTCACAATTATCTGATAAAACATTAAATTGATTATTCAATACTATTGATGTTGACATAAATGACCTTGACCCAACATCACTCTCTTCCCCTCTAGAGTTAACTATGTGGTATTTGCTTTGCTCTGCACATTCTGAAAATTAGGCTGACTTTGCGAGGTCTGGTTTGACGGCCCAGGCTCAGCGATATTTGAAGAAGTGTTTGTTTGTTTCGGACTCTGAACTGCATTGACATTTTGTTGTTTCTTCTTATTGTTAAAATGAGGATTTTTCTTTTTATTTCCATATGGAACTGACTGGAATTGACTGTGTATTTCTAGGAAATTGTTGTGTCTTACGCGCGTAATATTGACTATAAGAATGTGATGCTGTGTTGTGAACTGAACAAAATTTCGTTCTTCAGTCTGCGCTTATATGACCTTGACGTTTGCAGTTGTAACACGTCACTCCCGCTACTGGACTGTTAATTACGTTCACTGTTTGTGGTTTTGTTTCATTCTTAGCAAAAACTTGAGTTAACACGGGATCGAGATCTGGACACTTGGACATGTGTTTCTTTATCTGTTTATAGACATCCAATTCCGTACTTGCAGGCATTAACTTCTTATCAAAGCACCGCACTAAAGCTTCAGGCAACATAAGTGTCATGCAAGTTAAATACATTAATCGTAAAAAATCTTTCACGGAGATGTTATCGTTAGTAACCCAAGTGGAATTACCTAAAATGTCCTGATATTCGTTAAGCCTATCAGCTATGAGAGCTGCTCTCTCAACAACATTAAGCCGATTCATAGTGGTTTGATTAAGTGTATTTCGTAACGTTAACACTACATCCAAAGCTTCCTCACCCCCATAAATCGCGCGTAACCTAACTTTGAAATCATCCCAAGTAACTGCTTCTTGAAATGAAACACCTCTTAAATACGCACTCGCATCCCCCTTAGAAAAATCTATAAAACTTTTAGCTTCTTGTAATTGTACAAAAGGATCTACGATTTGTTTGGCATTTAAATGGGCATCAACGGATGAAATCCATGACTCCACATTTTGTGGCAAGAACCCGTTGACACGACCTTGAAAAGGAAGGATTGCTGACCTGGCATTTACAAGCGTCACAATTGGAGGAGGATTAGCCTGGCCTACACCACTAGGTCCAGGGGTAGGGCTGACAGGAGGAGCCATGACTGCTGTATTTTTTTTTTTCTATCTCTTTGACCCCTTTCAATCCTATCAAAATATCTATATGAGTACAGACGCCCACTGCGTAAACGCATATGTATAATAAAATTCCCCCAACAATGTTACTAATCCCAAAACATTTCCCCCCAAGAGTTTCTGAAAGAAAAAGGAATTAGCACAAAGAAAAAAAAATTCTAAATGAGAATTCGGAGTTTCTTATAACAAAGTTTAGGAATTCACTCACCCCAGTAATAATTGACTAACGACTTGTGATAACTACACTTCACTGCCCAAACTGAAATGAATACAAAAACGTCTGTACTTGGCTTATATATGAAGTCGACACGTCCTTTCTCTCTCTCTCTCTCTCTTGATGTTTTGTTAGCGATGTCTCGTTCTAGTTTCTTGTTGAATGTAGTTCTTCCTGGATATGTCTTGCAATTGTTGAACGCCAGTCCTTGGGTTTCCTAGGATGTTGATTGAAGATTCAAGTTGTATACTAACATATGTTGATGTTAGCTTTTCCGTTGGACTTAATCAAAATTGTAGATTCTTGTAGATAATGTTGAGTTCTTGAAGATCTTTATCAGGTTTTACAGCTTTTATTTTGAAGTCTTGAAGATATTTCTCTGGTTTTACAGCTTTTATGTTGAAGTCTTGAAGATATTTCTCTGGTTTTACAGCTATTATTTTGAAGTCTTGAAGATATTTCTCTAATTCTTAGAGTTTAACTGCTGTCTTAGAGTTTAATCGCTGTCTTAGAGTTTAATCGCTGCCACCATTTATTGGTGTGCTACTGTCTTAAGCACACATTTGAGTATGAGTTGTTTTCAGATGTATTTAAATGGATTAACTGAATACATCTTAATGGTTTTTAAGTTTTATTTTTATAAAACAACAGAGTTAAACATCTCCATCACTGGAGGAAGCTGTGTTGGTCCAGACGACCAATTCTGGTGAAGTTTAGATATGAACTGAATAAATTATCGATATCACAGATATCGTATGCTTGCTTTAATTTAGCCACGTGACGGAATCGGAAGACACCTGCATCCGGTGACGTCACAAACTTTCACACGAGGAGACAATGTGTTGACGTTAAGAAAGAATGTCAATTTGCCGAGGTTTGCATTACACATCCTGTTTATAATTTGAATGACTACAGCAAATCCCAGGGTTAGCTCTTCCAACCAACATGACATATTACGTCATTTGTTTTAAACATGTAATATTACTATTCTAATTATTACATATATGTGTGTGTGTGTGTGTGTGTGCGTGTGTGTGTGTGTGTATGAACGTGTGTACGCATGCGAGCGTGGGCGTGAGTATTATTATCATTCCATTCACCTTTGAAGGACACTGGAAACAGGAAGCCAAAATATGCGCCGGGTCGGCAGATATAAATCGAGTTTCATCAGCTACAGCAAAAAGAGAAAGGAGAAAAGACCTCCATGGAATCTTGACCAAATAATTCGGGAGTAAAGGGAAAAAGGACGGTAAAGAATAGAAGAGGAATAATAGAACAAGCAAAGAGAGAAAATGATGGCGACAGAGTCAATGGATGATGAAGAAATAAGACGAAGGATGGGCCGATAAAGTGGGGGTGGGGGAGGGGGGCGGAGATGAAATGGGGTGGTAGCCTAAATGTAAAAAGAAATCTTTGCTCGGAATTCTTTTATTCCTTTTTATTGTTTGCCTTGTCGTTTATCTTGTTTGCTCACATCCAATTCATTATACAAATATTACTGCTTTTCTATTACCGTGTTATTGTCGTTTCTTATATAACATGTCAAAAGCAATAGTAATAACGAAAATAACAAATATGGTAAAAATAACTAATATGATAACTATAATACATTACGAGCATAAATTTCAACCTGGGAATTAGCTGATTATTTTTCCATCATATGCATTCAGCAATTTTGTCATTAGATACAAAAGTTGATAAGGTTTAACAAAATCTAAAAATATGGAAGTAATAGGCTGAGCTAGAGATCATTATTTGTATTACTAGCTAAGCTACATTCCTAGTTAGAAAAGAATGAAGCTATAAGTCCAAGAGCTCTAACAGGTAAAGAAACCCAATTTGGAAAGGAAATAAGGAAATAAATAAACTATATATCTTAAGGAAAAAACTATAAAATATGTTACTATCAGTGACAACGTTAAAATAGACTAGTGATATATAAAAAAATAATTGAAAGGATGCTTATGTTAGCCTGTTCAACATAAAAATATTCACTGCAAATCTTAACTTCTGAAGTTCTACCGATTTAACTGTAAGATTAGGAAGATCATTCCATAATCAGGTAACAGGTGGAATAAAACTTCTAATATACTGTGTAGTATTGAGACATGGTGAAGAAGACATGGCTGTTGGCATTAAATGCATACCTATTATTAGGTACGCTCTGGGAAGATCTGAATGCAAAGGATGGTCAGCATTACGAAAAATCATGTTACATATACAGTTGGCTTCATTAATTCCGGTACACTGACGTCTTCTTTGCTTCCCGAGAAGTGTACCGGAATTAATGAAGCCAACTGTACAAAGAACTAACAAATCCACTGTGTCAGAGATTAATATCAAACAAATTAAAATGATAGTCAGCAGCTGAAGACCAGGCAGGAGAACAATACTCAAAACAAAGTCGAGTTATTCTACTAAAGCCAAAAGAACCAGAACGGATCTTTTGTTGATAATTTGTGATAAAGAAGACAATCTGCAAGCTAAAAAAAAATATCCCTTCTTTAAGAAACAAAATAAAAATACCCTATGGGTCTACATCTCCATTAACATCAAGGTTAAATCGGAGTTTTAATTTCACAGGAGCAAAGATCTAAACTAGTCAGTTTAGCTTTACGATACAGGAAGGATGCTGACTGAATTTCTCAATGCACTGCTTACTTTCATATACATTATTAATAATGGTTTCCATTTTCTTTGGACAGTAAGTGGTGGAGTCACCTAGATTAGGCGAAGCAGGAAATGTTAAATGTACACCACAGAATGTACAATAAAATAGTGTCTTTTAAGGCCCCAAGGTATATACTATAACGGCAAATAACTGGAACATCCTGTAATAAAAACACAAAAGCGCTTGACCCACTCTTCGTTTCTTTATACCTCCCGGTCTGCTGTCATATATATGAGTTATGGAGCATTCTCTGAGATTGTTAATTATATACCTACTTAGGAAAGATAGTGCGTATTTCTCCAGGACACGAAAACGAGATTAAAAGAAGGATAAGCATGGGATGGAGAACATTTGGTAAAAAAAATGAGGTTATGAAAAATAAAACGCCACTTTCTCTTAAAAGAAAAATATTCCATGAGATGGTCCTACCAGTATTGACTTATGCATCAGAAACTTGGAGCCTTACTAAAGCCTTAGAACATTAGTTAGTTACAACTCAAATTGCTATGGGAAAATTAGTGACGTGTATAAAACTAAGGGACAGAAAAAGAGCAACATGGATACGAGAGTAAACTAGAGTAGAGGATATTCTAGCAACATGTAGGAAAAATAAATGGACATAGGCAGGACATATAATGAGAAGGGCAGATCATAGATTGACATTAAAAATAAAAGAATGGCTCCTTAGACATTTAGAAAACAAGGAGGGGAAGGAAGAGAAGACGATGGATTGACGAACTTAAAAAGTTTGCGGGTGTGGACTGGGCCAGGCAAGACTATAAATAAGAAGATGCAAGTGGAAGGACATGTCCGAGGCCTTTGTTCTGCAGTGGATTAGTAACGGCTGTTGTTGATTATGATGATGACCATATATATATATATATATATATATATATATATATATATATATATATATATATATATATATATATATATATATATATATATATATATATATATATATATATATATAAATAAATTATCATGGTGAGGAAGTCTAAGTTTGATCATCACATACTTAAAGAAATAAATAAATGAAAAAAGAAATGTATAATAAATACGAGGCAATTACGAAATGTCCTAGATATTTCCGTCACTTTTGACAGGAGAGGAACACCAGCAAATATACATATAACTATAAACCTCCCTTGAATCCATCCCATAACTCAGACACAACTTAATGAACGGGAACTTAATTATACAAATATTTCATTCGACTTCAAATACGTTGAACCATCCCTCTCAGAGACAACTGATATCTCGCCAATATAATGAAAGATATAAAGCGTATTAATTACCCCCATTTAATTACCATCAATTACAGTTTCTCTTTTGATGCGGGCGACAGCGGAAGATGGACTGTTATTACAATCGTTAGACGAATCCTTATCGAAGCCATTAGTGTAGTCCAAGTCATAGCCAATATCATGCTTTCGGAGAGAGGGATCTCTTTTCGTCCTTTATCCATATTTGTTCCTCTTTTCGATTCCTTTACGTGTGTGTGTGTGTGTGTGAGACAGAGAGAGAGAGAGAGAGAGAGAGAGAGAGAGAGAGAGAGAGAGAGAGAGAGAGAGAGAGAGAGAGAGCCTTACCTTATTGCCTTGTTTTTTGTTTGGGTTCCCCCAGGTCCTCAGTGTGAGGCACCTCGTATATCCACCAGAGAGTTGCTAATGCATCTTCCGGTGTATTTTGCATCTTCCAGTCTTGGATGGTCTGGGATGCATCTTAGGTATTTATCGAGCTTATTCTTAAACATATCGGCGCTCACTCCTGATATGTTCTTAGATGAACTGGCAGCACATTAAATAGTCGCTGCATTATCGATGCAGGTGCGTAGTGGATTAATGTCCCGTGCGCCTTCCTTAGTTTTTCTGGTATATTTTTTGGCACTATCAATCTACCTCGGCTTGCTCTTTCTGATATTTTTAGCTCCATGATGTTTTCAGTAATTCCTTCTATTTGCTTCCATGCTTGTATTATCATGTAGCGTTCTCTTCTCCTTTCTAGACTATATAGTTTTAAAATTTGCAGTCTTTCCCAGTAGTCAAGGTTCTTAACTTCTTCTATTCTAGCAGTATAGGACCTTTGTACACTCTCTATTTGTGCAATATCCTTTTGGTAGTGTGGGTACCATATCACATTGCAGTACTCGAGTGTACTACGTACATGAGTTTTGTAAAGCATAATCATGTGTTCAGCTTTTCTTGTTTTAAAGTTTCCCGTTTTTGCTTTACATTTAGCCAAGTGTTGCTATTTGGTCGTTGCATAACATATTCCTATTTAACATTACACCAAGGTCTTTAATTGCTTCCATGTTTGTGATTATCTCGTTATTAGGTCCCTTGTATGCATATACCATTCCTTCTCTGTTTCCATAATTCATTGATTCGAATTTATCGGAGTTAAATACCATCCTATTTATCTCCGCCCATTCATATATTTTGTTTAGATCTCTTTGTAGTGAGTTCCTATCTTCATCACAAGTAATTTCTCTACTTATTCTTGTGTCATCGGTGAAACTTCTCACTACAGAGTTTTCAACATCACAGTCTATGTCTGAGATCATAATAACAAACAGCAGTGAAGCTAATACCGTCCCTTATGGCACGCCAGATATTACCTGAGCTTCATCCGATTTCTCGTCATTTGCAACCACTATCTGTTTTCTGTTTTGCAGTAATTCTTTCACCCATTTTCCTATCTTTCCCACAATATTATGCTTTCTCATTATTTTCTCTAATATATTATGGTCTACCTTGTCAAAGGCTTTTGCAAAATCTAGATAGATCACATCTGTGTCTTTTTCATTTATCATATTTTTTGTATATGTTTTCATAGTGTGCTATCAGTTGGGTTTGTGTACTTTTTCCGGACACAAAACCTTGTTGACCTATGTTAAACAAATTATTTTTAACCAAATGATCCATTATTTTCTTTTTTATTACCCTCTCATACACTTTCATAATATGTGATGTTAGACTAACAGGTCTATAATTGCTTGCCTCTAGTCTTGATCCACTTTTGAAGATAGGGGTTATATAAGCTAATTTATGTTTAACATATATCTCGCTCATATCTACACTTTGTCTTAGCAGTATTGCAAGCGGCTTCGCGATAGTGTTTGCAGTTTTTTTTTACAAAATCGCTGGAACTCCATCTGGTCCGGGTGCTGATCCATTTTTAATTTCGTTTATAGCCTTGACAATATCTGCTTCATTAATATCTATATCCATTAGATATTCAACATTTTCTTCTCTCATTTCTGTTTCATTATTCTCATTCACAATTCTTGGCGTGAACTCACTCTTATATTTTTCTGCTAATATGTTGCATATTTCCTTTTTTTTATCTTTTCATTCCGGGAAATGAAGAAAAGAACATCATATCAGAACAGGAAGGAAGCATGGGAGAATCCATATTATTACCAATATTAAAAAATGGGGATGAAACACAAACCATAATAGTGATGAATGCACAGGGTTTAGTCACGAGTAACCCTAAAAGGAAAATAGAGTTCTTAGAAGAACTAACCCAAATTGAAAAAATAGATATATTAAATATAAGTGAAACATGGTATTCCCAAGAGACTGGCAGTGATGACCAGATAAAGGGTTTCCAAACTTATAGATCTGACAGAACAAATAGGAATCAAGGGGGAACAGCAATATATGGAAGAGACTTAAATCAAGGAAAAGTCTGTGAAAAATACAGCAACACAGAATGTGAATTGATTGCGGTAGAATTTTAATCTGAAAAACTAGTGAATATTGTAGTTTACAGACCCATAAATACTAAGAAGTTCGACATAATAATAGAAAAAATAGATGATATATGTAGAAACCATAAAGACTGGAATATACTCCTATCCGGAGATTTTAACTTTCCTTTCGTGGATTGGAAAGAAAGGATAGAAGAAAGTGATTGTATGTATACATATAAAAAAGAGAGTAATAGTAGCGCAGAAGATAAGAGGCAATTTGAAAAGCTTCAAGATATGCTATTAGAACATAATATGCAACAAATAAACCACATTCCAACAAGAAAGGAAAATGTCCCAGATCTAGTATTTGTGAATGAGGTGAATTATGTTAAAGAAATAATAGTGTATAACACCGGAATTTCAGACCACAATGTCATAGAATTAATAGTCCATTCCAAAGCAAGTGATCGCAGAATTAATCAAAGCACAAAACGTTGGGAAGGATATGGAAAATATAATTTTTAGAGTAAGAATATAAAATGGTCAGAAATAAATGAAGAACTGAATAAAGAATGGAAAAAATGTATTTGTAAGTGATAATATACAGGTAAATACGGACATACTGTACAAAATACAGGAGAAAATTATTGAAAAATATGTACCGAAACAAAAATATAAACAAAAGACATGCATACCAAAAGACAGAAGGATCTTATTTCAGAAAATTAGAAAGTGAAAGAAAAATCTTGCCAAAAAAAAAAAAAAAAAGAAATATGTGGAAAATGATGGAAATAAAATGTAAGATAGAAAATACAGAACAAAAGATTACACAGTCGAAAGAAAATGAAAAAAGGGACTTAGAAGTAAGGACACTTCAAAAACAAGAAAAAAACCCAAAGTAATACATTAGCTAATGTATTAGTTATTATGAACAAAACAACTTATTTAGAAAAGATTCATGTACTTTTATCTGATGTTTCCACTTACATAAAATTAAGAGTTAATCCCTTAGACGAGGTCATCAAAGATTTTGATAAAAACTTAAAATCTATCTTAAAACATGAAAAATCCTTAATTAATGCCTTTATCTCTACTGGTCCGTCTTTGCCTTATTTATATGGTTTAATTAAAACCCATAAAACAGGATATCCAATCAGACCACCCGTTGAGATAATATCACTAGAGTTATTGTGTCCTTTGACTAGCCACATAGTACTACACTGGATACCTCTGGTTACGACTCATTTTTCCATTGCCTACATATACACTCAATAATATGGACTATTCTTTACACATTCTCCTATTTCCTTATACTGTACACCTGAAAACATTAAGATAAATAAAATATTCTTTTTCACTGTGGTAAGCAGCTCCTTTAGAAGAACATTCCAAAAATTAAACCATTGTTCTCTAAATCTTGTGTAGTGCCATAGTTTCTGTGACATGGTCTTTTCTACTGTTTTTGGGTTAGAGTCCTCTTTCTTTAGGGTACACTCAGGCCCATTATCCTGTTTCCGTATATTCTAGGCTGGAGCCCTTAAAGGGCTTATAACATCCTGCTATTCCAACAAGGGTTGTAGCTCAGCTAATAAAAATAGTATGATACATTTGATCATCTACAAATCCGAAAAACTGTCTTTGTGTCCTCGACTGATTCCAAGAATGAATAAAAATTAAAATAACAGAATGAATCCCAAACAACATTGATCACAACAACCAGGGTCACTGATGTTGGAGGCTTGAGAAAAAGAAAGAACTGCTTGGCTTAAGCAAAATGAAAGGAAATCAGCGAATAAATCAATGCATTTATAAAGAAAAAAAGGTAACCTAAGAAATTACTGTAGAATGAAAGATATTAAAGATAAATAATCATCAATAAAACAACAAAAATTAAATGGAAATTAAAGACAAAAGATGAAAAAAATTTACACTGACTCTTCTAGGGATGCCTTCTCCACAGGAAGGAACACTCCGTCGACTTGAGGGTAGAGAGAGAGAGAGAGAGAGAGAGAGAGAGAGAGAGAGAGAGAGAGAGAGAGAGAGAGAGAGAGAGAGAGAAAGAGAAAACTCGGATAAACCAGGAAGATGGTCAATGTACCCTGCGGCCATTTTTTGAGAAATCACTGATCTGGAAATGTCCAAGAAAATAGAATTGTCATTTATTTTTTCAGGAGAAAGAAATGCAACATTGAACTCTGCGTTTCAAGTTGTAATAATAAATAGCATTAAGATTTAAAATGTATTATTATTTCAGCCTAAGATATTACAGCAAAGAAATTTCCACGATACTTAAACCAGAAAAATCTGATTTTTATTTTCGATTTTGTATTTTGTTGTAAAGAACACCTAAACATTTCAAGCTGTACAAAAAAGTAACTGTTGTAACTGTTAATCTGTTTTAAATTACAAGATAACGTGGCTCCAAGAGAAAGTAGAAATGTTAAATATAATTTTTTTAATCATATAATTTATTAATGTATTTCAAAATATATAAAAAAAAATTATATTTGGTTTCAGTGTATTTCGCTCAAAAAATATTTATACTACATAAAGTTGAAACAGTAAAAATAGATTTAATAAATAAATCATTAATAAGAAAAAATAAAAATATTAAAAATAAAATACATAATCACGACTTTCTACATAGAGAATAATAGTATTGAATTTTGATAATATGATTAATATGAAGATCAATAAAATATTGAGAAAAGGTTAACCTTTTGATAAACCACCAGACTGCCCAAGGCCTTTCCATGTAGCCTGCCCAAACCACCGTTTGAAAGTGGCAAGAGAAGGAAACTGACAGAGAGATGTGGTTAAGCAAAACCCCAAGCAAGAAAACTAAACCAGAGAAGTGGGGGGGGGGGACTTGTGTAGGAATAGAGAACATTGTACTGATTACATTATTATTATTATTATCATTATTATTATTATTATTAGCTAGGCCACAACCCTAGTTGGAAAACCAGGATGTTATAACGAGGGTCTCCAACAAGAAAAAATAGGTTAGTGAAGAAAGAAAATAAAGAAATAAATAATAAAAAGAAATTAGTATAAAATATTTCAAGAATAATTGAAAAATAAAATAGATAATTCATATATAAACTATAAGAAGAGATTTATGTCAGCTTGTTCAAAAAACAAAAAAAAAAAATTAAAAAAAATGAAGCAGCAAGTTTGAAGTTTTCGTTATGATGGGAATAATAACTTTATTTTGAAAAAGATTGAATAAAGTTTTATTTTTGGAATTCCCAAGAGTAATTTTATTCGAAGAACTGACAGTAGCTGAAGAGAGAGAGAGAGAGAGAGAGAGAGAGAGAGAGAGAGAGAGAGAGAGAGAGAGAGAGAGAGAGAGAGAGAGAAACTATATTTATCTGTCGCCCATTCGTTGTACTGAATATCCAATCAGGTTGTAAGAGAAAAGGCTTTAATTAGAGAAAACGGAGTCCATCGAGAAGGAAGGGGAAACTACGTCACCCCTTTCTTTGTATGTGATACCGTTGGAGCCGGACCCATTTTCAAATGGAAATTAGCACGAGTCACTTATAGAGATGCACGTGATGGCTCTTTTACAGCACTCTGTATTTCTCGCTATTTCAGATTCGGTTTTTTTCCTTTCAAGTTCGTATTTTTTTCTCTCTTTTTTTTTAGTTTGAAGTGTAAAAGATTCCCTAACTTCAAATTTGCACTTTTTTTATCACCTTTATTTAATATTTTTTTGGTTTCCTTTTTCATTTCTTGTTTCTAAAAGTAATTCTACTCTCCTCCTCAACACTCCGATCTTTAATTAAGTTTCTAACCCAACTAAATATCTTTTAAAAATCTTGATATTGACTTCTTTTTCTTTTCCACTTTTCTTCCTCTTCTCGTTTCCTTCCACCATTACCTTCTCTTCTTACCGCCTTCCTCCAAGATTTTTCAAACGACTCTAACAGCGTAAGATTTATATACCACATAAAGACATGAATGTAGATTCTTCAAAAAGGCAACATTCACAGAGGATCCCAACATTTCAAGGACTCTATAGGATCAAAAGAATCCTCGGTATTTGGTACAGAATAGCTGCATTGCACAAGAATTCTGTACCTATAAAGTCGTATTGTAATTGTTCAGTGGCTACTTTCCTCTTGGAATTGGTAGAGGAGACTCTTTAACTATGGTAAGCCACTCTTCTAGAAGGACACTCCAAAATCAAACCATCATTCTCTAGTCTAGAATTAGAGTTCCTTTGCTTGAGGGTACACACAGGCACACTGTTCTATCTTATTTATCATCTTCTTGTTTTATGAAGGTTTTATTAGTATATATATATATATATATATATATATATATATATATATATATATAATATATATATATATATATATATATATATATATATATATAATATATATATATATATATATATATATATATATATATATATATATATATATATATATATATATATATATATATATATATATTATTATATATTACATATATATATATATATATATATATATATATATATATATATATATATATATATATATATATATATATATATATATATATATATATGTATATATATATATATATATATATATATATATATATATATATATATATATATATATATATATATATATATATATATATATATATATATATATATATAGGAAAGACCTAATATAACGTTGTTACTGTTCTTAGATTATGTTATCTTTATTGTTTATTACTTCTTCTGTAGTTGAATTATTTCCTTGCTCTCTTTCCTTATCGGGCTATATTTCCACATTGGTGCCCTTAGGCTTATAGCAGCTTGTTTTTTCAACTAGGGTTATAGCTTAGCTTATAATAATAATAATAATAATAATAATAATAATAATAATAATAATAATAATAATAATAATAATAATAATACCACCTACAGATGTCCAATTGGACACAGGAATTCCTGGCACACCTCACTCTGAAGAAGTGCATTCGGTCACACCCTTACTGAGCGGTGAGTAACAAAACAGCTAGTACCTTCAAGTCTTTAAACTGTACATCTCTACAAAGTGGAACAACTTGATTCTTGAGAATCCTAGATACAGAATCCTTAAGAAAAACAAAGTCACTGGGTTTGTACACGCGTGATCAAAAGTATCTATATTAATTTTACGAAGTGCTGTTAAACAAATAATATTTTCATATACAGCTTCCAGAGAATTGCACCCTAATAAATGAAGCCTAAATACATTCAATTTTTTAGTAAAATTCTTAAATAGAAATATGAAAGGGAATTATATATGTGATTTGAAGAATAACCCTACGATTAAATAAACAAAAGTCAAATAAACATTAAAAAATACTGAAATTTGTATCATGATCACGTAAATATTCACAAATTCTTACAATTCGTTTCCCAGAATACAACTTGAGGCTTAAAACCCTTTTTAACTACATAGAAATTCCACCTAATCTTCTTCGCATGAAATGAAGCACGTATATTTCAAGGTGTGAAATCTATACGAAATAAATAGCAAATAAAAATCCGAACTTACCTTAAAAATCACATGAATTTCCGGCAACCCATTACACGCGAGAATAGGAGAACATTTCAAAACATGCCATTCTGACCC
>NC_090749.1:42315428-42318903 GCF_036898095.1 Palaemon carinicauda | reverse complement strand
ATCATAACAAGCAGCAGTGCCGCTAATACCGTACCTTGTGGCACGCCTGATATTACCTGGGCTTCATCTGATTTCTCGTCATTTGCAACCACTATCTGTTTTCTGTTTTGCGGGAATTCTTTCACCCATTTTCTATCTTTCCCACAATATTATGCTTTCTCATTTTTTCTCTAATGTATTATTGCCTACCTTGTCAAAGGCTTTTGCAAAATCTAGATGGATCACATCTGTCTTTTTCATTTATCATATTTTTGTATATGTTTTCATAGTGTGCTATCAGTTGGGTCTGTGTACTTTTTCCAGACACAAAACCGTGTTGACATATATTAAACAAACTATTTTTAACCAAATGGTTCATTATTTTCTTTTTTTTTACCCTCTCATACACTTTCATAATATGTGTTGTTAGATTAACAGGTCTATAATTGCTTGCCTCTAGTCTTGATCCACTTTTGAAGATAGGGGTTATATAAGCTAATTTATGATTAACATATATCTCGCTCATATCTACACTTTGTCTTAGCAGTATTGCAAGCGGCTTCGTGATAGTGTTTGCAGTTATTTTTAACAAAATCGCTGGAACTCCATCTGGTCCGGCCGCCGATCTATTTTAATTTCATTTATAGCCTTGACAATATCTGCTTCATTAATTTCTATATCCGTTAGATATTCAACATTTTCTTCTCTCATTTCTGTTTCATTATTCTCATTCGCAATTCTTGGTGTGAACTCACTGTTATATTTTTCTGCTAATATGTTGATTATTTCCTTTTTTTCATTCGTTAACCGTCCTTCAATTCTTAGAGGGCCTATTTCTAATCTCCCTTTATTCATCTTTTTGCATAGGAGTAAAGTACTTTGGGGTTTCTTTTTATATTTTTGAAGTGTCCTTTCTTCTAAGTCCCTTTTTTCATTTTCTTTCGACTGTATAATCTTTTGTTCTGCATTTTCTATCTTACATTTTATTTCCATCATTTTCCACACATTTTTTTCTTTTGCAAGATTTTTCTTCCACTTTCTAATTTACTGAAATAAGATCCTTCTGTCTCTTGGTATGCACGTCTTTTGCTTATTGTTTTTTTTTTTTTCGGTACATATTTTTCAACAATTTTCTCCAGTATTTTGTACAGTATGTCCGTATTTACCTGTATATTATCACTTACAAATACATTTTTCCATTCTTTATTCAGTTCTTCATTTATTTCTGACCATTTTATATTCTTACTATAAAAAATTATATTTTCCATATCCTTCCCAATGTTTTGTGCTTTTATTTATTCTGCGATCACTTGCTTTGGAATGGACTATCAATTCTATGACATTGTGGTCTGAAATTCCCGTGTTATACACTATTATTTCTTTAACATAATTCACCTCATTCACAAATACTAGATCTAGGACATTTTCCTTTCTTGTTGGAAGGTGGTTTATTTGTCGCATATTATGTTCTAATAGCATATCTTGAAGCTTTTCAAATTGCCTCTTAACTTCTGCGCTACTATTACTCTCTTTTTTATATGTATACATACAACCACTTTCTTCTATCCGTTCTTTCCAATCCACGAAAGGAAAGTTAAAATCTCCGGATAGGAGTATATTCCAGTCTTTATGGTTTATACATAAATCATCTATTTTTTCTATTATTATGTCAAACTCCTTAGTATTTGGGGGTCTGTAAACTACAATATTCACCAGTTTTTCAAATCCAAATTCTACCGCAATCAATTCACATTCTGTGTTGCTGTATTTTTCACAGACTTTTCCTTGATTTATGTATCTTCCATATATTGCGGTTCCCCCTTGATTCCAATTTTTCTGTCTGATCTATAAGTTTGGAAACCCTTTATCTGGTCATCTCTGCCAGTCTCTTGGGAATACCATGTTTCACTTATATTTAATATATCTATTTTTTCAATTTGGGTTAGTTCTTCTAAGAACTTTATTTTCCTTTTAGAGTTACTCGTGACTAAACCCTGTGCATTCATCACTATTATGGTTTGTGTTTCATCCCCATTATTTAATATTGGTAATAATATGGATTCTCCCATGCTTCCTTCCTGTTCTGATATGATGTTCTTTTCTTCATTTCCCGGAATTCTGACATTAAAAAATCCAACTTTTCTATTATATTTGCTCTTTCGCTTTCATATTTATTTTTGTGTGTATACCTGCAATGATCCCCATATCTGCACCAACCCCTGGCATGCATTCTTTGTAGTTGGGCGCTAAATGTGCATATTTGGGTTGAAAGGTCTCATATCTTGGGGCTTTTGGTTCATAGCGCGGTTTATACACGGCCTGCTTTTTTTTTCTTTTTTTTTGTTTCATTTTTCCTTTTATTTTTCTTTTCAGTTTGCTGAGTTTTCTTACTTTCATTCATGGTTGCAGGATGCATATATCGACATTTTTTGTTGAAACTGCATCCTTTTCCTTCTTTTAGGTTTTTGCATATTTTTGGATGGAGATCTCTGCATTCGTCTCCATATCGGTCTAAATACGCACATTTACCATATATTTCATAATTATGGCATATCTTTGGATGCTTGTAGTAGCATCTTTCGCCAAATTTGCAATTCCCTCTTTTCAGCAAATTGCAGACTATATCATTCTTTTCTTTTTTTTTTTGTTCTTGCTCTTCCCTAAAAGTATGTAGATCCGGGTAGAGTCTCTTGGGTCTATTATTTGTTTCCATCTGATAATTTATTTCTTCATAAGTATGTTGTTGGATGGTATCATAAGTTATATCAGTGATTTCCTCTGCATCCTTAAACATATCCTGTTCATTTTTCTCTTCTTCTTTTTCTTCTTCTTCTTCTTCTGTTTCTTCTTCTTCCTCTTCTTTATCTTCAACTATTTGCAGATTTAGTCTCGACTTAATTATATTTTCTATCCAGACTAAGCATGTTGAGCAGAATACCTTTGTGTCTTTATTTTTTATTTTTTGCTGTATTTCAGCACATATAGGGTGTGTTGGAATATGACAGGCATCACATTTTCTGGTCAATTGTTGAGGATTATTAATGGAATACCATAGAGAGAGAGAGAGAGAGAGAGAGAGAGAGAGAGAGAGAGAGAGAGAGAGAGAGAGAGAGAGAGAGAGAGAGATAATGTAGCATAGTGAGGACAAATAAACCGATAATGGTGTACAGAGAACCAGACAGCTTTTCATATAGGAAGAGATGAAGCCAAATATAGGCTTATATACACAAGAAGACAGAGAGAGAGAGAGAGAGAGAGTGAGGACAAATAAACCGATAATGGTGTACAAAGAGCCAGACAGCTTTTCATATAGGAAGAGATGAAGCCAAATATAGGCTTATATACACAAAAGAGAGAGAGAGAGAGAGAGAGAGAGAGAGAGAGAGAGAGAGAGAGAGAGAGAGAGAGAGAGAGAGAGAGAATGTAGCATAGTGAGGACAAATAAACTGATAATGGTGTACAGAGAGCCAGACAGCTTTTCATATGGGAAGAGATG
>NC_090749.1:42305428-42310428 GCF_036898095.1 Palaemon carinicauda | reverse complement strand
GAATCTTTGTATGTGCATATCAATCTAAATATTTAACTGTTATTTTTGACGGCCCGCGTACACTAGTGATGATAATAGGCTGCAGTCCATGAACTCCATACATAGACTTGTCCTCGTCCAGCACGAGGCAAGATTCTGTCTCACCATTGCCCCCCCTATATATATATATATATATATATATATATATATATATATATATATATATATATATATATATATATATAAATATATATATATATATATATATATATATATATATATATATATATATATACATATAAACACACATCGGTGCAGGTGTAGGTACAGTTGGACACAGGAATTGCTGGCACACCTCGCTCTGAATAAGTGCACCCAGCCACACCTTCACTGTCCAGCGAGTTACTGTTTTTAGCCCAGCCCACCACTACCATTCCTCCTTACACTATCTGTTTGGTTAATTGCCATGAAGTAATGGTGTGACAATGTTGCACATTGTTGGATTGAGGTGTACCAGGAATTCCTGTGTTCAACAGTACCTCAATCCAAGCTTTAAAATGTCACGTAATGTCCCTATTGTCAACTCCTTGCTTACACGATCCTCTTTTATATTACGATATTTGTTTTATACAATATAGTTTCTATAAAGAAAAATAATATCTATGCTTATACGGTATACTACTGTACTGTAATTGTTCAGTGGCTACTTTCCACTTAATAAGGGTAGAAGAGACTCTATAACTATGGTAAGCAGTTCTTTTAGGAGAAGAACACTCCAAAATCAAATCATGGTGAGAAGAGACTCTGTAGCTATGATGAAGACACTCCACAATCAAACCATTGTTCTCTAATCTTAGTTAGTGCCATAGCCTCAGTACTAGGGTCTTGTACTACTAGAAGAGAATCTTTAGCTATGGTAAACAACTCTTCCAGGAGAAGAACACTCCAAAATTAGCTATGGCAAAGATACAATCAAACCCTTGTACTCTAATCTTGGATAGTGCCATAGCCTCTGTACCATGGTCTTGCATTATTCTGGGTTAGAGTTCTCATGCTTGAGGGTACATTCGAACAAACTAATTTATATGTTTCATTATTTCCTTTCCACACTGGGGTACTTTCCCTGTTGGAGCCCTTGGGCTCATGGCATCCGGCTTATCCAACTAGGGTTATAGGTAGGAGTTTTGGAAGTCATCAAATTTATCCCCTTTTTTTAATGTCTGTTTTATCAGTTTCTTGGGTCAGATACTTTTACCTCTCGGGAGTTTTTCAATATATGAAAACTTTAATTCTTATCTTAGCCATTCTTCATCCTTAACACTTTATCTTTCACTTTTGTTTGCGTTTATCTTGTATTTTTCTCTCACATCTTTGTATTTGTTTGATTTATTCGTCCATATCTTTATTTTCATCTTCACTTTTTTCTTTTGTATATTCAGTAATTATTTTCCCCTTTCCTATTGCGTCCTACGTTATTGTTTTCCTTTTTTTCTGTAGTATCATTATTAATTTTGATATTTGTCTTTCCTGTCTTTTTTATTGTTTTATCTTTCTTTCAATTTTCATTTATCATTTTTTCATTTCAACTTTTTCATTTATTTTGTCATTTTTTTCTCTTCAATTCTTTACTCTAATTGTTCCCTTTTTACTTTCCATTTCCATTGTTTTATCTTCCCTATTTCATATAAGGTTTTCTTTCATTTTTTTTGTTTGCATTACAATTTTTTTATATTTCTTTTCAATCATCATTTTCCAATATGTTCTTTTTTCATCTTTTGTATCTACATATCTCATTTTTATTTTTTGGTCATCCGTATTTTTTTCTTCGATATGATATCATAATTCATTCACATTTTCCTTTATTGCCCCATAAATTATTGCTTTGATATTATATTTTCTTCTTTCTTCTTATTAATTTTTTCTGTAACATACTTTTTCTTTTAAAGTTTCAACTAAATTTTGGTTTCCTAATCAATAATTTTCTCTCTTCATTTTCTGTTTTATTTTCTTTGCCTCCTTATTGTTTTTTTAGTATATGCATTTTATTCCTAACCCGTTTTCCATAAATATTTTCGGATTCGTATCTTTTATAGATATTATTTTTCTTTTTTTTTCCTCCCTATCGTTCCATTATCATCTTTCCTTTTCATCTCCATCCCATCATCGGTGTTTATCTTTCCTCTTTCCTCATTCCGCCTCATTTTATCAAATCAAAACTTCTCATTACACCGTAGATGCTTCACCAATGGCTCCCTTAATATCTACGTGAGCTGTGTAATGGGTTGAATCTCTCTCTCTCTCTCTCTCTCTCTCTCTCTCTCTCTCTCTCTCTCTCTCTCTCTCTCTCGATCAGGGATATAACACATGACGTTTTACTTTCAAATATTAATCTGCGGATAATACATTGATGAGGGTTTCCCAAATTCCCACTGCTATGGGAATTGCTCGTTCCTGGTTTGGAATTAATCATGATAAGTGCACACCTGCTCTGACTGGGATTCAAACTCAAGAAATATACAAATTATTTTGTATGTTTTGTATGTATATATATATATATATATATATATATATATATATATATATATATATATATATATACACAAACACACACACACACACACACACACACATATATATATATATATATATATATATATATATATATATATATATATATATATATATATATGTGTGTGTGTGTGTGTATATATATATATATATATATATATATATATATATATATATATATATATATATATATATATATATATATATACACCCACACACAAACACACAACAGTCGTATCTAATCCGTCGCATGACAAAGCCCTCAGACATGTCCTTATTCATGTCTGAGGTTTGGCCAGTTTTCATCACCACGTGGGCCATTGCAGATTGGAGATGGCCCTGACTAGTACAGAGTACAACTTTGCTGATCATAACGATAAGCAAACCCTTTCGCTACGTTAAGGTATACCCACACAGAAAGGGATATATATGTGTGTATGTTTATGATCTCTCTCTCTCTCTCTCTCTCTCTCTCTCTCTCTCTCTCTCTCTCTCTCTCTCTCTCCTAACCCAATCAAACATCCTAGAATCTTCCAACATATAATTCCTACTCATTAGCGAGACACCATCTTGGGACAGTCAAAATGAATTGCAATCATTGAATAAATTACTCTCTCCGAATATTCAGCAATTTAATGGAAATACGAACTCATTTCAAGTCTGCATTTTAACCCTTTAGGGTTTTGACTATTATCGAATTTGCCTGTATAAACATGTATATACAGAAAAACCACTTTCCTCTTGGTAATGGTAAAAGAGACTCTTTAGCTATGGCAAGCAGCTCTTCTGGGAGAAGGACATTCCAAAATCAAACCCTTGTTCTTTAGTCTTGGGGAGTGCCATAGCCTCTGTACCATGGTCTTCCATTTTCTTGGGTTAGAGTTTTCTTGTTTGAAATCAAACCATTGTTCTCTAGTCTTGGGTAGTGCTGTAGCCTCTGTACCATGGTCTTCTACTTTCTTGGGTAAGAGTTCTCTTGCTTGTATCAAACTATTGTTCTCTAGTCTTGGGTAGTGCCAAATTCTCTGTACTATGGTCTTCCACTGTCTTGAGTTAGAGTTCTTTTGCTTGAGGGTACACTCGAGCACACTATCTTATTTCTCTTCCTCTTTTATGGTTAACACTTTTATAGTTTATATAGGAAATATTTATATTAGTGTTGTTACGGCTCTAAAAATATTTAATTTTTCCTTGTTTCCTTTCCTCACAGGGCTATTTTCCCTGTTGGATTCCCTTTGCTTATAATCTTTGCTTATTCCCACTAGGGTTGTAGCTTAGCAAGTAATAATAATAATAATAATAATAATAATAATAATAATAATAATAAACCTCGTCTAAATGTCTTTTGGTTGTACAGCTTCAAATAAGTTTCTTTAAGAGTTTATTGACTATTTTTTCTTGTTTTTTTTTTTATTTGTCTTGATTATTATTCTTTCTTTATATTTCATTCAAGGAGCTGAATTATTTGGTCTTTTGGGCTAACACATATTTGTTTTGAATACAAGGTTAAAGCTTGGCTTGTGAGAATTATGATGATGATGATAATATTAATTACCTCATCATCAGTCATAGCTAGTCCACTGCAGGACAAAGGCCTCAGATATGTTCTTCCACTCCCATCTACATATGGTCTTTCTAAGCCACACTGTACCCACAAATTTTTTTAGTTCCTCAATCTATAGTCTTCTCTTCCTTCCCTTGCTTCTTTTACAATCTCTAGGGACCCATTCTGTTGTTCTTAAGGTCTTTCTATTATCTGTCAGTCTCATTATATGTCCTGCCCATGTCCTTTTATTTTTGTTACATGTTAAAATATCCTCTACCTTTTTTCTGTCTCTTGGCGTTATTCCCATCATTATTCTGCCCACCTAATCAGCCATTATTATCTTTATAACCATAGGATCTCTGAATCTTGAAACATTTTGAATTCTTCACGTAATGTTAATCAATAACCACTTGATAAAGATAGTTTTGTTGAAATAAGAAAAGAAAAATAGCCAATGAGGCAATAATTATCAATGAATATATATATATATATATATATATATATATATATATATATATATATATATATATATATATATATATATATATATATATGTGTGTGTGTGTGTGTGTGTGTGTGTGTGTGTTGCAATTTAATTGGAAGTGAAATGGTCAATGCTGCTATCATCATCATCTTTATTTGGTGGCTTTCGACATAACTTCAGTCATCTTCAACCTATCTGCAATTGTTATTATACGTAATTAATAGAAATTAATATAAATAGTCATAGTGGAAAAATAGGAAGATATACTTCCAAAAACTGTCCGACTGAGCTTCAAAATCTAACCAAAGAACATAAAACCATATAGAAAACCACATTGACGATATAACTCATCATTCAAAGAATATATATTGCATATATATATATATATATATATATATATATATATATATATATATATATATA
>NC_090749.1:42295428-42297928 GCF_036898095.1 Palaemon carinicauda | reverse complement strand
GGTTTTAATGAGGGTCCATTACTATCTGGGAAGCTAATTTTTAGTAATTATGGTGCAGCAGTGGTTCCATAACCAACGACAGCTAACTATATACAGAGTGAACCTCTGGCTATGTAATATACGTGGTGCATTTCTAAACTTTTAGGTATCCCCTTTAAAAAGGCTTTAATATATTCTGAGCTTCCGAACTTTTTAAGTTATCAACAATAATTTGCAATTATATGAGTATTGGAATATCTCAATATAATATTTTTTCCTGCCACTCTGAATATTACATTAAAACCTGTGTAACAATTATATACTTCAGCAACTAAGCATATATTTACTCCTTTAAATCTTACTAAGAAATAAGAGTGGGTTTCTAACGTGTCTATACTGATCATTATTCCATGAAACTTTTTAGAACGTTCTTCCAACCAACTGGAACTACGTATTTATAAAGATATTCTCTCTCTCAAAAAGAGGTAGCCTATCTATAGATATGTTCTCTCTCTCTCTCTCTCTCTCTCTCTCTCTCTCTCTCTCTCTCTCTCTCTCTCTCTCTCTCTCTCTCTCTCTCTCTCTCTCTCTCTCAATCATTGGTATGTCATATACCGTTGGGATTACACTTTGACCGAAAATAACTTGTCAACTAATTGTAACCTCGTTAATTCATGGGACTATTGGAATTTGATCATATGCGCAATTGTCGAGAGAAAAGCATATGAAATGCCTTGAAATTTATGTATTATTATTATTATTATTATTATTATTATTATTATTATTATTATTATTATTATTATTATTACTATTATTATTATTATTATTATTATTATTATTATTATTATATTATATCAATGAATACTATTTTGGAATTGGAATAACAATTAATCTTCAAAATAGATAAAGGGTCTTTGAATTTAAATATTAATGTACTTTTTACAGTATAACTTACTATGAAATTATAGGAACATTGAGTTTTTGAAAAACAAATTCTAATACTTCAACTGTTCCTGGAATCCTGGGAAAACTACATAACCTGGAAAAACAAATATATATAAAAAACATTAATCCACTTCTATGAACTTTCATATGGGAATAAAAGCAATAAAACATTAATATATTCCAGTATATTTCTCCCTCTGGAAGCCTGGAATGAAGGCCCAGTATTCTGCAACAACCGATTTTGCTGGAATACCTTCCAGACGACTGGAAATAAACAGAGGAAGCAAGATCAAAATTTGAAAATTATGGCTTGTTATAACGTTTTACGAGCTACTTCACCTCCGCCTACTCACGCCCTAGACTCCTAGAGAGTCCTGCCCACTCCAGTATGCCTCCCAAGACACCCTTCGGGGTGTAGGACCACCTATTCTCTCTCTCCTATACCCAGGCAAATAAAGTCTTCTACCTCTGAGACGTAGTTACTAAGATTATAAAATTTGAGTCCAGATCTATCATAACGATCGGGGCTGGTGTAGTCATGGGAAGATGGAATACAGGGTATATACTCTATGCAGTATAGAGGCGAAGTGGGAAAAAGCTTGGTAGAGGCTAGACTTTATAGAGTTAGTGAGACCGATGGGTTAAGTAGATTGTTAACGCAGTATGTAAGATAGAGATTGGTAGAGTTTGCAGATGCTCTGATATAGAGCGGTATTTAGAGTATATATGTGTAACATTGGTAGAACAATGTCTGAAATGACGTTGTGCCAAAGTCTAACAAACGCGAAGATGGCATAATATAAGGCTTGATGTTGTTATTATTTGTTACCTGCATTTTCGACTTTATGACTTCTTCACGAGCCACATAAAAGTTTGAATCATCCAATAATGCGTCCAGATTTAGTGATTTTTATATTTCGAACGAATATTGACATCTTTCAGCGTATATAACTTGTGAATTTCTGTTATGTATTCATTTTCTAGTGTTTTTCTAGAACATTTTAGTTATTAATGATGCGAATGATAGTTTTTTTGTTTAAATGATAAATATATCTGATTGTTTTTGTTCAACCCACTTATAAAAGTATTGGAAGTGATAAATGTAGAGTTAACTTTTACTATCACTACTATTACTAGCTAAGCTAAAACCCTAGATGGAAAAGCAGGAGGCGGTAAGCCTTTCGTATCCACCAGAGAAAATAGCCCAGTGAGAAAAGCAAACAAGGAAATAAATAGAATACAAGAGAAGTAATGAATAATTGATATGAAATATTCCGTTATCAGTAGCAACGTTAAAATGGTTACGTCATATGTAAACTATGAAGAAAGACTTATGTCAGCTTGGTTATCATAAAAAAAAAATCAGGAACATCATTCCACAATCTGGTCAGAGCTGGAATAAAACTTCCAGAATACTATGCAGTATTGAACCTCATGAGGAGAAGGCAAGACTTTCAGAATTGATAAGTTTAGACTCTTCAAAAGGGAGGTTAGAATATGCTGAGGTGGTTTGGCCATGTGGAATAGACAGACTAGAATAAGCTAGTTTAAAGGAGTCTATAATTCAAAGGGGCAA
>NC_090749.1:42288409-42290909 GCF_036898095.1 Palaemon carinicauda | reverse complement strand
TTTTATTTCCTGTACCATAAAATGCCATTTCCCTAATAAAACTGGTGCAGAAAGAATGAGGCTTTCCACCCTTGTCAAGGAACGCCCGTGCTCTATCAATTTCTTCAAGCTGTGTTTATGTGTGTTTGTTAGAACAAGAAAATGACTCTGATAACATACATCACACCTAATATCGCAAGGAAATTGACTAAGACTCACCAACCGGTCACTTGTTAATGATAAAAGGGACAAACTTTCCTCTGAAACGGTAAGTAAACATTTTATTTTACCGTCTTTTAAGCTAAGTGGATTTACCTAAAGCTCAACTCTTGCATCAGGTGTTTCTCAGGTAAAAGATTAATCTTTGCGAACAAGAATGATTACTCCTTTCATTTTATGGAAAAAAAAAAAATTGTAATCGGTCACCTCTTAAAGACGTAGCTAGGTAGAATTGCCTAATTAGATTCTGCTTGGAGGAATGCCAGTTGACGTTGGAAAAAAGGGATTTTTTATTTTTTTTTCCTTTTTCCCCCAACACTTGCGGTGGAAATTAAGAGTTTTTTTCCCTTCATAATTATGTCCCTCAGGTCAGAGTTAAGGGTTAAGATCTAGTTTGGATTTTTTCCTTCCGGCAATTATGAGAACCTGAAAAGTAGGAATAGATGAATTCTGATTGATTTTTTTATTCCATTAATTATGTCTGGTTAAAAGAAGCAAAAGGTTCATTGAGTTTTTAGCCTCGTATAGTCAGGATTTAGAATTCTTATCTATCTTTTGCTTTTCTTGAAATTATAACCGTTTTTTTCATTATTTTTTTCTATGCTTTTGGCCTGCAGATAGATATATAATAGTTAGCCCTACTAATTTTCATGCTTTATACATGTTTATACATGTATACTTGTACGTATATATACTACAAACAGCAGCAAATTTAGCTGTTTTTAGTTCAATGCAGGACTAAGGATTCAGACATCTTATCCATGTCTGGGGTTTGAACAGTTTCATAACTACTCGAGCCATTGAGGATTGGTGATGGTGGGAGACTTTTATCTGATTGCTAACAACAACTCAACCTTGTAGGGGTAGACCTGACTAGTACAGCCTTGATGATCAAATCGATACACAAATCCTTCCACCTCATTAAGGTATCCCCACTTAGAAAGGGATGATTTTAAGCAACGAAAATACTCAAAAGCATTTCCATTATTTTTCAAAATCCAAAACCATCGGAGGACAAAAGCATTGCGAGACATCCAAAACATTTCAAGACATAAAAAAGACTTTTATTCCATGTGAAAGCAGAAACATCAGGCCGAATTCAAAAAGATTTTCGTGTCTCTAAAGATGAGGTATTTGATTAAAGATTACTGAATACACAGAGAGAGAGAGAGAGAGAGAGAGAGAGAGAGAGAGAGAGAGAGAGAGAGAGAGAGAGAGAGAGAGAGAATCCCTTGCATTTGTGAATGATTAATATATGATATATAGAAAAACATTATTTTCAAACTTGTATATAAAATCATCTTAGAAATACTCAAATTGTAAGTGAATCTTTTATTCATTATCGTAATTCGCATATTGAAATATGTACAGCAGGATACAGGAGTCCCTGTCACACCTCGTTCCGTTGAATTGAACCCTGTCACACTATTACTGCAGGGAGAGTAACCAATTAGATGCAGTGGTCAGAGGTGAATAAGGACGTGGCTAAGGTATTTGTCCTGTGGTGGACTAAAAATGGCTATATTTGCCGATTTTATATATATATATATATATATATATATATATATATATATATATATATATATATATATATATATATATATATATATATATATATATATATATATATATATATATTATATATACATATATATATATATATATATATATATATATATATATATATATATATATATATATATATATATATATATATATATATATGAATGATAAATATTGCAAATTCAGACATGTTTTCTCAGATTAAAATAATCCATATATTATAATACATTAATGTCTGGATTCTCTTACCGACTTCGGGATCAGAGTCCCTAGGCGAAGCAACTCGAAGACAATAGCATTTGACCTGCCGGGAATCGAACCCTGATTCAGGGTACTTGTACAGTTATGCAAGTATGATGGATACAAGTATCCTGGACCAGGGTTCGGTTCCCGGCTGGTCAAATGCTATTGTCTTTGAAAGGTTTCACCTAGGGAATGATCCCGAGGTTGGTAAGAGAATTCAGTCATTAAAACATATATATATATATATATATATATATATATATATATATATATATATATATATATATATATATATATATATATATATATATATATATATATATATATGTGTGTGTGTGTGTGTGTGTGTGTGTGTGTGTGTGTGTTTGTGTGTGTGTGTGTGTTTGTGCAGCTTAGGTTACTAATTCATATGTGACTATATATACTCTCAATCATAATAGTGATAATACAATTTTCAAAAATTCCCCCTCAAACAAATCTATCCAACATCTCTATC
>NC_090749.1:42265909-42268409 GCF_036898095.1 Palaemon carinicauda | reverse complement strand
GCTCCAAATGAACTCCCCGGCGCTGCAGGCACATTTGGATCCGGTCGGCAAAATTCTCGATGACCCTCCCGCATTCCTCCCTTGGGATCACTCTTATTGCTGCTGTGATTGCTACCTTCAGGTCAGGGATAGTCTGGGTTTTTTTCCATATACCCTGTATTTAAGGTATCCCCAGAGATAAAAATCTTGGGGGTTCAGGTCCGGTGAATACTGCGACCACCCCGGGTTACACCTGCGGCTGATCAGTCGGTCAGGGAAACACTGCTGTAGCCATGCCAATGATTCATTTGAAGTGTGGGGGATGGCACCATCCTGCTGAAACCACTGGAGGACCCTAGTGACTCCTCTCCTGACCAAGTGCTGTCCAGAACTTGCCAAGCACCTGGACATATCGCTCGTTGTTGATTGTCACAGACCGCTCCTTGTCGTCCTCGAACCCGAATGGTCCAATGATGCCATGTTTGGAGATGGCGACCCAGGCAGTGCACTTCACCGATTGTAATGGTCTTTGCAGACAGTGCTCAGGGGGTGTGCTATCCCAGAAGATATTGTTCCTCGAGTTCACGTGATCTGACAACAGAAAATGTGCCTCGTCCGAAAACCAGACTTTGTCAAAGAAGACTTCAACCGAAACTATGGATCAACTATAAATGTCTTTTCCTCAGTAGTCCATGGCATCTCGAAGGTCGAATTTGATAGACTCTTAGCACATTAATTTTTTTTTTTTATAAATCTGAAAAATAAAAGTAATTGATTAATTATTTCAAAAGTTATTCAAGTTCAGGTGATGACCGTTTTTTTTGTGTGTGTCACCCTAAACAACCCTAGTTAGAAAAGCAGAATGCTATAGGCTCAAGTGCTCTAACAGAGAAAATAGCCCGGTGTGGAAAGGAAACAAGGAAACTACAAGAAAAGTAATTAACAGTTAAAATCTTTTATGAACAGTAACAGGAAAATAAATATTTCATATACTAACTATAAAATCTTTAACAAAAAAAACCAGAGGAAGATAAATAATATAGTATTGTGTACTTTTTAAATGTTTCAAGGCTACTCACGAATGGAATAACAAGTGATATCGACATTGCCGTAGCTAGCAGGACAATGCCCAAGAAAGTGACTATACACACATATGATATGCGCCAGGACCAGGGAGGGCCACACATTGGTTCTTGATGACTCGCAGGTAGACCTATAGGCCTTTCCAAATCCTAATCATTAACTCACAAGGGAGGTTTAGGTTAGAGACACTACAAAAAACTATCGAGCTTGAGCGGGAATCTAACCCTAGTCGGGTAGATCCCTATAATCATTTTTTTTTTTTACTGAGGCAGATATACACCGACTCGCAGGGGTGCCCTATTAGCTTGGAAAATATTCCTGATCGCTGATTTGTTGGACAAGATAATTCTAACCAAACAGAGAGCAGGAATCTTGTCCGAGCTAAAAGGGCACCGCTGCGAGTCAGTGCAAATGCGCCTCATTAAAAATAATTGAGTATAGGTTTGGACGTTTGCAATAGGTTTGTGGTGGCCGATGTGGTAACGTCTCTGACTGGTGAACGCCAGACTAGGGTTCGAGTCCCGCTCAAACTCGTTAGTTTCTTTTGTTGGTCCAACCTCACTATCCTTATGAGATGATGATGGGGGTTTTGTGGGATACCATACGTTTATCTGCTGTGTCATGAACAGCCATTACCTGGTCCTCCTGGTTTCCTAGCTTTGTTGTAGAGGGCGCTTGGGCGCAGATCATATGTTTATATGGTTACGCTCTAGGGCATTGTCCCGCTCGATAGGGCAATGTCACTGTTCCTTGCACATTCCATTCATGGGCAGCCTTTAAACCTTTAAGCAATAATATTCAACTCATTAAATTTACCATCAATCCACGGAACCAATTTAAACATGCCATTTTTTAAGAAAGATGAGAACCCGAACTATACTGTATGTCATTCCACTTGTAAAGAATCTTAATTAAGATTAAAATCTTAGAGGATTATTTTAATGAAGAGGTAATGAGTTTTTCTCTTTTGTTTAGAAACATTGGATAAGAAATATCTCTTTAATTGAAATGAGATTGCATTACTCTCGCTCGAAATCTTATTATATATTTTCTGTGTTGTGAAATAATAAGGATTTCATGATATGGTGATTATAGGTTTCTTTATTTTAGTTAGTTCATTATATTTTGTTATAATTTATCATTTTAATTATTAAATACTTACATAATATCGACATTATGCTGATGTTTGGGATGTATGTTATATCCATGGATCTGTTTTATGCAATATACATTCTTAGATGAATATGATGGAATAGAGCCAATGTCTAGTGAAGCTGAGGATGAAATACTTCATAAAGCTCTCTCTCTCTCTCTCTCTCTCTCTCTCTCTCTCTCTCTCTCCTCTCTCTCTCTCTCTCTCTCTCTCTCTCTCAAACACAAAATTAACATAGGTCTACACATACATACACACAACTACAACAATGCAGGGTTTTTTAGT
>NC_090749.1:42238372-42255409 GCF_036898095.1 Palaemon carinicauda | reverse complement strand
TGGTCTCGCCCTATATTAAGTAAAGCATAGTTTGTAAAGAATCACTGCGTCAATATGAAATATCGACCAGTTCTCCGCACAATACTTGTATTGGGCAAAGGTTTTATATCCGCATAGGAGGAAAACCAATGCAACATAGCTTGCATAAAGGAACAATTCTATTAGAATTATCCCAGATACAGGTACATAGAATGAATGCTCAATTATACCAATAAATTGACACAGGTGAAGGAGACGCAAGGTTCCCAAGAACCAGTTTATTGACAGGCAATAAATAGACAGGTTAACCACAATTATATATATAATATATATATATATATATATATATATATTATATATATATTATATATATATATTATATACATAAGAAGAGGATAACCCAAAACTTTAAGCATAAGTATGATAGTAAACAGAACTTGTTTGTCTGAAAGAAAAACATTAAATGCCACTTTTAAGATACCGAGGGTATCAAAGTCATAAAAGTCTGTATTACAAATCAATGACATTAGCGTTAGAAACGCTCGGCACACATGTCTGCACTTATGCTAGGTTCACCTTCTGAAATGGAACAGTCTACATGGGCAACACAGTGCCCTCACATAGTTTGTAGTACAGTATGTAACTACACACTCACCCTGGAATTAATCGTCCCAATTAAAACCACTGTTCCTCGCAGAGTTAAACAGTAGGGTTAACACCGCGATCCACTGCTACCACAGATCTCTTTAGTTCCTCTACTTGCTTCGCATAGTGGCGAAAGAACACTCTGGAAGACTTCCAGCCAGTGTATGAACGGAGATGTTCAAAATCCATACAATTAAAGAAATTTAAGGATGAGGCAACTTTCCTCGGATCGTGACTTGCGGGTGTACTGTCAGGATCCGCTCTGCGAATAAAATATGTGATTTTCGGTCTGAGTTGATTCAGAGATAAATTTGAGCCTGATGTTTCTCCCCTGAATAGTTGACCACCCTAGAAGTCTGAAGTTCTATGAAGATAGACCTTTAGGCATTCTACTGGACATAGAGATGCATCTTCTTTTCAGAGGGCAGATTCTCCAGGGACCCCCACCTGTTGGTGGGTAACTCATTCTGGGCGAGAAACGTAGGATCCGGAAACAGGTTCAGTTCTCCCCATCCAGGAACTGAACACGACCTGCCTCTCTCGAGAGGGCTACAATCTCACTAACCCTGGCCCCGGACGCGAGTGCAAATAGGAAAATAACTTTTTGTGTCAAATCCTTTAACGCACACTCTTCATTGCTCAACAGAGAAGCGAAATGAAGAACTTGTCTAAAGACCATGAAATGGGCTTTGGAGGTGCTGAAGGTCTGAGCCTAGCGCAGGCTTTCGGGACTTTATTTAAAGATCTCGTTACCTAGGTCGACCTGGAAGGCATATAGAATGGGTCTTGTCAAAGCAGACTTACACGCTGAAATCGTGTTAGCTGCCAATCCTTGACCATGGAGGTGGAGAAGAAAGATAAGCAGAAGTCTGTCAAGATCTCCTGCGGATTCTTCGCCTTGACAAAAGGCCACCCATTTTCTCCAAGATGACTCATATTGCCTTCTAGTAGATTTGCACTTATATTCCTCAAGGAAGTCTAATGCTGGCTTTCGAAATCCCGAAACGCTTTCTCACCGCTAGGGAGAGAAAATCATGAGCTGCAGGGTCCGGGTTTTCTGTAATGAAGCGCAGACAGTTGACTTCTGGACTCGCTGGGTCAGAACTGGATCTGGTAGCGGTACAAACTTCAGCTACAGTTCCAATGCCAGGGGGAACCACACGCTGTTCGGCCACTTGTGGGCCACTATTGCCGCTACCCCCTTGAAGGATCTCAGTTTGTTGAGGACCCTCAACAGAAGGTTGTGAGGAGGGAACAGATAAATCTTGGACCATCTGTTCCAGTCGAGGGACATCGCGTCCACTGCTTCCGCTAAGGGGTCCTCGTACGGGGACACGTACAGAGGCAACTTCTTATTGTCCTTTCGTTGCAAAGAGGTCTATCTGCAGTTCTGGACTTGATTCAGAATGAAGGAGAATGATCCTGCGTCTAAGGACCATTCCGACTCTATCGGTGTGAACCTGGATAGAGCGTCCGCCGTCACATTGCGGACTCCTTGAAGGTGAACTGCCGACAGGTACCACTTCTTCTTTTCCGCCAATCGGAAGATGGCCAACATCACCTGGTTGAGAGGTGGTGACCTCGATCCTTGTCGATTCAAGAATCTCACAACTACCTCTCTGTCCATCACCAACCTTATGTGGATCGAGTGACACGGGGAGACTTTCTTTAAGGTAAGGAGCACTGCCATAGCTTCTAGAAAGTTTTATGTAAAAGGTCTTGAATAGCTTGGACCAAGTCCCCTGGACTTTTTTTCCGATGAGAGTGACCTGCCCATCCCTCCTTCGAGGTGTCTGAGTGAATCGTCACCGACGGGGGAGGTGGCTGAAGAAGAACCGACTTCTTTAGATGTCTGGCTTGGGACCAAGGCCTGAGAAGAGTACTTAGCTAAAGCGGAACTGGTCTTCTCAGATCTCTTCGCGCGTTTGATGCATAACTTCTCCAAACTCCGGTTGCATCCTTTAGCTGTGCTCTTAGCACTGGGTCTGTCACCGAAGCAAACTGGAGAGAGCCGCAGTACCCTCTCCTGCTCGCGTCTTGATATCCTTTCGGAATCTAGGAAGTCTCTTGACAGAACCCGCTATCTCCTTCCTTTTCTTCGCCGGGATGGAGAAACGGTGTGACAAAAGGTCCCAGTGGATTCCCAGCCACTAGAACTTTTGAGATGGAGAAAGTCGATACTTTTTTCTGTTGATCTTGAAGCCTTGGTACTCTAGGAACTGGATCACTTGACTGGAAGCTTGCAAGCATTCTGTCTCGGATGCTGCCCACACCAACCAGTCGTCCAGGTAGGCTACTACCTGAATTCCCTTTAGGCGTAATTGTTTGAGAGCTACGCTCGCAAGCTTCGTAAAAATCCTTGGGGATATGTTTAGCCCGAATGGCATGGCTCCGAAAGCGTATAGTCTTCGTTGTAGCCTGAACCCTTGGTAGGGGGAGAGTCGATGGCTGATTGGAATGTGCCAATAGGCGTCTGACAAGTCTATAGAGACGGAATATGCCCTCTTGGGCAGTAAAGGTCCTTATGTGTTGCAGTGTTAGCATTTTGAATTTGCAATTCACTATGAACTTGTTGAGTGGCGACAAGTCCAGAATGACTCTGAGCTTTTCCGAGTCTTTCTTGGGAACACAAAACAGCCTCCCTTAGAAATTGATGGGCTTCACCCTTCGGATCACCTTTTTTCTCCAACAGTTCTTGAACGTACTCCTCCATAACGGGGGGTGGAGTGTTGGAAAAACCGAAGGCACGGGGGGTGGAGTGCTGTACCAGCTCCAGCCCAGTCCATTCTTGAGTAGGCTGTGGGCCCAGGGATCGAAGGTCCACCGATTCCCCGAAATTTCAGAAGTCTCCCTCCTACCGGTATCATCTCACTTGGACTGCCGTCCTGAGGTCTTGCCTCCCTGACCACGACCACCCCTGAATCCCCTTCCCCTTGAGGGGCGCCTAGACGGAGCCTCTGGCTGCTCCTCTAGGCTTTGCTCGAAAGGAAGTAGACTGCCCTTCGAACGCTGGGGTGAATGCCGTGGACTGTGTCGACACGGGCCTGGGGGTACCCACTGAAAAGTGGGTCGGGGTTTGTGCCACGATCTGGGGCACTGGGGGTGTGGCGGGATGTTTAAAAAACAAGCCCCACACCCTGAATCACACTTACTGACAATGGTCTCCACAAAACAAACTTTCCCCTTACGTAATCTATAACCAGACTCTTGGACAAAAGGACAAAACAAAACAAAACATAACCTTAAAACTATATATTTCTTACAGACTATAACGCTCAACATAAAAAAAAAAACACACTTATCAATAATCATACACTTAACACAAAACAGGCCTTAATCATCCCACCATTCAATTAAACCCTCAAAATAAATAACGCTTAACAACTTACAAAACATACAATAAACGTAACATAATTCAAATAAACCAAATTTAAACCCTAACAAAACTTAAAACTAAACCGCACAACCAATATGTAATTCTGAGTGGACACTTTCGTCCGCACAAGGCCAACAGTCTTTTGTAGCCAAAAACACAACTCTGCAGCAACCGGACCGCTGAAAAATGTTAATGCACAATTGCACTTATCATCATCGTCATCATCATCATCATCTAATATATCAATATGCCAAACCAATTCCTTCAACCGGGCGGGGGTCGTTACAGCATCTATTTCATCAAGATCCACAGAGCAATCCAATCAGGTCCTTAAACAATCCAGGTCATCAATAATTCATTCCAAATCTGAGCAGTCGTATCAAATTCCTTAAACAAGCCAGGTCGTCAACAATCACATTCATATAAATCTCTCCCCAAAGGAGGAATCGCAGCCTGCCAAAATAAAAAAAAGAAAAACACTTACGAACACTTCTAGCTAACTGAACTATCGCACTATAATCAAAGATAAATAATAAATTGTTCCTATCATTCACAATCACGACAAGCAAAGATAAACAAAACTGTACTTACTTTGAAAATCAAAAAAAACTTCCACGCTGGTCGAAAAATATATATATAATCCAGCTCTCACACAACTGCCTCAGGACGCAGTCTATCAAAAAAAAGCATTCGCTCCGAAACATTCACCACTGTCGTAACCTAACTAAAAAATGTTAAACAAACAATCTCATTTAAACCAACAGTCTTTCTCACCACAAACGATCGTTAACCTAACTACTTTCGCTCGCTAACACCATATCTCTCTCTCTCTCTCTCTCTCTCTCTCTCTCCTCTCTCTCTCTCTCTCTCTCTCTCTCACAGGATTTTGGCAAAACAAAAATAAAATAAAACAAAAAATAAATCCTCCACATTCCTCCCCCCCTTACTTTGCCAAATCCTTCTCACACAACACTTACATTATTTTTTTCATAACCCAGTCGCAGTCGGGAACGGGACCTCTACTCCGAGTAACTGGGCCTCCATATACTCTCTCATTCACTTCTTCCTTATCACAATCATTCGCTACATTAACACTATTCCTATCTAAATCCCTATCATCTAATATATCATGTACAATCATATCTACCTCGTTCTCATCTGGCCCTATAATTACACTCATTTCTGTAAACAGTTCATCCATTTCATCAAAAACATTCTCAACTTTAGCAAAAGATTCATTCATGCTACTTATCATTCTCGTGTCTCTCATTCTTGCGTTATTCATTTTTTCTTTTACATCATCTAACGAAAAGCCACATACACTATAAGTATCATTCATACTCAGCCACGTTTCATCTGTATTAATACATTTATCCTCCACACTCACTTGTACATTTACACCCTTGTCATACTTTTTTCTATTCTCACTTTTACTTATAAAATTTTCCCTTTTTTCATCCTTACTTAAAACTTTCAAACGCCTCTTTTCCTATATTCAACTAACACTAATTGTTTATTTTCCAGCCCTAACTTCTCATGCATACTAGATTCATACCTTCTCATTTCCAACCAATTATTCATCCCATTCTCACAAACATTGATCCTATTCCTTCCACATACACAGGAGGACTCACCCAGCTGAACCCTCTCACACTCTAGTTTCCCGAACATCCTGGCTGACTTATTCCCTTCTTCCTACATACCCTAGCTACATGCCCATCTGCACCACATTCAGTACACTTACCCCGCGGCTCCTTGCACATTCTAGGCATAATGACCATCCTTACCACAATTACCACAAATCACATTCATACGATTACTCCTACATCCACTTGCTACGTGCCCAGTCATACCACACCGATAACACTTAATCACTTTCTCTTTCTTACAGTCGCTAATACGATGCCCTGTCTCTCCACACCCGAAACATGCTCCTAATGCCCATCTACATTCATTCTTCTTATGACCTTCCTTTCCACACCTATAACACTTTTCATTACGGACACGACTATCTGACATACCTCGATGCGCACTAACACTCCTATCCCTATTGCGCCACTTACCCTGCCTAAATCCTTCATTTGTCCTTACAGGTATTCCCACATTACTCGCCCTAACACTCCTATCTACTACATTATCAGCTACCCTCATTGGTCCTCTCAAAATTGCATCCTTATAACTACCAAATTCTATTACACTTTCTTCCATTCCAGTTCTTACACTCACAGATTTACTTTCTTTCATGCACCTATCTAACTCATAATCCTCAACTATCTCTAGTATATCATCCCATGTCAATCTCTCTTGCGTCCACCTCATTTTCTCTTTGCGTTCAAATTAATAAATTCACACACATTCTCAGGTACTGTTGCCAAAAACTTCCTCATTAACTCCTTATTCTCATTTATACCTTCATCCCCATACTTCTTCCTAGCTAAAGTTTCCAACCTACATACGTACATTGATATAGCTTCTCCTGCATTCATCCTTGCCTCATCAAAATCATTTTTACGCTTATACTTAACACTCCCTTTCATACGTTTTACCTGCTCAATTATTCTCGTTTTCACACTTTCATAATCAACGTCCCCTACACTCATTATCACTCCATACATCGTCAACAAATACCCAGTCAAATATTCTCCTAACTCCCTAGCCCAAATTCTTTTACTATCACCATACTTATCCTGACAATACCTCTCATACTCCTTGAAAAAATCATTTACATCCCTACTGCTATGCTCATTGAACCTTTCACACCGAGGTACCTCTCTCATAAACACAGTCTTACACACATCACGTTCATTCTCACTGCTAATCATCACTGTCTACTCCCTTGTTACCTTCTTCCTCATTCGAATATAATGAATCCACTTCCACACTTAAATTCCTATCCTTAACCATTCCCTTCTTACCCTTTTTCTTACTTACCACTTTCACCCATTCACGATCGTCCTTGCTATCAGCCTGATACTTTTTCTTCTCTTTCTTCACATCACTTTTTACCTTTCCTTTCATCTTTCCTCTCCCCTTTCTGTTCATCCCTTACTATGCCTAATTCCCTTATCTTCAATATCACCATCACTATTACTACTATCACTATCACTTCCTTTCCCATTATCACCTACCTTAACCTTCTCTTTCACTACCAACCCATTTACCCGAAGCGGAGGACACTCCTCCGACTGCACCTTCACCCATTATAGTTTTCATCATCCCCATGACTTGCCCCATCATATCTTCCATTCGTTTCTCCATTCGTTCTTCATTCTCTCGCATCCTCATCTCAACACATTCTTCCACTCTCTCTACTGTCCCCTTTAACTCCCTAAGCTCCTTCTGCATCGCCGCATTCTCCCAGTTCAACCTCTCATTCTCTATTAGCAACCTCTCCTCACGCTCCTTACTCAGCCGCAATTCCTCCTTCAGTAACTTGTTCTGCTCTTCCATTTTTCATCAACCTGTATATCTAATATCTTATCCTATCAGTCCTTCGTCCAAGAGTCCAGCTATCAGTCCCGCCTCAGCAGTCCCTGTTCGGGCGCCAAAATAATGTGGCGGGATGTTTAAAAAACAAGCCCCACACCCTGAATCACACTTACTGACAATGGTCTCCACAAAACAAACTTTCCCCCTTACGTAATCTATAACCAGACTCTTGGACAAAAGGACAAAACAAAACAAAACATAACCTTAAAACTATATATTTCTTTACAGACTATAACGCTCAACATAAAAAAAAAAAACACACTTATCAATAATCATACACTTAACACAAAACAGGCCTTAATCATCCCACCATTCAATTAAACCCTCAAAATAAATAACGCTTAACAACTTACAAAACATACAATAAACGTAACATAATTCAAATAAACCAAATTTAAACCCTAACAAAACTTAAAACTAAACCGCACAACCAATATGTAATTCTGAGTGGACACTTTCGTCCGCACAAGGCCAACAGTCTTTTGTAGCCAAAAACACAACTCTGCAGCAACCGGACCGCTGAAAAATGTTAATGCACAATTGCACTTATCATCATCGTCATCATCATCATCATCTAATATATCAATATGCCAAACCAATTCCTTCAACCGGGCGGGGTCGTTACAGCATCTATTTCATCAAGATCCACAGAGCAATCCAATCAGGTCCTTAAACAATCCAGGGTCATCAATAATTCATTCCAAATCTGAGCAGTCGTATCAAATTCCTTAAACAAGCCAGGTCGTCAACAATCACATTCATATAAATCTCTCCCCAAAGGAGGAATCGCAGCCTGCCAAATAAAAAAAAGAAAAACACTTACGAACACTTCTAGCTAACTGAACTATCGCACTATAATCAAAGATAAATAATAAATTGTTCCTATCATTCACAATCACGACAAGCAAAGATAAACAAAACTGTACTTACTTTGAAAATCAAAAAAAACTTCCACGCTGGTCGAAAAATATATATATAATCCAGCTCTCACACAACTGCCTCAGGACGCAGTCAATCAAAAAAAGCATTCGCTCCGAAACATTCACCACTGTCGTAACCTAACTAAAAAATGTAAACAAACAATCTCATTTAAACCAACAGTCTTTCTCACCACAAACGATCGTTAACCTAACTACTTTTCGCTCGGCTAACACCATATCTCTCTCTCTCTCTCTCTCTCTCTCTCTCTCTCTCTCTCTCTCTCTCTCTCATCTCTCTCTCTCTCTCTCTCTCTCTCACAGGATTTGGCAAAACAAAAATAAAATAAAACAAAAAATAAATCCTCCACAGGGGCAATGGCAATTGCAGTTGCTGTTGCTGTCTAAGAGGCTTGGCTGGCCGAGACGGTAGCCTAGTCCTCATAGTCTTCCTCTTTGGTTGAGGACCCTCATCCGGGGAAGACTTTCTTTTGATAGCCAGGCCCCACTTCTGGAGAAGGTTTCTATTCTCCAAGGCGGCCTTATCAACAACTTCTTTGACCAAGTCGGTAGGGAAAAGGTCTTTTCCCCAAATGTTGGAGGAGATTAGTTTCCTTGGCTCGTGCCTCACCGTAGCCGAGGGTGAACACGAACTCCCTACAAGCTCTCCTTGCCTTGACGAAGCCATAAAGGTCCTTCGTCACTGTGGCCAGATGAGTCTTGGCCACCACCATGAACATTTCATGGACCTTGGGGTCACTTGCCATCGTCTCGAGAGTAGTCTGAAGAGATATTGAGGCAGCCAGTCTTTCTTTTGTCTCGAACTCTCTTCGCAAAAGAAAAGTCAGACAGCTTAGGGAGGTCCTCGCCAAACTGACGTCCGGCAATATCAGCCTCCAACTTTCCAACTGAGAACGTAAGATGGACGTCCTTCCAGTCTTTGTGGTCCATAGGCAGTGCCAGCGACAAGGGTTTACACTCCTCCAGGAGGGGCAAGGCTTGCCGGCCTCGACTGCTTTTAGTACAGCCGCAAACCCTTTCTGTAAAAAGGGGAAGGCTCTAGTAGGCGAGGACACAAAGGAAGGGAGCTTCTTGCTCAATGCGGCTACCTTTGAGTTAGAGAAGCCCCCTCTCTTTCATCGAGGATGAAAGTAGAGCTTGAGCCTTAGCATGGTCCATCACTATGACCTCCTTCGGCTCTGTCTCCTCCTTTGAAGCTGGTTCCTTCCTCAGCCGGACATAACAGTCCGGATATGATGCCTTGCTGGGCCAGAATTCCACCTCCTCCAGGGGAACTGAGCCCAGCTTATCCGAGATGACGATCTTTCCAGTCGTCATCGTCATGTGCTCAGCATACCTCCATGGGTTAGCATCTGAGCACAAGGGAAGGTCTTTCACATTGAGCTTTTTCTGGGGCCCATGTGATTCTGCAAGGCACTGCATCCGCAGTTCCATTGCAGCCGCCTTCTCCTGATTCTCCTTCTGCATTTGTTGGATCATTCCAACAATAGAAGAGAGGGCCTGTCCCAGCTCTACTGGGAGACCGGCCGATGTTGAGGGAATAGGTTCCGGAATCTGAACCGGAGTAGCCGACACCTCGTCGACCTCTTCCTCTACAACGTCTGGGGCTTGAACTTCATCCTGGGCTTCTGCCAGGAGGTCTTCCTCCAGACGCTCGTCCACATCAGACATCCTGTCATCTAACTGGATGTCTTGCATCGCGACCGCGACTTCAGCATCCACCTGGATCTGAACTTGGGGGATCTCCTCTTGAGGCTGGGGAATCACTGCATCAGCTGATGCCTTAGGGAAAAGATACGCCCCTCATCTTCTCACTTGGAAGATAAGGGCCAGAAGTGTTCTTTTGGAAGCCCCTTACCCAGGTACGAAGCTTCTTCCTAGCTATATCCCTTGATTCCGCCGTCCTAGGGGGAATCAAAGGCCTCAGTAATCAGGTTAGTGCACACAGTACATACCTGAGGGTCCCAATACCGGAGATCATCCTTGGAGACAGCGCATGCTGCGTGTCTCCTACAAAACTCATGTCCGCAGAGGTTCTTGCTGTGGACGTTGCAGAAAGCACTTCCTCACTTCGGAGGGTCCTTCTGTAAAGAGAAGAAATTTCCATGAGTATCAAGTGAACTATGTATCACTGGATATGCATAGTATAGCATAACAATTCAGAAAGGAAAGACACACACTTGTGTTTCCCTCACAACCCATTGCTGCCCGCCTTCCAGATAATAAAATCAAATGGTTAATCTCTTCTAGAGTAACCAATGCAAAGTTTCCAGAGGAAACAGGTGGAGCTCACACCTAAGCAATGATTTTAAAATCCTGGATAATATACAGGAAAGAACTCACTTTCCTATCTGTAGGGCAACAGCAAAGGACTGTGCAAGAAAACACAAAAGTGTTAGAACACACAGTGCTGTACCAAAACCCATACTATAGTTTTCTTCTTACTGTATATGTTATACTGAAGAATACTAGTACAGTATAGGAGGATACGTACCGGCCGGCACCTGCCGGCCGGCACACACCATAACTAGCTTTAAAGTATACTACTTAACAGCTATAAGGCGGCAGAACTCTGGTTCAAATGCATGTGCCGGACGGCAGCAATTGCCGGCCGGCAACAGCCAATGTCGGCCGGCAACTACACAAGGTAGTACCCAGCAATTGGCCACACTCTTGGTGACCGGCAGACAAGGGCTGACATTAGCCGGCCGGCAAAGGTACAGGACCGATGCCAGCCGGCAGCAAAAGAACCAGAGGACTACACCTGCCCGGCTGCCGGCCTCATAGGCCGGCAGCCGGGTCGGGTACAGCACTAGAAGAAAAATAGGATGGATGCCGGGATAAGAGTGTACACTACCTCCAAGCCCGGCAATCCGAAAGAGTGCATATAAGGAAGGGGAGAATCTAATTAAGGCTTCCTGGCCAATGCCGTCTGGCTCTACAGGCAGGCATGGATGAGGGACCAAGGGAGGTCCTGGCAGCACTCAAAATATAAGACCCATTCCTTAAATGCAATGAAATGCACAAAAAACCACTAATATTTCCTCCTTCTCTAATTGTTTTATCATAATTCCACTCCGTTATTACTCCACTTTTCATTAATGTTTTTCTGCTTATTCTCTCTTTTTACCTTTTAAAAGTTCTCTTCACATTTTCTCCATTTCCATTTCATTCCGGTATTCTGTTTTATTTCCAATTTCCATTAATTTTCATTCATGATTTAATTTATTACTGTTTTGTGGAGAACTATTCACTTTATTCATTTTATTTATTGTATTTGATTCATCTTGATGATTTCTCTTTATTTGCCTAAGTCTCTCTGTCACCTTCCTAATATGCATATTTTGAAAGTCCGTTTCCTCTTATTAGCATAAGTTCCCTCTCTGTATCTGTCTCGTATCCATTTCTTATAATTTTTCAATACTTCAATGTTTTCTTCCTTTCCATTTATTTCGTTTTAAGTGAAAAACCTGGCATGAATTGGAAATAAGCAGCGTGTATTAGAGATTATACTTTTATTGGGTTAACTTACACGTATTATCATTTTCTTATGTTGGAGAGCCAACTGGAAAAGTGAGAAATGTGCCTGTTTTAATTAGCAGTATACAGCCTTCTATAGAGAATGTTTAATAGAGCTTTCCTCTATTTGGTAAACCGTAATAATATTGCTTCTTGAGGGTAAGAAAGTTTTGGTAATTATTTTCAAAGAGTTAGCAGTTATTATGTGTAGGAAAATGGAAAAAATGGGTGTGTAACCAGAGAGGGTTCTAATAAAGTACTATCTAGCCAGTCATAGGACCCAATAGCTCTCTAGCGGTAGTATACTTTAGGGTTGTTTTTCCACGGTGCTTGGTGGATGTGGAAGATAGCTTCTGTAAGGGTAAGCAGATTTGAAAGATTGTTTCTATATGGGTTAGTGAACGTATATTTTCCCCTTAATATGCCTTAGTAAACATTTATAGTAGATTGTTTATCGAGAGGCTAGGTGAATCAGAGATTACATCTGAATTGGTAAGTAAATCCTAGATATTGCCTCTGAAGTGGTAAGCATACCTGAAAGACTACGTTTAAAGCCTCAGCAGATCTGAAAGACTGATTCTCAAGAGTCACAGACCTGAGATATTACTTCTAAATGGGCAAACAGATCTGAAAGATTGCTTCCTTGGGAATAGCTAGGTCTGAAAATTGCTTTTCAGTGCGTTAACAGATATGAATGATAGCTTTCTGAAGGAAAAATCATATCCAAAAGATTGTTTCCCAAAGGATAAACATACTATATCTTATAGATTCATCATCAAGGGATAAGCAGACCTGAGAGATTTCATTCAGTAGGTGAGCAGACCTGGAAGTACCTATCCAGTTAAAAGTACATCTTAGATATTGATTCTCAGGAATATTGATTTCTGCGGAAGGGTTTCTCATAGGTGTGCCTTCTAATTTTTTTTTTTTTCTTTTGGGGGGGGGGGAAATTTTGTGTTATCAAGTGGAATCGGCAAACCAAACTTGTTGTCTTAAGTATACAGGAGTATTAGCGTATCCCTTATATTTCTTTAGCCCTGTTTACTTGATATATTCCTTATAACCTTCAGAAGCATTTCTTAATTGAAGCAGAAAAGCAGCGGATGAATAGTAAATATGAAGAATGGTCTTAGCGTCTGAATTTCAAGGAATCTGGAGTAAAATTTTCCAAGGACTTGATACTTCCATTCTAATGTACGTAATAAAAAGTATGACAATGGAATCCTTTTGATCCCTGCCATGCCTTCTTTTTCCGAATTTAAGTGGTTCAGGGGGGTGATTCTGTACTGCTACTGTTTAGCCATGGAATTCTATTCCAGTATCTGTTTTTCCCCTGAATCTCTCAACAGCCTTCTAATTACAGGTGGAAAAAAAGTAAAGTTAGTTGATTTTGCGAGATTTTGAGATGGTTTGGTCTTGGAGAGAGAATTTAAAATATTGGACTTAGAGAACAGTTGATGGATGGCGTGTATATGTATTGTAAAGGAAGGTTGTTGATATCCAGAAGATGGAACAGTGGCATGAGGGGACTAAGGTATATGACACCTGCACTTATGATGATTTTGTGATGTTTCAGGTGGTTAGTGTGATGAAGATTTCACGTAATTCGGCTGTTAGACATTGTGTGGTTTTTTGCAGCCATGACCTGTTAAGAAGAACGCCTTTATGTTGAATACAAACCACTCACATAAAAACACACACACACAATCACAAATGTAGCCTTCTCTAGTCCACTGCATGGCAAAGGTCTCAGAAATGTACTTATCCATATCTGGGGTTTGGTCAGTTTTCATCACCTTGCTGGTCAACTGCAGATTGGTGATAATGGTTCAATTTAGTGTCTTCGTTCACAGCAGACCAACCTAGTATGGCTGGTTCCTGACTAGTACAGCTTTGGTGATCATGGCGATACTCAAACCCTTTCACTATGATAAGTGTGTATGTAGAGAGAGAGAGAGAGAGAGAGAGAGAGAGAGAGAGAGAGAGAGAGAGCATCAAAACTGTAAGAATTACATCCAATAAGCTATTGCCTTATGATGGAAAAAATGATACAATTCATTAGCCTTGCTCCAAACACATTATTGAGTCATCCTTTCAAGAAATAAACACTTGGAAGGAGCGGATCTCTCAAGCGGGTTGAGAAGACATAATTAAATTGGCTTTCCCTTTGCATCTTTCTTGCTTAAGAATTCAATTTTCCTCACTTAGAATTCATTGCTCACCCATCAATGTTCTTGACGGGTCAGGTGAATTTAATTTTATTTTTCGTTATATTTAATTGATAGTTTTTAACCACTATCATTTTCTGAGTTAGGATATATATATATATATATATATGTATATATATATATATATACATATATATATATATACATATATATATTCACACACACACACACATATATATATATATATATATCCTACCACTATCATTTTCTGAGTTAGGATATATATATATATATATATATATTATATGTATATATATATATACATATATACATATATAATATATATATATATATATATAAATATATATATTTATATATATATATATATGTGTATATATATATATATATATATTTATATATATATATATATATATATATACACACATATATATATATATATACATAAACAGTCACGCCAAGTCTCTATCCGTCCCCCTGGATTGTGAGAGAGGGAGTAGTCATATTTGACGGGTCCTGTAAACTAGTAATAATAATGAGAAGTAGGATCTAGAGAGACACACCTAGAAAAAAAGTTTATTGAACATGTAATCTGAAAAAAAAAAACAATCCTCAACGAACGTTATGGGAAACATATTCATAAATTATCCGTCCTCAGTTGCAATTTCTCTTGCATTCTTCATCTCCCTAGTTCTCTCATTTACCTTTCTTCTTTCCTCTTTTGTGCGCAAAATCCCTCTCGGAGGGTGGAAAGGAAAATATATACCAAAAGAGAGAGAGAAAGAAACCGATAAAGGGCAAAGGGGAAAGGATATATAAACCTAGGGAACGCATATTAACGAGGAGAGACAGACATGAAAGACATGCTAACAAGGAATAAATAAACAAAAGAGCTAGGTGAAAGTCACAAGTCAAATCGACAAAGAAAAATTTTTGGTCCAAATTCCAGAGGAGGAAAAAACAGTTAAGAATTTTGATGCATAGAAAGTTCTTGGCTTAAATAATCAAACAGATAAACAGAGGGTGGACTGAATGTAAGCATAAGAAAACAACGGAAGAGGAATAAATAAATGTGAAGTAAAATGAAATTGCATGAAATATATATATAAAAAGAAACATTAGAGCTTGAATGGGAGATTAAACACAGAGAATAATTGTTCTGGTGGCTCAAAAGATTAAGAAAAAAAAGTTTGTGCTTATTTTGGGTATTTCCTGAAACTAAGGGTCCTATTGCAATACACATAATATCAAAGTTTAAGGAATTAGTTTTTTAAGGAATTTATGTCGATGATTAAGGAATGAGCATTTTAAGAAATATATGTCAAGGATTGCCGAATTAGCATTTCATGGAATAAATGTCAAGGATTGAGGAATTAGCATTTCACGGAAAAAAAATGACAAGGATCATGGAATTAGCATTTTAAGGAATAAAATCAAGGATTGAGGAATTGGCATTTTGAGGAATGTATGTCAAGGATTGAGGAATTAGAATTTTAATAAATAGAATCAAGGATTCAAGTCTATAAACACATTCCTGAATTCGACAGGAATATGTACGGGGACTTGTCATAAAATTTTTATCTCTCTTGATAGCTCAATCGGTAGAGCCGTTGCTAGCATGGTTTCCGGCCCACAAGGGGGGGGGGGGGAGGGGTTCGAATCTCCACCCAGCCAGAAGCTTTTACCATGAAATGAATTCCAAGTGGATATATATTCCCAAGATAGAATTCGGTATTAAATGCCATTCGTGGGTGATATTTACATATACATATACATATATCCACTATATATATATATATATATATACATATATATATATATATACAGTATATGTAATTTATATATATATATGTATATATATATATATATATGTATATAAATATATGTATATATATATATATATAGATATAGATATATATATATATATATATGTGTGTGTGTATGTGAACATATATATATATATATATATATATAAAAGAAATCATATTCTATTTATTTATAAAACTAACTAATTTGCATTTTGCTTAATGACTTTCAATAATGTATTGGATTATCATCCATTCACTTTGGCTTATGTAGAGAAATGCTCAATCAAAATGAATAGGCGAAATAAAAAGTCAAACTGTGCCAAGGATATACTGTATACCATTAAAATACAGAATTGTCTGTGTATTCATGATAAATAAAATAACCCCAAATGTAAGAAAAATGAAATTTATTTAGCTTTCAGAGGGACCATCTCCCTTCCTCTTCAGAATACAAATGGTTACAAATTTTTGAAAAAGAGGTACAGAAAGGTTCGTAGGAGATAAAAAGCCCGTTACAGTCTTAGCGAATATTAACAGCATTTCACAGTGGTTTGTTTACATCTCTTAATTGTTAAAAGATGTAAACAAACCATCGTGAAATGCTGTTAATGACCACTAAGACTGTAACGGGCTTTTTATCTCCTACGAACCTTTCTGTACCTCTTTTTCAAAAATTTGTAACCATTTGTATTTTGAAGAGGAAGGGAGATGGTCCCTCTGAAAGCTAAATAAATTTCATTTTTCTTACGTTTAGGGTTATTTTACTTATACTGTATAACCTGGTTTTGAGGAATTTGAAAGACTTACATTTAAATGTCAAAGGCGTGGAAACTTAGACTTAATCTTGAGTAATTAGGTTTTTTTTTTTTTTTTTTTTTTTTTTTTTTTAAAGAAATTCGGCAGTTAATTATATGTGTATTTTTCTACCTTTCTTTTCTACCATTCCCAGCTTCGTTACGAAGGTCATAGTTTGATAGGCGTATGTCTGTATGTACGTATGTGATTGTGATTTGCATAACTCCAAAACTATTTGGCCAAAAATCACGAAATTTGGTTGGATGATTAGCAATGATCCAAAGACAATTTGATTACATTTT
>NC_090749.1:42223372-42235872 GCF_036898095.1 Palaemon carinicauda | reverse complement strand
TATCAGTATCTAAGAGTCATTTTTCCTGTCTCGCATTTACATGAAATTCTATTCAAATGAAACAGCAGATTTGAAGGGGGAGAAAACAAATGACATCACTGATGGCTCCGTTGCAAAAAAAACAAAAAAAAAACAAAGTGAAAAAAAAATCTTTTTAAGGAGATAAAGGAAAAGGGAGAGCAACAAAGGTAAACTTCATTAAAAAGGATAAAAAGGCGAATATAAATGACAATGTATAAAAATGTCTGAAAATAGGAAGGGGGACTGATCTCATAAAAGGTGGAATTAAAAAAAATGATGAGAGAGAGAGAGAGAGAGAGAGAGAGAGAGAGAGAGAGAGAGTGATCCTGCTTTTATGCAAGGAACGTATATTTTATATTGCTTTTAATATTCAGCCTAAAGAGATTAGGATCGAAAAAACAAAATATTAAATAATTTCATCATATACAGAATAAGTGAAAAAGTTTCATCACATTTTGACACGAATAAAGAAATGAATAAAGTTAAAGTTCACAGAGAGAAAAAATGGGAAAGTTGGTAAGCCAGATCTCCAATGGATTATTCTTCCAGTGTTAGATAAGGTTTTAACAAAGAATGAAATTTTCCTTTCATTTCATATGAGGTCTAAAGCTGTATGGAATATCTTTATTTTTATTCTCATTTGTTTCTGTATAAACATTTGGAAGAGGGTTGTCTATAGAGAGAAGGATTAGGAATATAAAAATTTAACATGTGTGAATTATTGTCATATATATATATACACACACACACACACATATATATATATATATATATACGCATACATATTATGATATTATTATCATTATTACTTGCTAAGCTACAACCCTAGTTGGAAGAGCAAAATGCTATAATCCAGGGTCCCCAACATGGATAATAGCTCAGTGAGGAAAGGAAACATGGAAAAAGAGAATATTTAAAGAACATTGAAATAAACATTTCTTATATAAACTATACAAACTGTATATATATATATATATATATGTGTGTGTGTGTGTGTGTGTAAAAGAACTGGATATGGGAATGACATATAATAAGAATGAAAGAAAACAAATGTACATTAGCAATAACACAATATATCCCTATAGATTGCAAAAGAAGAAGGAGAAGGAAGAGAAGACGATGGATTGGCGAACTAAGGAAGTTTGCGAGTGTAGGTGGCATAGAGATACCATAAATAGACGAAAGTGGAAGGAGATGTCTGAGGCCTTTGTTCTGCAGTGGACCAGTAATGGCTGATGAAGATAATAATGATGATGATTATTCATATATATATATATATATATATGTATATATATATATATATATATACATATATATATATATATATATATTACACGCACAATTTATACAAAAACAATTTAGAAAAGTTAATGTGATCATTTAATGTTCTTTTGTCGAACTACTCCTGTTATGTGGAACGGTTTATTATTACAAGTGTCACACACACGAATACACACACGCACACACACACACTGGAAAACTTTGACACGAACTGTTCACTATTACATTCCATAACATCTGCTCTGAAAACTCTTTATTCAATGAAAGGCGTGAAACATCCGTAGATTTTTCTTTTCCCAAAGGGGTCTTTTATCCTCAAATGAAAATAACGATGGAAAAGCATTTGAGAAAAGCGAAAATAACTGAAAGAGAATAAAGAAAACAAACCCTTAAGATAGTGATTCTGTGTGACACGGATGTTTGCATAAAAATTCCATCAAGGAGAGGAGAACAGAGAGGAATCTTTATGAATAAACGCGTCGGCTGTTGGCAAAAACAGATGACTTACAGGTTTCCGGTATTTCAGTTCAAAGAATTCTTATGGGGGTAACTTGTCAACAAGATGGTCATTCTTTTAACATTTCTCTTACATTTTTCTTTAATATATCAAGAGTCAAGGTTATATTCTTATAGCTTTTCAAGGTCAGTGGGCATTTTAAGGTGAAGATTGTCGGCTATTTTAGTGTCATAAGGGTCATTGTTGCTTGTTTGAATCTCACTGCTTGATTGATCAATTGATTTTAAGTTTCAGGAATCGTGACTATCGCTGCTTGAAAGATGAGGAAATGATGAGATAAGAAGAATGGCAGGCGTAGTAAAAGTTACAGTGGTGATAAGAGTTTCCCGACTGAGATGGTGCGGGCATGTGTTGAGGATAGATGGTGGGGAGGGAGTGAGGAGGGCGTGGGAGGAGCCTATTAGAGCAGGAATATTGAGAGAAAGTTGTCATAGAATTAGGAGGCAAGGTTAGGTGAAGGATGATATGGAAAGAAGAAGTTTGGTGAAAGAAGAATCCTTTTATAGGAGGCTTTGGAGAGAGCGCGTCGGGCAACCAACCCCTTAGCGTAAGCATAACGGTGGCGAAGAAGAAATTGCTTGTTTGAAATTATTTTTCTTTTCTTTTAATATAATTGAACAGGTTAGGTACTTTCGTCTTGACATTTCCGGCTTTCAATTCAACTTGGTATTCTACATATCATTTTAGCATCAATGTCTATTCTATTAAAAGGCCAGATAAGTTTTTTGTTTTTTTTTATAGGATTTAAGGTCAAAATGTATGGAAAAAATCTTTCATGTGTTTTGTGGCCATTAAAGGTTTAAAGGTCGTTCATGAACGACAGAGGCAAGAAACAGTGACAATGCCCCAGTGGTTAAATTATTCTGCAAATCGCAAAGGCAATTCAACAAATCATAGGAACAAAAGAAAGCAATTCTTGTCGGTAATTAAAATAGAAAGTAATAAATGTTACTGATTATATCATTGAATAGTAATAAAAATAACAATGGTAGTTCAAATAATTGTAATTACCTACGCCAAGGAGGTTATGCAATCTAGTCGGTTTATTTATTTGTGTTTGTATCTTTGGACATTTGTCTGTCTGTCTATGGACAGAATTACGTCAAAACTACAGGAGAGATTTTGACAAAATTTTCTCCATAGATAGATCTTAGGTCATGAACGACCCCGTGAAATTTTGAAGATGATTTGTATCCGGATCCGGGTTCTATGTTATTTTTCTATTCATTTATTTATATGTGTGTCTGTGGACAGCATTACGTGAAAACTATTGACAGATTTTTATGGAATTTTTACCACAGACAGATCTTAGGTCATGGACGACCCCATGAAATTTTGAATATGATCTGTATCTGGATCCGGGTTCTATTTCATTTATTTATTTATTTAAAAAAAAAATGGATGGATTTTGACGAAATTTCCACCCCAGATAAATCTTAGGCCTTGGAGGAATACATTAACCTTTGTCGGAGGTTAAAAATCTCTTGATGGCTCTTGTTATTATTATATTAATAATATCAGTAATGATGATATTGAACTATTTCTCATGCTTGAGGGTACATTGGGGCACACTATTGTATCTAATTACTCTTCCTCGGTTTATTTTTTTTCTGATATGTATAGTTTATACAGGAAATATTTATTTTTATGTTGTTGCCGTTCTTAAAATATTTTATTTTCCCTTTTTTCCTTTCCTCACTGGGCTATTTTCCCTGTTGGGTCCCCTGGGCTTATAGTATCCTGCTTGTCCGACTAAGGTTTGTAGCTTAGCAAGTAATAATAATAATAATAATAATAATAAGAATAATAATAATAATAATAATAATAATAATAATAATAATAATAATAATAATAATAATGATAATAATAATAATTGTATCGAAATGTTTTAGTGACAATATTATAAATGATAGTTATGGAAATATGCAAATTTTACCAATCTCTCTCTCTCTCTCTCTCTCTCTCTCTCTCTCTCTCTCTCTTTCAGTCTTATTATAAGAGCCATTAAAATTTATTATAAGAATTCATAGTGCTCGTGATCGATGGTTTTTTATCGTATGCATGGTTGGTGAATTTTAATTTAGTAGGTCCTCTATTTTTGGTGTCATTGTATCGTGTTTCTGTGAATTTACTCTGCGGCTATGATAGGTCGAATTTAATTTATTGTCTATAAGCAGAATGTTAATTTTAATTACTTTGAGAGGTTTAATAATTCTGTAAAATTATTACTTTTTTATATATTTTATTTGTGTTTGAAACTTGCATTGTTTTCCTTTTATGAATTTTGCCTTGGAAGAAGTTGCAACTATGATATATATTTGCGTATGAAATAGGGAAATTAATTCAAATATTATTTATATTAAATTAAAATTATTTATTATGGGGTCATATAAAAAGGTATACAAATCCGATAAATAAAATCTTGTTTGATATATATATATATATATATATGTATATATATATATATATATATATTATATGTATATGTATATGTATATATATATATGTATATATATATATATATATATATATTTATATATTTATATATATAATTTAACTAGAGAATACTGACTAGTTTCGTCACATGACATCTTGAAGAGCATCTGAGCATAATGTCTTCCTCATATTTACGTATATATATATATATATATGTGTGTGTGTGTGTGTGTGAGTGTGCGTGTGTTTGTGTATGTATGTATATATATATATATATATATACATATATATATATATATATATATGTATATATATATATATATATATACTAGATAAGCTACAACTCTAGTTGGAAAAGCATAATGCTATAAACCCAGTCACTCCAACGAGGAAAAATATCCCAGTGAGTAAACTAAATAAAGAAATAAACTATTTGAGAAGTATTTAACAATCAAAATAAAATACTATAAGAACTAACAATATCAATAACAGATCTTTCATAAAAACATTTGTCGCAAGTTTGAGCTTTTGGAATTCTACTGATTCAACTACCCAACTAGGAAGATCATTCCACGTCTTAGTCACAGCGGGAATAAAACTTCTAGAATATTCAGTAGTATTGAATCTCATAATAGAGAAGGCCTAGGTATATATAATCTAATTAGGTTTAATAGTTTTTCAAAGATTATCATGATTTTTGTTACCCAACAATCCTTGAACATATTACTGGCTAGTATATGAATGAGTATTCCCAAGATTATATTTAAAGAATGGCATTGCCTGAAGTAAAATATATGGCTCTATGATTAAATCTATTCTTAGATTTTGTTTATTTTAAAGAAATATATTCATAGTATTGAATGAATAAAGTCCTCTTAAAAAGCAATCTTCACAGAAAATCATCCTGACAAAATTTGGAATGAGAGATGTTTCTTCGCTGATCGTATTCCCATGTAAATTGAAATACTCGTGCTTGAAAAGATTGAATGTCGATCCTGGCTCCCCTGGACATTTTTCATAATTCCACCATGTTTATGAATGCATTCAAATGCTCCAGAGAATAAATCAGGATATTCATGCAATACAAGAGGGATGAACGAAGTTGCTGTGTTAGTTTTTTTTTTTTTAATCCAGAAGGGATAGGAAAATACGTTTGCTTTCAGTAGTCTTTGGAAAAGATGGCACCATCCAGTACTTTTAGGAATTGGTGTTGGCATTCAGTATTCCCAGGAAAGGATTTAGACATCCAGCAGTACTAGAAATTTTATCAATATCCAGTATTACCTAAAAAGGCTGTTGACATCCAGAAATTATTGGAATTGATATAATCATCCAAAATTCCCTTGGAAAGATGAGGAAATCCAGTAATCCTTGGAAAATATGTTGACATCCACCCGTCCCTGCAAATGGTGTTAATGCCCATTAATCCCTGGAAAATGTATTGACATCCAGCACTCCCTGGAAATGACATTGGTATCCAGCAATACATGGAAAAGGTATCGACATTTCCTGGGAACTTTGTCGATATCCAGTATGTCATGGATAAGATCCTTGAGGAGGGGGGAGGGTTGTTATTGTCGTCAGTGTACCTGACTAGGTGCACTATGAGCATTACCAAATGATCTTGTAGAAGTTCTATCGACCAAAAGTTGCACCCACTTTTGAGTCCTCTACTTCACTTTGTTCCCGTTTTCTTTCGTTCATCTTAGTCTTTAAACTATTGCGTCATAGTGCAATTGCGAACTATATTCCCCATTCCAGCTCGTCGCTGAAGGGTCTCCCTAGCCCCAGCCTGATCCAAAATCTGTCAAGGATAGAAAGGCATCTAGCAGTGACTTCACATCCATAAGTCCCTGTAAAAGAAGTGTATACCCATGGTTGTGACGGCCTATTAGAAACGTCCTTAATTGGCGATCTGCTGAACTTGGGTTGGAGTCATGCTCAGGCTCGATAGTTTCTTATAGTATCTACAATCCCACCGTTCTTGTGAGCTAAGGATGGGTGTGTTTTGGGCAGACTGTGAGTCTACCCGCTGAATCATGGTCATCCATTGCTTGGCCCTTCCTGGTTCTAGCTTGGGTAGAGAGGGTACTTGGTCAATGACCATATTTATATATTTCCCTATTTCCTTTCCTTTCTGGGCTATTTTTCTCTGTTGGAGCCATTGGGCTTATAGGATCCTACTTTTCCAACTAGGGTTGTTGCTTGGCTAATAATAATAATAATAATAATAATAATAATAATAATAATAATAATAATAATCAGTCTCTGGGGCATTGTCAATGTGCCTTGCCTCTGACATTCAAGAGCAGAATATATATAAAAAAAGTATCTCTGGAAATGTTGAAAAGTTGTAAGGGTACCGTCCAGCTGTCAATGGAAACTTTAAATATAAACATGCCGAAGAATACCATGACATTCAAAATTCACCCGTAAGATATCTGCATAAGCCATCCTGGAAAATGCTCTGACTTCCAGATGCTTCAGGATAAAAAAAATATATATATATAAAGATTATATGAAAAGTATGAAGCTATTAATTAGCGGTTCTCTGGAAACTTGGAAACTGAAAGAATATCAGAGTTGTAAGCATAACAAGGCGAAACATCCTCGGTGTAAAGCATCTTCCAGGCAGTGTAATCTCACAGATGCTTTGACGTTTGCTTTGATTCCATCGACAAATCCAATCTCTTTTGCTCAAGGCCATTTTCCTCAGACAAAGACAACATCTTCCCGATGCAATTTTATTTTTTTACGAACTGGGAAATATTTAGGACTCGCTCTTCCACTTTAAGAGCTTTTCTTTTATGTGTATACTCTCTCTCTCTCTCTCTCTCTCTCTCTCTCTCTCTCTCTCTCTCTTTTGCTCGTCTTTTTCCTTTTCTTAACAAGCATTAAAGAACGAATTTTAAATCTATTTTCAGTTTTCAATACGTCTTTAATGGTCCTGGGATCAACTCTCTCTCTCTCTCTCTCTCTCTCTCTCTCTCTCTCTTGCTCGTCTTTTACCTTTTCCTAACAAGCATACAAACTCTCTCTCTCCCTCTCTCTCTCTCTCTCTCTCTCTCTCTCTTGCTCGTCTTTTACCTTTTCTTAACAAGCATACAAAAATGAATTTTAAATCTATATTTAGTTTTCAGTACCTCTTTAGTGGCCCTGGCACCGACTCTCTCTCTCTCTCTCTCTCTCTCTCTCTCTCTCTCTTTGTGTGCCGGTGAAGTGAACACTTATGCGTCCCTAAAAATATCCTGATTTAACGCGGATAACAAAAAGGCTATCGAGTGAAATATAGCTACAAGTTTTCGTGAATAGTCGGTGATTAGTTTGAGGGCAGAAAAGTGAGATAAATCGTCGGCATAGGATAGTTATCTTGTGAATTAATAAAAATCTGAACAAGATGGCATTGTATAACACAGGCAACTTGTGGAGAGACATCGCTGGAGTCAGCAAAGGCAAATTTCATGAGTTGGCGAAACAGGAGCTCGACCGATTGACAACAGATGTCACTAACAACTCCAACCAGTGTGACAGAAAAATATTCGCAGACATATTGAAACAATATGATCCAATAGACTGGAACAAATCTGCGGAAAACATCAGTAAAATAATTGAAGAAATTCCAAAGAAGATCCAAGTGTTAAAGAGACTTATAAAGAAAGTCTACATCAATCAACACATTCCATCAAAGAACAATAACAAGTCCAATATGGTGAATATGCTGATTGATGCATTGGGAAAAAGAATGCCAAAATGGTGTAGTACATGTAAGATATGGTATTCCATTAATAATCCTCAACAACTGATTAGAAAATGTAATGCCTGTAATGTTCCAACACACCCCACATGTGCTGAAATACAGCAAAAAAATAAAAAATAGAGACACAAAGGTATTCTGCTCAACATGCTTAGTCTGGATAGAAAATATAATTAAGTCGAGACTAAAGGTGCAAATAGTTGAAGAAGAAGAAGAAGAAGAAGAAGAAGAAGAAGAAGAAGAAGAAGAAGAAGAAGAAGAAGAAGAAGAAGAAGAAGAAGAGAAAAATGAACAGGATATGTGTAGGGATGCAGAGGAAATCATTGATATAACTTATGATGACATCCTACAACATACTTATGAAGAAATAAATTATCAGATGGAAACAAATAATAGACCCAAGAGACTCTAGCCGGACCTACATACTTTTAGGGAAGAGCAAGAACAAGAAAAAAAAAGAAAAGAAAGATATAGTCAGCAATTTGCTGAAAAGAGGGAATTGCAAATTTGGCGAAAGATGCTACTACAAGCATCCAAAGATATGCCATAATTATGAAATATATGGTAAATGTGCGTATTTAGACGGATATGGAGACGAATGCAGAGATCTCCATCCAAAAATATGCAAAACCCTAAAAGAAGGAAAAGGTTGCAGTTTCAACAAAAAATGTCGATATATGCATCCTGCAACTATGAATGAGAGTAAGAAAACTCAGCAAACTGAAAAGAAAAACAAAAATAAAACAAAAAAAGAAACAAAAAAGCAGGCCGCGTATATACCGCACTATGCACCAAAAAAGGCCTTTCAACCTAAATCTCCACAAATAGAGCCCAACTACAAAGAATGCATATATAATGCCAGGGGTTGGTGCAGATATGGGGATAATTGCAGGTTTACACACAAAAATAAGTATGAAGGCGAAAGAACAAATATTATGGAAAAGTTGGATTTTTTAATGGCAGAATTCCGAGAAATGAAGAAAAGAACATCATATCAGAACAGGAAGGAAGCATGGGAGAATCCATATTATTACCAATATTAAATAATGGGAATGAAACACAAACCATAATAGTGATGAATGCACAGGGTTTAATCACGAGTAACTCTAAAAGGAAAATAGAGTTCCTAGAAGAACTAACCCTTGAAAAAATAGATATATTAAATATAAGTGAAACATGGTATTCCCAAGAGACTGGCAGTGATGACCAGATAAAGGGTTTCCAAACTTATAGATCAGACAGAAAAAATAGGAATCAAGGGGGAACCGCAATATATGGAAGAGACATAAATCAAGGAAAAGTCTGTGAAAAATACAGCAACACAGAATGTGAATTGATTGCTGGTAGAATTTGAATTTGAAAAACTAGTGAATATTGTAGTTTACAGATCCCCAAATACTAAGGAGTTTGACATAATAATAGAAAAAATAGATGATATATGTAGAAACCATAAAGACTGGAATATACTCCTATCCGGAGATTTTAACTTTCCTTTCGTGGATTGGAAAGAACGGATAGAAGAAAGTGGTTGTATGTATACATATAAAAAAGAGAGTAATAGTAGCGCAGAAGATAAGAGGCAATTTGAAAAGCTTCAAGATATGCTATTAGAACATAATATGCAACAAATAAACCATATTCCAACAAAAAAAAGGAAAATGTCCTAGATCTAGTATTTGTGAATGAGGTGAATTATGTTAAAGAAATAATAGTGTGTAACACGGGAATTTCAGACCAAAATGTCATAGAATTGATAGTTCATTCCAAAGCAAGTGATCACAGAATTAATAGAAGCACAAAACTTTGGGAAGGATATGGAAAATATAATTTTTACAGTAAGAATATAAAATGGTCAGAAATAAATGAAGAACTGAATAAGAATGGAAAAATGTATTTATAAGTGATAATATACAGGTAAATACGGACATACTGTACAAAATACTGGAGAAAATTGTTGAAAAAATATGTACCGAAAAAAAACAATAAACAAAAGACGTGCATACCAAGAGACAAAAGGATCTTATTTCAGAAAATTAGAAAGTGGAAGAAAAATCTTGCAAAAGAAAAAAATGTGTGGAAAATGAGGGAATTAAAATGTAAGATAGAAAAGGCAGAACAAAAGATTATACAGTCGAAAGAAAATGAAAAAAGGGACTTAGAAGAAAGGACACTTCAAAATATAAAAAGAAACCCCAAAGTACTTTACTCCTATGCAAAAAAGATGAATAAAAGGAGAATAGAAATAGGCCCTCTAAGAATTGAAGGACGGCTAACGAATGAAAAAAAGGAAATATGCAACATATTAGCAGAAAAATATATGAGTGAGTTCACGCCAAGAATTGCGAATGAAAATAATGAAACAGAAATGAGAGAAGAAAATGTTGAATATCTAACGGATATAGATATTAATGAAGCAGATATTGTCACGGCTATAAACGAAATTAAAAATGGATCGGCAGCCGGACCAGATGGAGTTCCAGAGATTTTGTTAAAAAAAACTGCAAACACTATCGCGAAGCCGCTTGCAATACTGCTAAGACAGACTGTAGATATGAGCGAGATATATGTTCAACATAAATTAGCTTATATAACCCCTATCTTCAAAAGTGGATCAAGACTAGAGGCAAGCAATTATAGACCTGTTAGTCTAACATCACATATTATGAAAGTGTATGAGAGGGTAATAAAAAAGAAAATAATGAACCATTTGGTCAAAAATAATTTGTTTAATATGGGTCAACACGGTTTCGTACCTGGAAAAAGTACACAGACCCAACTGATAGCACACTATGAAAACATATACAATAATATGATAAATGAAAAAGATACAGATGTGATCTATCTAGATTTTGCAAAAGCCTTTGACAAGGTAGACCATAACATATTGGAGAAAAAAATGAGAAAGCATAATATTGTAGGAAAGATAGGAAAATGGGTAAAAGAATTCCTGCAAAACAGAAAACAGATAGTGGTTGCAAATGACGAGAAATCAGATGAAGCCCAGGTAATATCTGGTGTGCCACAAGGTACGGTATTAGCTGCACTGCTATTTGTTACTATGATCTCAGACATAGACTGTGATGTTGAAAACTCCGTAGTGAGAAGTTTCGCCGATGACACAAGAATAAGTAGAGAAATTACTTGTGATGAAGATAGGAACTCACTACAAAGAGATCTAAACAAAATATATGAATGGGCGGAGATAAATAGGATGGTATTTAACTCCGATAAATTCGAATCAATAAATTATGGAAACAGAGAAGGAATGGTGTATGCATACAAGGGACCTAATAATGAGACAATCACAAACGAGGAAGCAATTAAAGACCTTGGTGTAATTTTAAATAGGAACATGTTATGCAACGACCAAATAGCAACACTGTTGGCTAAATGTAAAGCAAAAATGGGAATGTTATTCAGACACTTTAAAACAAGAAAAGCTGAACACATGATTATGCTTTACAAAACTTATGTGCGTAGTACACTCGAGTACTGCAATGTGATATGGTACCCACACTACCAAAAGGATATTGCGCAAATAGAGAGTGTACAAAGGTCCTATACTGCTAGAATAGAAGAAGTTAAGGACCTTGACTACTGGGAAAGACTGCAATTTTTAAAACTATACAGTCTAGAAAGGAGAAGAGAACGCTACATGATAATACAAGCATGGAAGCAAATAGAAGGAATTGCTGAAAACATCATGGAGCTTAAAATATCAGAAAGAGCAAGCCGAGGTAGATTAATAGTGCCAAAAAGCATTCCAGGTAAACTGAGAAAGGCGCACAGGACATTAATCCACTACGCACCAGCATCGATAATGCAGCGACTATTTAATGTGCTGCCAGCTCATCTAAGAAACATATCAGGAGTGAGCATAGATGTGTTTAAGAATAAGCTCGATAAATACCAAAGATGCATCCCAGACCATCCAAGACTGGAAGATGCAAAATACACCGAAAGATGCATTAGCAACTCTCTGGTGGATATACGAGGTGCCTCACACTGAGGGACCTGGGGGAACCCAAACAAAAAATAAGGCAATAAGGTAAGGCTCTCTCTCTCTCTTTCGTCTTTTACCATTTCGTAACAAGCATACAAAAACGAATTTTAAATATATTTCTAGTTTTCAATACCCCATTAATGGTCCTGGCACCGACTCTCTCTCTCTCTCTCTCTCTCTCTCTCTCTCTCTCTCTCGTCTTTTACCTTTTCGTAACAAGCATCCAAAAACGAATTTTAAATCTATTTTTAGTTTTCACTACCTCTTTAATGGCCCTGGCTCTCTCTCTCTCTCTCTCTCTCTCTCTCTCTCTCTCTCTCTCATAGCTGTACCAGCATTGATATAACGTTTCTAATTGCTAGTCAACTTGTAGGTTATAGCTGCAGTAGAGCGAGAGAGAAAATAATAAACCTTAGAGTTCCTTAGAGGAGTGTTAAGGGCTTCAATCATCTCTCCAGAAATCAGGAGAACTTTGGTAAGGTCATCCT
>NC_090749.1:42210872-42218372 GCF_036898095.1 Palaemon carinicauda | reverse complement strand
TGGATGCTGATAAGAGGAATAAACATGAAATGAGAGAGAGAGAGAGAGAGAGAGAGAGAGAGAGAGAGATAAATAGGTCCTCAGACTGTGATAGACTAAACAAAAAAATCGTTCGAAAAAGAATCAAAAGTAAATCAGAAAAAGATCTATTCTCAGCTTCAAGAAAATTGTCTCAAGATGAAGTTCTAGATTTGTCACCGGAATCCAGACAAATGACAAAGCATTTTCTAGATGCTTTGCCATGATACCGCCAGCGTGATCTCTTTCCAACCTTTCCGTTTCCAGCGAGACGACTATTAAACTTTTGTATATTCTCGTTCACACCTTTATTTCCAGTGACTCCTGCATATGAACATCTTGTCCAGGGAATGTTAGGATTTTGAGCCTCTGACAATGCAGCCCTTTAACGTGTCCATTTTGTACGATGGTCCTGGATTAGCCTTCTGAAACATTTGAACTGTGTCCCTGAATAGGCTGGAAATATGTCAGATCAAAAGAGGGGAGGGAGGGGGATATTTACAGCTTTGCTTTACATAAAACCCGTGAATGCTGTGATTCCATCTTTTATCTATCCTATATAGATAGTGTTATTTTTAAGAATTATGTTGTAATATTTACCAATTACTCAGGATTATTTTCTAGGGAAATAAAGGCCATTTTTCAAGAGTGGACTAACCTTTTCCCAAAGATAAATACTAGTTTCGGAGAATTTTTATTGAGTTGAATATAGTTCTGAAAAAGTCATAAAATTTCTTATCAATTGTCAAGTCACTTTGATTTAGGGAGAAAATGTTTATCGTGTTATGAAATACGATAATATGAAATTAGTTTTACAATTTGAGTAATATGATTTAGTGCTACCTTAGCAGGAGTGAAGCCGGTTGGGAAGCAAACAAAAGGTTGAGAGCTAAGGATATGACTATCGAAGGTGGGGTGGTTTGCAGGGGGACGTAGTCCCCTCCCCCTGCTAGGTAAGTAGGTAACGATATGGCTCCTAGGTTAGGTTAGGTATGGAACCTTAAGTTAGGTGGTGATCTTGTGTTTGTTTCCCTTTTAAAATGTGGTACCTTTTGAAATTTCACACCTGGTCTGGCCCAACGAACTGCAACAATACTTTGTATATATGTTTACAATTTAAATCAATCTTAAAACGGAGCAAACTGATGCACAGTAATTATAGGCAAAACAAATCAAGCCAACCTATAAATAATTTATTGAAATAGAACCCACTGGCTAGAAAATAAAAAAGCATATATTAGGAACCCAATAAATTTGAAGTACCATATAACAACTTTTAAAGAAAATATAAAACCACACTATTTTAGAATTAAGTTAAACTATTAGCCACTAGTTAACTGCCGTTTACTAGACGTATTGAATTTTAATATCAAACCAGAAGTATTCTAAAAACTTAGTATCCGGGTACTCATTGAAATTTTGCCATTAAGAAAGAGATGCAATTAAAATAGGTAATCGGGCACACATTAAATGATCCAACCAATCAGGAGCACTTTAAAAAACAAATCAATCTAAGGAACAGGAAATTCTCCAATCATTCACATGCGTTACAATTCATCATTTAGGAGCTCAGCAAAATCCACTAATCAGAAAGGAGCATTAGAGGAGCCAACACGCCGGAGGCTTAAAATCTACCAATCAGAGGCACATTAAATACTCTAACCTTTCAGAGGCACATTAAATACTCTAACCTATCAGAGGCACATTAAATAATCCAGTTAATCTTAGGCATATTAAATGGTCTATTCGATCGAACACATATAAATGATCCAACCAATCAGAGGTACATAAAAAGATCCATCCAATCAGAGACACATTTAATGATCCAACTAATCATAGGTACATTAAATGATCCATCCAATCAGAGGTACATTTAATAATCCATTCAATAAAACGCACATTAAATGATCCAACCAATCAGAGGCACATTAAATGGTCCATCGCATATTTAATAAAATCTAAGGAACTATATATTAGCCTATCCCTCACAGCAGTTCAGTAAAACCCACCAATCAGAGAGAAATGATACCTGAGCCAATCTAGTGGAGGTGTATAATCTACCAATAGAAAGTGTAATAGATTATTGGTAAATGCCCTTTTTAAGAGCTCATATTCACCTTAGTAATTAATGACACATTAAAAAAAGAATGTGATATAAACATTCAACTCAAGACCTCATTAAAACTCTCTTAATGAAAGTTATATTTATTGAACAACCAATTGCAATACGTAAGAAAGACTAAAGTAATGGTCGCATAAAACTTTAGGAATCGGGGCACGTTAAATGAGATGTATTAAGCATCCAACTCAGGAGCTCATAAAAGCCGTAGAAATCAGACGCACAAAGAACCAATCGTAGGGTTATAAAGAGATATTAGATGATCAACTAATATGAGGGATGATAAAGAACTAACTCAGGTGCTAATAAAAACCTGGCAATCAAAAGAAACACTAAATGAACAACCAAATAGGACCCAAAAAAACTCTGAAATTAGGGTCACAACAAAAACAACCCATTAAAGGTCGCTCATGAATAGCAGAGGCAGGGGATAGTGACAATGCATATGATCAGCGTCCAAGCCCCATCTCCATCCAAGCTAGGATCAGGAAGGGTCAAGCAATGGCTGCTGATGACTCAGCATGTAGATCCAAAGACTCCCAAAACTCCCATCCTCAGCTCACAAGGATGGTTAGGTTACAAACACTACATAAAACTATCGAGCTTGAGCCTGACTCGAACCCCAGTCCGGCAGATCGCCAGGCAGGGATGTTGCTAAATGGGCTACCATAACCCTCAGCTTAGAGTGTCAATGAAACCGAAACAAATTGAGTTACTGAATAAAATTCCAATTGGTGTCGGAATAAAGACCTAGTTCAGGAACGCACCGTAACCATAGCACTTGCAGGAGTATTAAACTGACATAAAACCGGATGCTTGATAAAAACCCATCTAAGGATTGCATTATAATTTTTGTTATTACTACTAGCGAAGCTAAAATGCTAGCTGATAATGGAAAATAGCCCACCGAGGAAAGGAAATAAGGAAAGCGATAGAATAGTGTGCCTGAGTGTACCCAGAAGCCAGAGATCTCTAACCCCATTCAATGAAAAACCATGGTGCAGAGGCTATGACCCAACCCAAGTCTAGAGAGCAATGGTTTGGTTTTCAGAATTTCCTTCTAGAAGAGCTGCTTACCAAAGCTAAAGTCTCTTCTATACTTACCAAGTGGAAAGTAGCCACGGCACAATTGCAGTGCGGTAAATTATTATACAGAGGCTATGACATTAATACTAGAGAAAACCAATTAGATGCATAATAAAGACTTATTTCAAGCGCTCGCACAGCCATAGTACATTAATTGGAGAAGTGACTGCTGGTGTAATAAATATCGAGCTTATTATAACAGTAGTAAATTGAAGCTCCTTAAATAGAATGCCATTAGGAGGTGTAGTAATAAAAGAACTCTACCACTCAAAGGTTTAAAGGTAGCTCATGAATGGAAGAGGAAAGGGACAGTCATATTACCCTATCAGGCAAGACAATACACGAGAGACTGACCATTTATACATATGATATAGTCCCTACACCTCCCCCCCGCCCCCATATTTAGCTCACACACATGGTAAGGTTCCAGCGACCAAAGAAACTAACGAGGTTGAGCGGGACTCGAACCTCAGTCTGGCAATCACCAGGCAAGAACGCCACCACCAGGCCAACACAACCGGACATGAATAGCTTACCATACAGAGGCAAAAGAGATTAAACCATCTTGGCATATCTGTAGTGATCTCGAACTAACACTCACAGCAATAAATTCAAAGTAACAAATTAGAATCACAATAAATCTAGCGGTAGAGATCAGACGTACAATAAATTCAAACCAGAAATTACAAGCTACAATCAATTTTATTACACCGAACAAAGGAGCAATGTAAACCTTCCAAACAATGAGTGCAATATATCTAGACAATATTATTAACCTTGCGTTGAAATTTAACGTCCTCAATAAGATGGATTAAAATATCAATTTGAAACATACAATTCCTTTATAGACAAACGCAACAGATTTATCTCCTACCAATCATGTTCACAATAATGTGACGTTTAGAAAGTCGAGTATTTTTAATGAAAACTTGGTGCTTCTGATACTCTTCACCAAGTGCTTCGTGAATCCAATGAGCTGTGAGGTGAAAGGAAAAAATAAGGTTATGGAGAATGAGAGAGACAAAGAACGAAGGAAAAATTATGGGAGTAATTACACACTATTGTTTGGCAAACTTCATCTCTCTCTCTCTCTCTCTCTCTCTCTCTCTCTCTCGCTTCATAATCATTTTAAATTTTCCCAAATTATTCTGCCGCTTTTCTGGGGCTGATAATGGAGAGCATTTTTGGACTGAGAGGAAATGAAGCCATCTCTCTCTCTCTCTCTCTCTCTCTCTCTCTCTCTCTCTCTCATTAAGGAAGATGGAGGAGAGAAGGGGAGGAGAGGATGAAAGAGGAAGGAAAATGTAGGTGATGATGACGGTAGGTGGAGAGGAAGTAGAATTCCATCATCAAGATACGGAAAAGAGGAACAAGAGAGAAGAATAAGATGATAACATTGACGTGGAAGAGAGAGGAAAAGGAAAGGCTGGAATAAGGAGAGTGCAGATAGAGAGAAGAAAAAGAAGAGCAACAAAAGAATGCCAAGAAAAAATGGTGAAGTAGAGACGAAAGACAAAAGCTGCAATAACAACAACAACAACAACAACAACAACAACATGAAAAGTAGGCAGCGGACCGGTGGAAAAGATAAGTGGGAAATAAGGAAAACACGAAATAATGTAAAAGAGAAGAATTATGATAAAAAAAGCTCAGAGTAGACTAAACAAAATAAAAAAAATGAATTGCAAAAATTAAATTAAATAATAATGATAACCAAACGAGTTATAAAACAATTAGGAAGAAAAAGATGTAGATGAAGGAGGAGAAATAATATAAGAATAAAGAGGATATTAAGAAGTAATAGATTTTTCTAGCAATGAAATTCCAACTTATTTCTTGATTACCTCTGAAACGAAAAATACCAGTAGACATGTTTGAAGGCTTTTCTCTTAATCAGTAATTTAAATATGGCTTCCAAATGGCTCTCTCTCTCTCTCTCTCTCTCTCTCTCTCTCTCTCTCTCTCTCTCTCTTTGTTCCTTGCAGAACATCACAATACATTTTGCGGCGAAAAATGAAAGCGAATGTATCAGACAGCTGTATGCTACCCTTCTCGCTCCTTTTACATCACAAGAACAGCTCGCCAAAACATCTTTCATATATATGCCAGATCCACATCACCCTCAAATATATATGGAGGAAATTACATGCACGGGACTAGTTCAATTTCGTGCATATCAAGTAGTCTTGCATTTTCTCTTGTCTGTTTGCTTAATTAAAAACATTAAGAATGCCAATATACGTTCACAGAAAAAATACATATTCCATTTGTAGGTGGTAGGTTGGCCATGGCACCAGCCACCCGTTGACATATTACAGTCCTTTGACTAGCCAATAAGTACTACATTGGATCCTTCTCTCCAGTTACGGTTCACTCTCCCTTTGCCTACACATACACCGAGTAGCATGGCATAATATTTACAGATTCTCCTTTGTCCACATGGACCAGGCAACACTGAGATTACCAAACAATTCTTCTTCACCCAAGGGGTTAACTACTGCATTGTATTTGTTCGTCTACTTTCCTCTCGGTAAAGGTAGAAGAGACTTTTCATCTAAGGTAAGCGGTTCTTACAGGAGCAAGACACTCCAAAATAAACCCATTGTTCTCTAGTCTTGGGTAGTGCCGTAGCCTCTGTACCATGGTCTTCCACTGCCTTGGGTCTGATGTCTCTTGCTTGACGGTACACCCGGGCCAACTATTTTATCTAATTTTTCTTCCTCTTTTCTTGTTAAAAGTTTTTATATTTTATATAGGAGATAATTATTTTAATGTTACTCTTTTTAAAATATTATATTCTGCATATTTCCTTGTTTCATTTCCTCACTGGGCTACTTTTCCTGTTGGAGCCTCTGGGCTTTTAGCATCATGCTTTTCCAACTAGGGTTGTAGCTTAGCAAGTAATAATAATAAGAATAATAATAATAATAATAATAATATGGAATGTATATACTGTAGATATTGAGTAGATCGCAAATATGCAGAAGGTTACTATCCGATTATATCAAATAAATCCACCGAGGAACACTATGCAATATTACAAAATCACATACAATGCATACAACAAAGACAACATATACAGATGTTTCTGATCCACTGCAAGACAAAGGCTGCAGAATTGTCTATTCATTTTGGGGTTTGGTCAGGGTTCATCGCCACTCTGTCAAGTGCAGATTGGTGATGGTGGAAGATTTCTGTCTGATCGCTCACAGAAAATCAACCTAGTCTGGGTGCCTTAGGCTAATGCAGTTTTGCGGATCATAGCGATACACAAACCCTTTCACCTCGTTAATGTACCCTTACTCAGAAAGTGTACACTGTATACACAAGCATACATATCCAAGTACACATAAGGTCAATAAAGGTTCAAAGGCTGCTCATGAATGACAATGGTAAGGGAAAGTTACATTGCCCTATCCAGCAGGACAGTACCCAAGAGACTGACCATGTACTCATATGATCAGCGCCAAAGCCCCCTCTCCACCTAAGCTAGGAACAAGGGGGCCCAGGTAATGGCTCTGATGACTCAGCAGATAAACCTATAGGCTCCCCCCCCCTCATCCTTATCTCACAATGCTAATGATGTTGCAGCAACAAAAAGAAGTAACTAGTTTGAGCGGGACTACCACCCCAGTCTGGCGTTCACCAGTCTGGGACGCTACCACATTGGCCCCCACGTAATGCATAATACAAAACAAAGATAAACATACATACGCACAGAGGCAGTACAGATAACAAGGACATTATTAAAGCACTCGCACCGAATACAGCAAAGACAGTCTACACATATTCCCCGACGTAGAAGAGGCACGTCTGAGGCGAAGCGATTTATCTGTCGGGTTGCAACAACCGCTCTGAATAAACGCTACCACAGATTACCATGCAAATGGCTCTCTCCCCTCTGGCATTGTGACTGCTGTACATTGTGGCAGGATGTTGCAAAAACAACCCCCACACCCTTAAATATTACTTACTGACAATTGTCTCCGCAACACAAACTTTCCCCTGACGTTATCTAAAACCAGACTCTTAGACAAAAGGACAAAATAAACAAAAACATAACCTTAAAACTATATATTTCTTACAAACTATAATAAATCAAACCAAACCATCAACAAAAAAAAAATTAAATCTAATCAAAACTTAACACTTCAAACTAGAATCAACCGCATCAAAAACTTTATACTATATATATACCATAAACACCATCCAAATAAACGCAAAAAAAACCCTAACAAACTTAAATCTAAACCGCACACCAACTCAAAATATATGTT
>NC_090749.1:42198372-42203372 GCF_036898095.1 Palaemon carinicauda | reverse complement strand
CTGCTAGAGCATTGTCGCTATCCCTTGCCTCTGCCATTCATGAGTGACCTTTAAACCTTTAAGGCTTTTTTTATCATGGACAAGCGGTCGTAGATATTTCACCTATACGGAGAATTCATATTTAATTTGTTATTCGACATATACACATTTTTACTAAGATACGATGTTATGTACTTTTTATGGTTAAACTGGACTCACCCTCGGACAAACTACGTTGAAATGAGCGAACAATGCAGAACAGATATTGTCATTCTACATTAACGCTAAACCCATTCTCTAGTAATACGTCATTCTCCTCTACGATCATAGCCATTTTCGATTACGACCATCGCCATTTTCCATTACGGTATCGCCATTCTCCATTACGATCATCGCCAATCTCCATCACGACCATCGCTATTCTCCATTACGATCATCAACATTCCCCACTTAGACCATCGCCATTCTCTATTACGATCATTGCCATTCTCCCTTACAATCATCGCCATTCTCCACCACGACCATCGCTACTCTCCACTACGATTATTGCCATTCTGCACTACGACCATCGATATTCTCCCTTACAATCATCGTTATTCTCCACTACCACAATCACCATTCTCCCTTACAATCATCACCATTCTCCACTACGATCATTGCAATTTTCCACTACGATTATCGCCATTCTCCACTGATAACATTGCCATTCTCAACTACGACCATCGCCATTCTCCATTTTGATCATCGCCACTCACTATTAAGAACATAGTCATTCTCCACTACGAATCATCGCCATTCTCCATTACGATTATCGCCGTTCTCCATTACGATTATCGCCATTCTCCCTTACAATCATCGCCATTCTCCACCACGACCATCGCTATTCTCCACTACGATTATCGCCATTTTCCACTACGACCATCGCCATTGTCAACTACGATCATCGCCATTCTCCACTACGATCATCGCCATTTTCCACTACGACCATCGCCATTCTCCACTACGATCATCGCCATTCTCCACTACGATCATCGCAATTTTCCACTACGATTATCACCATTCTCTACTGAGAACATTGCCATTCTCAACTACGACCATCGCCATTCTCCCTTACAATCATCGCCATTCTCCACTACCACCATCGCCTTTCTCCCTTACAATCATCGCCATTACCCACTACAATCATCGCAATTTTCCACTACGATTATCGCCATTCTCCGCTGAGAACATTGCCATTCTCAACTACGACCATCGTCATTCTCCATTTCGATCATCGCCACTCGCTATTAAGAACATAGTCATTCTCCACTACGAATCATCGCCAATCTCCATTACGATCATCGCTATTCTCCACAATGAATCATCGCCATTCTCCGCTACGAACATTGCCATTCTCAGGCATTAATTTGCCATTCTCCAAACCCAGGACGGAAAACGTCAGCCTGACTCGATCAAATCTGGTAAAGGTCTCTCACCTTTCTGTACCAGTTGACACCTGCTTTTAAGGAAAGTAGTAATTTTTAAATAAATCATCCTCTAAAATGGTTACTCTCCAAAAACTGAGTTATTTATATCTTAACCTGGTGGAAGGGTTTATTTGTACCCCTGATCAGAAAAACTGTACTAGTCAGGGCTACCCATACCAGGTTTGTTATGAGTGATCAGACTAAATTCTTTCACCGTCACCAATCCAAAGAGTTCTGATAGGTGAAGAAGGGCCTAAACCCTAGACTTAAATAACGACATGTCGGAGGCCTTTGAACTCTATAGGACTAGAAACGACTGCATTTGTTGTTGTGCTGGCATATACTATATATATATATATATATATATATATATATATATATATATATATATATATATATATATATACATATATATATATATATATATATATATATATATATATATATATATATATATATATATATATATATACAGCACAGCGTATATCCAACATTAAATTCCTGTTAAAGATATAACATAAGTGTAAAATCCCTTTGTAGCAGACGACACCGTTTGATGAAAACAATAGATATTCGATGTCAATTAGATTGGCGAATTGAGTTACAAATAGTAGTTATTTTAGCGGCCATCTTCGGTCTATGACGGCTGTTCACTCATCCGTTTCGATGGGGTTTTTCTTTGTAATCTTTCTTTAAAGTCTAATTCCTCGTCCCTTTTTTGGGATCCGGAAATATTCGTTGCTAAAGAAATCGTCGACTTTTATAACATTTCTATTTTTTTAATCTTCGTTCTATTGATCGCTAGAATTTGTTCATTAGATGCCATTTGATGTGAGAGGTTAATTGGTTTATATCTCTCTCTCTCTCTCTCTCTCTCTCTCTCTCTCTCTCTCTCTCTCTCTCTCTCTCTCTCTAGCCGTTGCTAGTCCACTGAGGGACAAAAGCCTCAGACGTGTCTTTCCACAACAGTCTATGTATGGTCTTTTTGCAAGTCTGTGCCCGCAAATTTTCTCAGCCCGTCATTTTATCGTCTTATCTTCCTTCCCCAAATTCGTTTGTTATATTTGATATATTTATATTTATATATATATATATATATATATATATATATATATATATATATATATATATATATATATACACACACACACATATATATATATATATATATATATATATATATATATATACACACACACTTAGTCATAGTTAAGAATTGTGAAAAAAAATGTGAATTTTGAAATATTGAATTCATTTATGAAAGGTTTTGATTTTGTTTTTATTAGCTGAAAGAGAGAGAGAGAGAGAGAGAGAGAGAGAGAGAGAGAGAGAGAGAGAGAGAGAGAGAGAGAGATTTTAAATAATTCTTAGGATTTAGTTAGATCAACTTCGGAAAATATGATTATGACCTGAAGTTTTTTCTCATCTTACCCCAGACTCAAAGCCTTTTGGAAAACCACCAGATAATGAACTAATGATGGAAGAAATTATAGGTTCGAACCCTGTTGTTTGTGCTGTAATATAACCCTAGTTTCTTGAAAGTCACCTGCAGTTAATCGAAGTTTGGCCATAATTGATAGTTTAACTAAACCACTTGTTTGATCTGGCTAGGAAAGTTTGGGTCTTATAAAACAGAAAAAAAAAAATAATTATTCAAATCTAATCTGACAAGTTAAAGTTTAGTGAATTGGGTAAATTTGTAATATGACAAATTTCACTTAATGTATTGATTGGTGTGTTTGTGTGTGTGTATGTCTGTGTTTATATGCAATAATTCTGTTTATGTTCTCTGGTGAAAATTGATTTTGGAATTAAGATAAATACTTTTATTTTTTGTGCTGTAACTGCATTGGATAATTTTTCCCATTCACAATGAAATACAATGATATACATAACGTGTTTTCTGGTAGAATTTTCTTTACGTTTTGGTGATAATATCAAAGTTCATATAAGCTTCTTTATTGAATCATTTCACCTAATTGATATCTTTAACTTATTGTAAAACCGGTAATTTCATTGTATCTTGTCGTGTCTTTCTATTAATTCTATGGAAACGAATACATTGTTCAAGATCCTCGCTTATATATTCCCTTATTTAGCGTGATTTAAATCATGATTATTTACAACGTTTTCAACATGAAAACATAAAAGTTCGTTAACCCTTATTTTGGGTAAAGTATTACAGCGTATTTATACTTTTTCGGAACACTGATATATTTATGCACTTCTATTGTTCCTTAACAATCTTGTAGTTATCAAAGTTATCATATCATTTTAGGAAATATTTTACGTTGTTTACGAGAATTTTTTTCCAATATTCCTTATTTTAAGAGCTGTTTTCCGGTATCACACCGGGTATCCCTGCTCCCTACCTGACCTACTAGATATGTTTATTATGTACACTCATAGGTATGTCACGTATCACATAATTTATGTTCAATATCAAATCCACATTATCGAAGTACTTATTAGAATTCAGAAAAGTCTTCAGATTCTTGATAGCCTTAATAACTTCATTCTTCCCGATGTCCTGTGGGAGCTTGTTGCATAGTCTTGGGGCCACATATCTGAAAGATCTATAACCAACAGCAGATATACATCTTGGCTCCAATAACTCAAAACCATCAAGATCAAGAAAAAGTAGAAAACGTCTTTTTCCTCTATCGTGGTTAATGTTTATATGATTTGCAAAAAAACTAGTGCCAAAATATGCATAATACAATTGCCTATCTTATGATATAACGTTGGCACAGGTATGCGCTCTATCGAGTCCCCTTTCTAGTTTGGCTATACTTTTCCTAATATATTTTTTTCTTTGTAGCTTTTGTATACAGGAGAATTTATACCGATTTAGATCAGTTTATTATTATTATTATTATTATTATTATTATTATTATCATTATTATTATTATTATTATTATTATTATTATTATTATTATTATTATTATTATTATTATTAGCTAAGCTATACCTCCAGTTGGAAAAGCAGGATGGTATAATCCCAAGGGCTTCAACGGGGAAAAAGTAGCCTAGTGAGGAAAGGAAATAAGGAAATAAATAAGCAATAAGATAAGTAATGAGCTATTAAAATATGCTAAGAACAGTAACAACATGAAAACAGATCTTTCCCTTGATCCAAACTTTTAATTCTATATAATAATAATAATAATAATAATAATAATAATAATAATAATAATAATAATAATAATAATAATAATAATAATAATAATAATAATAATAATAATAAGGGTTCTCTTTTGTGCAATTTTCTATTAATCATAAAAGGAATTTGTTACAGCCATGATAGAGTACCGTCTATTGTTGTCTTCAAAGGAATAAGTGTGAGTTGTTGTTTGTTTATTTTTATTTATAAGAATATATGTATTTTGTACTTTTGTTTTGAAGGATTTCTATGTTTTTATTCATAGGAATGTTATTGGATGTTTTATTTATAGATTGTTTACGTTGAATAATTTATTTTGAAATATCTACCTCTTTCTCCTAATCTAAAATTATTGAAATTTCCATAATTAAAATGAGTAAAGTTATTGTAAT
>NC_090749.1:42188372-42190872 GCF_036898095.1 Palaemon carinicauda | reverse complement strand
ATTTAGTCCTCTTCTTTTTTGCACTCTTTAATTGTAGTTTATGGAAAAAAAACTCTGCTAGAATAATTTTTAAGTGATTTTATTCTTCTTAAAAGTCTTGTGTCACTAAGAAGTTGTATTTTGCCGATATAGTACTTTCAATAACCCTGATCTGTGTGACTTATCTTATATTAGTTATTATGACATTTAATTAATGAAGGAATTAGAAGGCTTATCGTAAATCTACGAAGGAGCGAATAACTCTTAATAAAGTTGCAACTAGAATTCAGTGATATTTCTTTCCAACATACATCTTCAGGATTTTCATTTTTATCGGCAATAAATATGTCAAATGCTGCAATGAAATCAAGCTTGTTCTTTTTGTTTGATACTATGAGAAAGAATTTAAAACATTATTGTGAATAAATTTATAACTTTTCCTCGTCATTCAGACCACCTTGGAATACTTAGTTAGATAACTTTTATGATAATTTCTCAATATTCAAAGCTTTAATATCAATAATTGGGGCTGTGTCGGCCGATGTGGTAACGTCCCTGACCGGTGAACTCCAGACTGGGGTTCGAGTCCCGATCAAAATCATTAGTTTCTTTGGTCGCTGCAAGCTCACCATCCTTGTGAGCTAAGGATGTGGGGTTTCGGGGAGCCTATATGTCTATCTGCAAAGTCAACAGCAGCCATTGCCTGGCCATCCTTGGAGCTAGCTTTGGGTGGAGAGGAGGGTTGGGCGCTGATCATATGTATATATAGTCAGTCTCTAGAGCATTATCCTCCTTAATAGTGCAATGCCACTGTCCCTTGCCTCTACATTCATGAGCGGCTTTTAATTAGATTCAAGGTAAAATGGGAAAGAGATAATAAAATAACTTGTTTAAATGTCTTTATCGCTAGAGGTACCACAAAACAGATTTCCCATTTACAGAATAGCGATTCTTGCAGTATGCCAAAATCCCCATTTCAGTTATATCCCAGTTCAAATACATTTAGCCTAAAGTTTGTTTCATTTGCTATGAGTATTTGCTCCATTTAATCTTTATGCTTCCCTGGGGAATTGTAAACAGGTTTAAATAAGCCCCAGAGGAGACTCAGAATTCCCAGGCACCGATGGGTCGTTGAAAATAGGTGTCAACAACCACTTTAAATGTCAACAAGCCTTTGAGAAATCTCGGAATTTTTTGCCTCAGCTGTGCTGGACTGCAGAGTGGCACTGTTTTTGCGTTGAAAACAGGCGTCAGCAAGTCCTTGTGGTGACTCAGAATTCTACGATTCTGTTGCATTGTACAGTAGTCAGAGGACACTGTGGTACTGGAAATAGGTGTCAGAATTCTATGCTACATCTGTGCTAGACCGTAGACAGGATCCATTGAGGTGTTAAAAACAGTTCTCATCAGGGCCAAGAAAAGACTTGGAATTCTACGACTCCACATTGCTGGACGTAATCATGTGACGTTGGAACACTGAAAACAGGTCTCAGTGACCCATGTGAAGACTCAGAACTCTGCCCATCGACTGTGCTGGACCATTGAAATTATGTCGCCAATACCGAATCAAAGAATTCAGTAACAATATTCCTTGTTCAAAGACAGTCAACCAGCTGGGTAAAAGAAAACCTAAAAAATCAAGTAAAGAGGAATAAGGTAATTTTGAAGTATTACTAATACTTAGCAGGATTTGTTTGATATGAAATGATTTAGGAATTACAACTCAGACTTGTTTGAATTTGTGTAAATATGATTTCAAATGCTCTGTAAACAGCTGTCGTTTTCAACACGCACTGACCACAAGAATGAAAAAGCTTCCCACAAAACTTGTCATGTTTTACATCACTTTTACACAACCTAAGCCTTCAGAATCACTTGGTCTTAGAATTAAAATCCCTTGCCTGAGCACCATTAAAATGATTGAGCTATACAAATGGGGGTGTGATATTTTTTAGCTACACCAACATTAATGGAAAAAATCTTAGTATTCAATATTATTATTATTATTATTATTATTATTATTATTATTATTATTATTATTATTATTATTATTATTATTACTTGCTAAGCTACATCCCTAGTTGGAAAAACAGGATACTATAAGCCCAAAGGCTCTAACGGGGAAAATAGCCTAGTGAGGAAAGGAAATAAGGAAACATTTTAAGCGAAGTTTATGAACAATAAATTCCTTAAAATAATTTTTCATATATAAACTATAAAAACTTGGAAATAACAACAGGAAGAGAACTGTGATAGAATAGTGTGCCTGAGTGTACCATGGAGCAAGAGGTCTCTAACCCAAGAAAGTGGAAGACCAATGTACAAAGGGTTTGGCAATACCTAAGACTAGAGAACAATGGTTTGATTTTTAGTGTACTTCTAGAAGAGCTGCTTACCATAGCTAAAGAGTCTCTTCTATACTTACCCAGAGGAAAGTAACCTCTAAACAATTAGGTATGCAAATTCCCATGTCAGGATTGGGATAAAACCTCCCTCTTTTTTTACCTACAATAATTCAGCG
>NC_090749.1:42172237-42182872 GCF_036898095.1 Palaemon carinicauda | reverse complement strand
AATACTGTGATTCAGTCTTTTATGTATATAGATAGTGTTATATTGAAGAATCAAGTTGTAATATTTACCATTTACTTAGGATTATTTGCTAGGGATATAAAAGCCAATTTTTTTTCAGGAATGGATTAACCTTTTCCTAAAGATAAATATCTGTATCACAGAATTTTTATTGGGTTGAATATAACTTTGAAACAAAAGTAAAATTTTTTATTAATCGTGTATTCAATTTTATTTACGGGGAAAATGTTGTTTATCGTGTTGTACAATACGATAACATGAAGCTAGTTTTACGATTTGAGAAATAGCAGGAGTGAAGCCGGTTGGGAAGCAAGCAAAGGGTTGAGAGCTAAATATATAGCAATCGAAGGTGATGGTGATTTGTAGGGGGGCGTAGACCCTCCACTAGGTGAGTAGGTAAGGGTATGGCTCAGATTAGGTTAGGTAGGGAACCTTAGGTTAAGTGGGGATCTTGTGTTTATTCCCCTTTTAAAATGTGGTTTTTCAGTCATACCTTTTGAGATTTTACACTCGGTCTGACCCAACAAATTGCAAAGACACTTTTTTATATGCTTACAGTTGAAATCAATCTTAAAACAGAGCAAACTGATGCACATTAATTACAGGCAAAACAAACTAGGCCAACCAATATATTAATTTTTGAAATAGAACCCACTGGCCAGAAATTAGAAAGCACATATCCGGAACCCAATAAATTTAAACCGCTATATGACAACTATTAAAGACACCATAAAACTCCGCTATGTTAGAGGTAAGTAAAACTAGAAGCCTCTAGTTACCTGCCGTTTACTAGACTGAACCTATGAAAAGCGTATTGAATTTTAATATTAAACAAATTGTATTTTAAAAACTTAGTATTTGCTCATTGAAATTCCGCCATTCAGAGACAGATTAAGAAAAGTAACTAACCAGGCACACATAAATGATCCAACCAATCAGGAGTACTTTAAATAAATAAACCAATCTAAGGAACAAGAAATTATCCAATCATTCACATGCGTTACAATTCGTCATTTAGGAGCTCAGTAAAATCCACTAATCAGAGAGGAGCTTTAGAGGAGCCAACCCACTGGAGGCTTAAAATCTACCAATCAGAGGTGCATAAAATGATGCGACCAATCAGAGACACAGTAAGTACTCTAACCTATCAGAGGCACATTAAATAATCCAGTTATTCATAGGCATATTAAATGGTCCATCCAATCAGAGGCACATAAAATGATCCTTCAAATCAGATGTACATTAAATGATCCATCCAATCAGAGGCACTTTAAATGATCCAACTAATCATAGGTACATTAAATGATCCATCCAATCAGAGGTACATTGAATGATCCATCCAATAAAACGCATATTAAATGATCCAACCAATCAGAGGCACATTAAATGGTCCATCGCATATTTAATAAAATGTAAGGAACAGTATATTAGCCAACCTTTCACAGCAGCTCAGTAAAACCCACCAATCAGAGAGAAATGTTAGATGAGCCAGTCTACTGGAGGTGTATAATCTACTAATCGAAAGTGTATTTGATTATTGGTAAATGCTCTTTTTAAGAGCTCATATTCACTCTAGTAATTAATGACACATTGAAAAAAAAAAAGATGTAATATAAACATTCAACTCAAGACATCATTAAAACTCTCGTAATGAAATTTATATTTAGTGAACAACCAATTGCAATACGAAGGAAAGACTAAAGTTATGGTCTCATAAAACTTTGGGAATCGGGGATCGTTAAATGAGATGTATTAAACATCCAACTCAGGAGGTCATAAAAGCCGTAGAAATCGGACGCACAAAGAAACATTCGTAGGATTATAAAGAGAAATTAGATGAACAACTAATATGAGGGATGGTGAAGAACCAACTCAGGTGCTAATAAAAACCTGGCAATCAAAAGGAACGCTAAATGAACAACCAAATTTAGACCCACAAAACTCTGAAATTAGGGTCACCTAACAAGAACAACCAATTAAAAGTCGCTCATGAATAGCAGAGGCCAGGGATAGTGACAATGCCCTAAAGACTGACCAAATATGCATATGATCAGCGCCCAAGCCCCATCTCCATCCAATCTAGGATCAGGAAAGATCAGGCAATGGCTACTGATGACTAAGCAGGTAGACCTAAAGACTCCCCCAAAAACCCCATCCTAAGCTCAAAATGATATTGAGGTTACAGACACTATATAAAACTATCGAGCTTGATGGGATTCGAACCCCAGTCCGGCAGATCGCAGGAATGTTGCTAAATCGGCTACCACAAACCTCAGCTCAGAATGTCAATGAAACCATAACAAAGTGAGTCTTAGTGAATAAAAATCGAAGTGGAGTCGGGATAAAGACGTAGTTCAGGACCACACATAAACCATAGCAATAACAGGAATATTAAACTGACATACAATCGGATGCTTAATCAAAGCCCAGCCAAGGATCGCATTATTATTTCTATTTTTACTACTAGCTAAGCTACAACGATAGTCGATAAAGCAGGATGCTATAAGCCCAAGGAATCTAAAATGGAAAATAGCCAAGCGAGGAAAGTAAATAAGGAAACCGGTAGAATAGTGTGCCTGAGAATACCCTCAAGCAAGAGATCTCTAACCCAATTCAATGAAATACCATGGTGCAGAGGCAATGGCCCAACCCAAGACGAGAACTATGATTTGGTTTTGGAGTGTCGTAGAAAATCTGCTTGCCATAGCTAAAGAGTCTCTTCTATACTTACCAAATGGAAAGTATCCACTGCATAATTACAGTGTGGTAAACTAATATACAGAGGCTATGGCATTATTACTAGAGAAAACTAATTAGAGGCATAATAAAAGAGCTATTTCAAGCGCTTGCTTAGACCCCAGTACATTAATTGGAGAAGTGACTGCTGGTGTAATAAATATCGAGCTTAGGAGCTCATTATAACCGTAGCAAATTTAAGCTCATTAAATGAAATACCTTTAAGAGGTGTAGTAATTGGAGAACTCTACCACTCAAAGGTTTAAAGGTCACTAACGAATTGCAGAAGGAAGGGACAGTGACATTACCCTATCAAGCAGGACAATGCACTAAAGAGTGACCATATATAAATATGATCAGCACCCAATGCCCCCTCTCCACCCAAACTAGGACCAAGGCAATGGCTGCTGATGACTCAGCAGATAGACCCATAGGCTCCCCCAAACCCCCCCTTAATTAGCTCATAATGTTAGGTTGCAGCGACCAAAGAAACTAACGAGTTTGAACGGGACTCAAACCTCAGTCTGGCAATCACCAGACAAGGACGCCGCCACCAGGCCACCACAGTCAGACATGAATAGCTTACCATACAGAGGCGAATAAGATTAAACCATCTTAACATATCTGTAGTGATCTCGAACTAACACTCAGCGCAATAAATTCAATGTTAACCAATTAGAACCACAATAGATCTGGCGGTACAGATCAGATGTACAATATATTCAAACCAGACAATACGAGCCACAATCAATTTTACTACACCGAACAAAGGAGCAATGTAAACCTTCCAAAACAGGAGTGCTTTATATCTAGACAATAACACTTAAAATTCAACGTCTTCAATAAGATGGATTAAAATATCAATTTAAAACATATAATTCTGGAATACAATTCCTGTAACTCGCCAGACGAATGCAACAGATCTATCTCCTGCCAATCTTGTTCACATTAACGTGACATTCAAAAAGTCGAGTCTTTTTAATGAAAACTTGGTGCTTCTGATACTCTTCACCACTGTGAGGTGAAAGGAAAAAAATAAGGGTACGGAAATTGAGAAAGACAAAGAAAGAAGGAAAAATTATGGGAGTGATGACACACTATTGTTTGGCAAACTTCACTCTCTCTCTCTCTCTCTCTCTCTCTCTCTCTCTCTCTCTCTCTCCCTCTCTCTCTCTCTCTCTCTCTCTCTCTCTCTCTCTCTCTCTCTCTCTCTCTCTCTGTCCAATGAAGCTATCTCATTAACTCTATTGAAAATTTTTATTGGATTTTAATATATTTACATCTCTTAATTTATAACGAATTGGTTAACAACCTCCCTTATTATTTCAACAATGAATACGAGGTCGTCGATGGGTTCATCCGGTTCTCTTGATTCGAGTCACGAATTAAGTACCTGGTCGGAAGAGAACTGAGATGGGTGGCAGCCAGCATGAAGAGGGGAAGCTGCCAACCAAAGTCTGATCCATGGAAAAAAATGGCTGAGGACTAGTGTATTTATATATATATATATATATATATATATATATATATATATATATATATATATATATATATATATATAATATATATATATATATATATATGTGTGTGTGTGTGCGTGTGTGTAAATATTACGACAAATAATTTTGTCTGCGGATAAAAAAGCGAGAACTCTCTCTCTCTCTCTCTCCTCTCTCTCTCTCTCTCTCTCTCTCTCTCTCTCTCTCTCTCTCTCTCTCTCTCTATAGGATTTTGTTACTTAAGTATCTACTTTCGTAATCTTTCTCTAATTGTGACACACTTCTGTTTTTAATATCCCCCTTATGACATATATATATATATATATATATATATATATATATATATATATATATATATATATATATATATATATATATATATATATATGTATGTATATTTATATATATATATATATATATATATATATATATATATATATATATATATATATATATATATATATATATATATATATATATATATATATATATGTATGTATATATATATATTTATATATATATATATATATATATATATATATATATATTATATATATATATATATATATATATATGTATGTATGTATGTATATACACACAGTCACACACACGCACAAATACAACAACAAATAAAGCCATGTGTAGTTCACTGCAAGACCAAGGTCTCACACGTTTCCTTAGTCATGTCTGGAGGTTGACCAGTTTTCATCATTACGTTAGCCACTGCGAATTGGTAATGGTGGGATATTTTTGTTTGATCGCTCACAGCAAACCATCCTAGTATATGGGTTTCCATGACTAATAAACCTTTTCTGATCATGACGATTGGTTTTTTACTTTAAGATTGATAAGAATTGAATATCGAATTATATCATAATTTAATTATATAACTGAAATAATAATAAACCATTTTACTACAACAGAGTCCCGACTGACCGACTTCATATCCAAGCCTGTGGTACTAACATTTCCAACACGAGCATTCTTAATACTGATATACATTCTACCACTGGAAATTAGGAAGCATCATCTATAAATATTACATGGTATAGTTACAATTTTTGTACTCTACTCTTTTTGTGTCTTGTTATTCATCTATTTCATTCATTACGAGCACCAACTACGATATTAATTTTTTTTTATGTGATAATTTTTTTTTTTACTTTATTAAAAATAATAACAAATAACTAAAGAACTAGAAATATAACTAGTTAACTAAAAAAACCTAAATAACTGAATATGTAACTAAATAACTTAATAGATAACTAAATACATGACTGTATAACTAAATAAATAAGTAAATAACCAAATAAATGATCAAATAACTAGTTTTAAAACTAACTAATTAACTAACTAATAAATGGCTAACTAAACGAATAACTAACTAACCTAGTAAATAACTATAGAATGAGTATTATTTGTTAGTGACACAAACAGACCATGTTGTTGATGCAAAGAGAATGAAAATATTTTTTTCTTTGTGAAGCAAACACAATAAACAAAATGCGTCGTTGCTTAGCTGCACTAAATAACTCTGTTAATCCTTTTGTCACAAACTTTATGATAACAAGACTTTATCAGTAACACAAATAGGATGGAAATACTTTGTCTGTAAGACAAACAGAATATGTTCTTTGACATGAAGAGAATAAGAAGATTTTATTGCTAACACAAAATGAAAGAAAGTTCTAATATTAGTTTTATTTTCTTCCTGTCATTTTGCTTTGAGGACCCAAGTAATTGAGACGCCAAAATTGCTTAAGCAAATAAATTGATTTTCGCGAAGCAAAGTAAAAGAAAATATTTTCTTACCGGCGTGAGTTCATCGTTTGAACCAGTCACGGAACACTGTAATTATCTCTCTCTCTCTCTCTCTCTCTCTCTCTCTCTCTCTCTCTCTCTCTCTCTCTCTCTCTCTCTCTCTCTCTCTCTCCAAATTTACTGTTTGGAGAATTAGTTTGTTGTTTCGTTACTGTTAGTAATTTCCAATTTTATCTCTCTCTCTCTCTCTCTCTCTCTCTCTCTCTCTCTCTCTCTCTCTCTCTCTCTCTCTCTCTCATTTTTTATTTAATTATTTTCTTCTTTACTCTTCGTCATTTCCAATTCTCCTTTTATTCCCTCATTCTTTTCCGCTTTTCATTTATTTTTTGTTTCTCTGTCTTTCTCCTCCTCAATCAATTCTTTTATATGTTTCTCTGGATTCCACCTTCATTCTGTCATCCATTCACCTGTTGTTATTTCTTTTGTCTTCCTATTTCCCAACATTTAAATATCTGTTTTTCTTATTCCCTTTTTGTTTCTTTATTCTTGTATTTCGTCTATTCTTTTATAATGTTTCCATGTTCCCCTTTCCTATAGTATTTAATTTGTTTTTGTTTTCTCATTCAATTATCTTTTCTCTCTTTCTTGATTCTGTTTCCTGTATTTAGTATGCTCTTACATATTTTTCTTCTTGTTCCTCTTCCTTTTTTTGCTACTGTTTCAGGTTTTTCTTTTTTATTTCTATTATCTTTTTCTTGCTTCTCTTCCTTTCTCCACATCATTTTCCCTCCTTTCGTATTCTCCTTCCTTATATTCTTATTTCTCTTTATGGTTACTCTTTCCGCTTTCTTTTTTTTTTCTTTTTTTTTGACATTCCTTATTCTTTTCATCATTCTTCCTATCTCATCCACAAGCAAAAAAAAAAAAAAAAAAAATTAGTTTGTACATTCCTCTGCTTTGAATCCAAAGGATAAAAAGAATACTTTTTTATGGTGCCTGTAGGTGTGGGGTGACTGTAGGCGTACAGAGAGGGTGGGCGTGGGAATGGGTGTTGGTTAGTTGTAAAGGAGGAAATGTGGGAAATGGGTATAGCCCTAGATAATGGTTATAAGTTTTAAAGAAGAGGTTTTAGAATACAGTAGTATATAATGGACCGTAGAAACATATTGGGAACTCTCTCTGTCTCTCTCTCTGTCTCTCTCTCTCTCTCTCTCTCATATATATATATATATATATATATATATATATATATATATATATATATATATATATATATATATATATATATATATATATATACATATATATATATATATATATATATATATATATATATATATATATATATATATATATATATATATATAATATATATATATATATATATATATATATATATGCACAGAGATTGTGTATATGGCCTAAAGAATAGGTTTGGAAATAGTTTCTAAAAATACTCTCTCTGTCTCTCTCTCTCTCTCTCTCTCTCTCTCTCTCTCTCTCTCTCTCTCTCTCTCTCTCTCTCTCCTCTCTCTCTCTCTCATTTCATAATCACTTTAAATTTTCCCAAATTATAATGCTGGGTGCTGAAAATGGAGTGTATTTTTGGACTGAGAGGAAATGAAGCCGTCTCTCCTCTCTCTCTCTCTCTCTCTCTCTCTCTCTCCTCTCATCTCCTCTCTCTCTCTCTCTCTCTCTCTCTCTCTCTCATTCATAATCACTTTAAATTTTCCCAAATTATAATGCTGGGTGCTGAAAATGGAGTGTATTTTTTTACTCAGAGGAAATGAAGCCGTCTCTCTCTCTCTCTCTCTCTCTCCTCTCTCTCTCTCTCTCTCTCTCTCTCTCTCTTCTCTATCATTAAAGAAGATGGAGAAGAGAAGGGGAGGAGAGGAGGAAAGAAGGAGAGGAAAGAAGTGGGAAAATGTAGGTGATGATGATGGTAGGTGGAGAGGAAGTAGAATTCCAGCATCTACATACGAAGAAGAATAAGATGATGATATTGCTTGAGGGTGCACTCGAGCACACTATCTTATCTAATTTCTCTCCCTTTTGTTTTGTTAAAGTTTTTATAGTTTATATATGAGATATTTATTTTAATATTACTCTTTTTAAGATATTCTATTTTCCTTTCCTCACTGGGCTATTTTCTCTGTTGGACCCTCTGGGCTTTGAGCATCCTGCTTTTCCAACCTGGGTTGTAACCTACCTACTAGTAATAGTAATGGTAATAGAAGAGAGAGGGAAAGGAAAGGTTGGAATAAAGACATTGGAGATGAGGAGAAGAAAAAGAAGATCAACAAAAGGAGAAGGATAAAAAGGATGAAGTGGAGACGAATAACAACAACAACAACATCAACTGATTGGTAACGTCTCTGCCTCGTTAGTGCCTTTAGTGTCTGCAACCTTACCATCCTTGTGAGCTAAGATTTGGGGGTTTGGGGGAGCTTATAGGTCTATCATCTCAGTTATCAGCAGCCAGTGCCTTTCCCTCCCTGGTCCTAGCTGGGGTGAAGACGGGCTTTGGCGCTGATCATATAATATATGATCAGTGTCTAGGGCATTGTCCTGCTTGCTATGGCAATGTCACTGACCCTTTCCTCTGCCATTCATGAGTGACCTTTAAACCTTTAAACAACAACAACAAGAACACCAACAACAACAGCATGAAAAATGCATCGAACGGTTGTAGAAGATACGTAGGAAATAAGGAAAAAAGGAAATAACGTATAAGAGAAGAATGAGGATGAAACGAACTGCAAAGTAGACTAAAGAAACTAAGGCAATTAAAGAGAAAGGTACAAAAAGAATGTAGAGAATAATTTAATTATATAACAATGGTAACTAGTCGAAGTGTGAAACCATTAAGAAGAAAATGATGTAGATGAAGGAAGAGAAATAATATGAGAATAAATATGATAAAAAGAAGTAATGGATTTCTCTAGCAATGAAATTCTCAGTCAAGAAACCTATTTCTTGATTGAGTCTGAAACGAAAAATACAAGTAAACATGTTTGAAGAATTTTCTCTTGATTGATCATTTAAATATGAATTCTAAATTTATCTCTCTCTCTCTCTCTCTCTCTCTCTCTCTCTCTCTCAAAGCATGATCTAATAATTTTAGAACTCTCTCTCTCTCTCTCTCTCTCTCTCTCTCTCTCTCTCTCTCTCAAAAATGCATGATCCAATGATTTTCCAGAACTCTCTCTCTCTCTCTCTCTCAAAAAATTCATGATCCAATGATTTTCCAGAACTCTCTCTCTCTCTCTCTATCTCTCTCTCTCTCTCTCTCTCTCTCTCTCTCTCTCTCTCTCTCTCTCTCGTAGAGCATCACAATACATTTTGAGGCGGAAAATGAAAGTGGATGTATCAGACAGCTGCATGTTACCCTTCTCGGTCCTTTTACATCACAAGAAGACCTCGCCAAAACAACATTCATATATATGGCAGATTCACATCACCTTCAAATATATGTGGAGGAAATTACATGCACGGGACTAATTCATTTATGTGCATATCAAGTAAGCTGGCATTTTTTCTCGTCTGTTTGCTTAATTAAAAACATTAAGAATGTCGATATACGTTCACAGAAAAAAAACCATTTCATTTGTAGGTAGTAGGCTGGTCAGGGCACCAGCATCCCATGGAGATATTACTGCTAGAGAGTTATAGGGTCTTTTGACTGGCCAAACAGTACTACATTGGACCCTTTCTCTTGTTACGGTTCACTTTCCCTTTGCCTAAACGAACACCGAATAGTCTGGCATATTCTTCACAGGTTCTCCTGTGTCCTCATACACCTAACAACACTGATATTACCAAACAATTCTTCTTCACCCAAGGGGTTTACTACCGCACTGTAGTTGTTCAGTGGCTACTCTCCTCTTGGTAAGGGCTAAAGAGACTTTTTAGCTATGTAAGAAGCTCCTTTAGGAGAAAGACATTCCAAAATCAAACCATTGTTCTCTAGTCTGTAGTGCTGTAGCTTCTGTATCGTGGTCTTCCACTGTCTTGGGTCGGAGTTCTCTTGCTTGAAGGTACACTGAGGCACACTATTCTATTTCTCTTCCTCTTGTTTTGTTATAGTTTTAAAGTTTACATAGGAGATGTTTATTTTAATGTTACTGTTCTTAAAATATTTTATTTTCCCTTGTTTCCTTTCCTTACTGGCCTTATAGCATCTTGCTTTTCTAACTAGTTTTGTAGCTTAGCAAGTAATAATAATAATAATAAAAATTACATATACTAATATGGAATGCATATAGACAATGAGTAGATCGCAAATATACACAAGGTTACTTTACGATTATATCAAATGAATACACCCAGGAAAACTAAGCAATATTACAAAATTACATTCAATGTATACAGCAACAACAACAACAGCATATACAGACGTTTCTAGTCCACTGCAGGACAAAGACCGTAGAATTGTCTATTCAATTTGGGGTATGGCCAGTTTTCATCACCACTCTATCCAGTGTAGATTGGTGATGGTGGGAGAATTTTGTCTGATCGCTCAAAGAAAACCAGAATAGTATGGGTGCCCCAGGCTTGTTCAGTTTTGCTGATCATAGCGATACACAAAGTCTTTCACCACGTTAAGGTATCCCCACTCAAA